>NC_056510.1:4329418-4344430 GCF_014905685.2 Nematolebias whitei | reverse complement strand
CAGGTCTCATCACAGAGACACGTGGACAGGTCTCATCACAGAGACACCTGCACAGGTCTCAGTCCATCACAGAGACATCTAGACAGGTCTCATCACAGAGACACATGGACAGGTCTCATCACAGAGACACATGGACAGGTATCTAGTCCATCACAGAGACATCTGGACAGGTCTCATCACAGAGACACCTGGACAGGTCTCCAGTCCATCACAGGGACACATGGAGACAAACGAGACGATCAACCATTCACTCTCTCACTCACTTCGGGATAATTTAGAGTTACCAGTCAGTCTAACACGCATGTTTTTGATCTGTGGAAGTAAACCCACGCAGCACGGAGAGAACATGCCAACTCCACACAGAGAGGCTTCCGGGTCAGGATTTGACCTGGCAACCTTCTCGATGAGAGTCACCCAACTTGTGCATAAGTAATAACTAACTAACTAAATAAAATACATTTAATTCAGATGACATGGAAAACAGTTGCAAACAAGATAAATATGATTGACTTCCAGTTTGAAAAAAAAAAAAAAGTTTTTGTTTGTACTTTCCTCCCATTTCAACCAGATCAACACAAAGAGTGAGGCAGAAAGAAACTCTTCTTGTAGGAAATAATTATTGCTCTTCGCTGCAGTGCCGTCTGTAGATCTAAAACGTGATACTTCTGTGGTCTGTAAATTACTAAGTACTAAGTAATTGACAAGTACTATTTTGACTCAATTTCTCTGAGAAACAAGTAAATACATCAAATATTTTTAGTTTTTATGTGAAGTCATCTTAAGAATGGTGGCCAGTGAATCGACAAACCGTCATAAACACAGTGACGGTCATCTCGTATCGATCGGTGTCAAGTAAACGAGACACTATAGTTCCGTTTGTGGTTTTAAATCCACTAAAAATAAATAAAAATAAAGTTCAGTTTGACTAAAAGACCAGATTTGAGTTAACTTTGAATGTAAAATGTATTACTCTGCCAGATTAAACTACTTATAAAACTGACTTTTATTTATTTTTCTCCATTCATCCATTTTAAACAGATTTTAATGATGTTCTGCTTCGGCTCGTTCTCCGTGCTCCTGCGGTTTCCAACAGCCCGACTCGGTAGTTGTTTATTTTAAAGCTTATCTGTTGGGATCTTGAACACTGGATCAGTTGGTGCTTTTATTCTGGCGTGAAAGCAGCCGTTCATTCAAACCCCACCAAGGAGTCGCATCATATTTGCTCTTCCTGTTAATAAGGCTTAAGGAACTGAATAAGGTGAAAGAATGAGTGGACACTGAAAAAGATCTTTTATTGTGCAGCACACTTGATCACTCGAGATCATGGGATCCTCCAGACCAATCAATTAGGTGGAGACCGCTCGTTTCTGGTTGATCAAGACTACCTGACCTTTTAGTGGCTCAGCAGTTTGGATGTCTGTAGATTCACATTCAGTACGACGAATCCAAAAGTTTAAACAATTTGAAGACTTTCAGAATAAAACAGGAAGCAGCAAACGGCTAAACACGTGCTCCTAAATGTATTGACAATTAAATTTAGATTAATTGGATCCTAATTTTTTTTTTTTTTAAGAAAATGTTAAAAACAAAATTATGGCCAATAATCCAAATAAAACTATTAATCTAAAAAAAAAAAAAAAAAAAAAGAGATATAACTCAAAATAAATTGTGTTAAAAGAATTGGGAGAAAACGCTGAGATCGTTATTTCAACAAAGAGTCTTTCATGAGGCTAATGGTGTTCCACCAGGCGGTGTGCGGTACTGTTTCACCTTAAATCACAAGATCTGATGAACAAAAAGGAGGATTTTTTTTAAATCGTGAATTCACATGGAACCCAGTTAGATGCTTTTGGGAAATGTTTGTTCACACATGCTTTTATTTTCTGCCATTGAAACCAAAATAACAATAAGTCTTTGGCTTTTTCTTGTTGTTGGTAAACACAGTGTGATTAAATGTTTATTAACCAAAAGGAAATTGAAAACTGTACCGAAGACGAACACGTGTTCCAATCCTCACAAAGTATTTCTTTTTGCTTCGCTGTGCGATCGCTATGGACAATCTCGCCACCTAGTGGTGTGGAGGGGTATTTATTTATTACCGTTTTTTCTGTCGTACACACCCTATAAATCGCATCCGTCCAAATATGTCTAATAAAGAGGAAAAATAAATAAATACGTCTCTTCGCCGTATACATCACATCTATTATGCGTCACCGCTCACAACCAGGAAATGTGGGCCAGTGTTGCGCCAAAAATCAATTGGCTGCCAAATGGCGGCTGCAGGAGCGTGCACGGGAGAACTTTAACAAGATTAACAGTTAAAAACAATTATTTGTTTGCTTGAAATGATAGTAAGGGTGTGTCTCAGTTGAACTTTTACTTAATAAATGCACTTTAATGGTTAAATCAGCTGCATTTCTCCGGGGCAGCGCAGAGAAATGAAGCTGATTTGACGGTTGTTCCAGGCGAGCTTGATGTAAGTGGTAACTATGGCAAGCCCATTGTGTCATTAATAACCCCTTTTACCTATTGCATGACATGCCATACTGCTCGAGTGCCATCTAGCCATTGAAAATGATATTGTTCAATATTTTCAGTCAAAATGAATGAAAACGGTCATATCTCAGCTGGTTATAAATTTATGGGAAAAAATCCATAAATAAGTAACTTCAGCGTTTAAGTCGCAGGGCATGCAAATTATGCAAAACAACGCAACTTATAAGCCAAAAATACTCATCTTTATTTAACCAGGCAAATCCCATTGAGATCACGTAACTTTTTTTGCAACAGAGGCCGGAGCCTGAAGGCAGCCTAACATGCATGTTTTAGAACTGTGGGAGGAAACCGGAGTACCCGGGGAAAACCCACGCAAACACGAGGAGAACATGCAAACTCCTACAGGAAGACTCCAGGTCCAATGCAGGGATTGAACCCAGGACCTTCTTGCTGTGAGGCAACAGTGCTAACCGCTGAGTCCTTGTGCTGCTTGTTCGACTCATGTGGAGAAGTTTTAATAAAACGTATAAATGTAGAAATAAACAGTGTTTCAAATGTTAAAATTTTGAGCAGCACATTATCCATAAATATGTAGATACTGTAGCAAGAGTGTGGTTCTTAGAAGTTTTAGAATTGTTGCACTTATAGTCTATCACAGCAAATTGATCTGTTTTCTGTGTAATGAAACAAACAGCCACAGAAACATTTTACGCTGCTCCCATGATGTAGGCGAGGACGATTTTCAGCTGGTTGACGCCTCCGTCCCGTCTCTTAGCTGTTTCTAGTTCGCTGTGCGTTTAGATTAATGCATCGTTCTCTTTAACGGAGGTGCCACTTAATTACTGCACTGTAGCTAAATGAGCAATCAGCAAGAAGCGCACGAGCATTTCTCAAGACCCGGAGTTTGTTTTTATATAGATATACAGAGAAATGCATTTATTTAACGGCCATGTTTAGAAGTAAATATGTGGTTGGACAAGACACAATCATTTCTATAGAGGTGGTTTTATTCTCCTGGTTTAGTTTTAGCTGCAAACTTTTATCGATCTGCCGCTCTTTTAACAACACAGTTGACCTGCTCGTTACCCGGGAGAGGTCTTTTCAGAGAGTGTGGAGTGAAAGGTTGAAGGTCATGTCGTATATAAACGTGTGTCACGTGCTGGGATGGAACGGTCAGAACATTTAAACCTGGGCTGCTGCAGGAGCAGTACCAGCTGATTCTTCATGTCCGTTTGGTGCAAATTAACCTGTCGTCCACGTACGAGTTGACCTTTTAAAAGTAGATATGTGTGAATGTGTGTGTTCCTTGTGAAAATGGGCACAGGTTTTTTTTTTTTTTACAATAATATCTTGTAGAAAATTCTTTGAACCTCCTTTGGAGAAAACATTTTACATCAGGCAGGAGTGATGAGCTAACAGCTAATCTGGATTATCTGATAATGGCCAGTTCCCAAGTGGATTGCAGCTTTTTAAATCCGCTTCTATCTTTATTTTTTTTTTAGAGGGACATGCAAATATTATTATTTAAACTCATGTGTTGTTCTCTATTTAATACTAAAAGGCACCTTATATATTTTTTAATCGGTATATAAACTCTCTGACCACTTTATTAGGTTCAGTTGCTTCTCAACACAAATAGCCAGTCAACCAATCACACGACAGCACTTTAACACATACATGTGCACAGTGTAGCTGTGGTGAAGGAAACAACCGGACTTCAGAACACGTCACTGGTGCCAGACGTGCTGGTCTGCCTTTCTCGGAAACTGCTGATGGACTGGGATTTTTGCACGACAACAATCTCGAGGGTTTAAAGAGAATGCTGCCAACAGAGCAAATATTCAGGGAGCAGCAGCTGTGAGTAAGATACCACTGATGATGTCGGACGTCAGAGGAGGAAGAGCAGAAAAGCAACGTTAGTTTTAACTCCTCGTCTGGGTGGCTGTGGGGACTGCTGACTTGGGACCAGAAAATCGCAGGTTCAACTCCCCGCCCTGCCCACATGTCATGGTCTTCTTCTTCCAAACAAACGACTGCAGATCCATTTCTGAACATACAACACGTCCAGCCCTGAAGCAGACGGACCACAGCAGCACACGACCACACCAGGGACCACGCCTATGAGCTAAGAGGAAATTGAAGCTACACTTTACACGGACTCGGACATAATTGGACATTAGGAGAACAACCTTTGCTTTGTCGGATGAGTCTGGATTCACTGGTCTCCAAACGTCCTCCACAGCCACCAGTCCAATCGAGCACCTTTGGGATGTGCTGGACTGGGACATCATCATCACACACATGCAGCTGACAAATCTGTGCAGCTGTGTAAGGCTGTCACTGAAGAATGTTTCTACCTTGATGAATTAATGTCACAAAATATTTAAGCAGTCCCAAAGGCAAACGGGGTCCTCGGACCTGGTGCTAGCTAGGTGTACCCAATAGCACGGCTGCTGAGTGTAAAAGTTTCCTGCTAAATGTTGGATGTAAACTCTATTTCTTAAGACTGAATATGTTCAAAGCACTTTTTACAACAAATATAATATCACTTATCCCTAATTTATATATGTATATGGCAGAAATATCTCTTTAAGGGATGCTAAGAACCTTTTTTTTATTATTTAACACAAAACCTGTATTGAGAATCTGCAAATATTTCATTATTTTGTACAATGTTTAAAGGAAAAATCCTATGGACAAATAAAAAAAGTTAATAAATAGTTTGAATTTGTGAATAGAAAAATTAGCTCAGCCTCAAGTAGGGGACTTAATTTACCATCTACCCAACGAGATGCTCCGAAGGAGGCTTTTCTTTTTACAACTGGTTTGTGGTTCCTATTGCCTACCAGTAAATCCTGTAAACACACTGAGCAACTACAGAAGTGGATAGTTTGGTTTATTCCCTTTACTGCTGATCTCTTTAATGGTCATGTTTTCTCTCGGTACCAGTTTCCTGTTACTGCTGCTCAGTTTGCTTCCAGTTTGTTTTATTTCTGCTTAGCTAATGCCGAGTTTGTCTTAAAGCTTTAAACTCACATAATTTGTTTTTAAAGAGCTTTGTTCAAGTGAAGGTCATTTTTATTACTGGGTGCGTTCGTTGACAGGTTGAGATTAGTCTTTTATCTGTTCCGACAGAATTAGTTGTGTAATGGGAGAGCACGTTACACTTACTGGTAATGCTTTAAAAAATTCACAAAGAAACTGCCGGCATTCACACATTTGAGCTATGACGTGTAACACAACATGCTGTAATGTGACATTTGAGATTAAATCTCCTTGTGAAATAGATAATCTCAATTCATCCATGCTCAGTAATCCAGGTAGAAAAATCCATC
Organism: Nematolebias whitei; assembly: GCF_014905685.2. Classification (NCBI taxonomy): domain Eukaryota; kingdom Metazoa; phylum Chordata; class Actinopteri; order Cyprinodontiformes; family Rivulidae; genus Nematolebias; species Nematolebias whitei. Next base: position 4,338,599 of record NC_056510.1, on the reverse strand, counting down.
AAAGTTAAGTCAGGTCCTCTGGATGTTTTTGTGTCGAAACGTTTCATCTTTCATCCAGAAGACTTCATCAGTCCGACGAGCCACAACAAACTCGGTCTTAAAAATATCACCTTCATAGTGGGTCAACCAGTTCCAGATGTTTTGAACCACTTTGACCATGACGGCCTCAAACAAGCCAGTGGGGGAGAGGGCGGACTCCAGAAACCACCTGAACACCATCAAACTGGTTGACCCACTATGTGAAGGTGCTATTTATAAGACTCTTCGGACTGATGAAGTCTTCTGGATGAAAGATGAAACGTTTAAACGTCCAAGGACCTGATTGAACTTTGTTGAACAATCCCAATGAATTTATTTCCTGGTAAAATAAAGGTTTAAATAAAAAATACGACTGAACCGAACGGAACAAAGAACTTTGTTCCTGTAGTTTAAACCTCTGAATGTCCTGTGGTGGTTCAGACGTGTCGACTCTTCCTTCACCACAAACGTGGACCAACTCCTTGATGGCCTTTATGTTTTATCAGTCTAGATAAGAGTTCAGAGATAATTTCACTTTGAACAATAAATGTTTAGCTGCTACAAAATGCAGTAAACTGGAAGCTGCAGGCAGTGATTTGCTCCTAATTACACGTTTCCTTCACTGCCCCCAGGGGATTGTCCATTGAAGCTCATGGTGTGGATGATTGTGCATTCCTGCACATGCATACTTTACATCGTCAGGAGTTGAATTCCTGATGTTTCTCAATTCGTCTTCTCACGCCTGGCCTGCGAAGTCTTAGCTAAAGCCGGTGGTTCTGTTCCCAGAAGCTGTAGCTCAGTTGGGTGGAGTGGATTTTTACTGCTGGATCTGAGCAACCACAGATAATCTCTTGTTTATGGACAAAACAGAGAAGGTGCAGTGTGACGTGTTGTAAAAGTTTTTAAAAACCAAAAGGAATTTTCCAAATGTCAAGTTTTTATATTAGTCGTAGGTACTTACAATGTTGGGAAAAAGAAAAGCTACATGTTGATTTAAATAAGGTTTGTGCTGCTGGTCACGGTGTGAAACATTTATTCCATATAAATGTACCACAGTCTCTGTTGCTACAGATTTTGAGTGTAAATTCTGAAAGTGCATCTAAAACTTGCTAAGTCTGACGTAAAATAGTAACGATTATTCTGTTACACTTTGTGGATATCTATTTTTTAACGTGTTAATATTTTTGTTTATTTTAACACAGTTTTTATTACTGTAAATATGATAAATAAACTAATTTAATTCCAACACGTAATCTCATAATCTCCAAAAGGGCAACGCGTTTTTGCAGATCTTATTAGCTAGCATTAGCACCTCTGTAGCTTAGCCTAGTAAATCCTGGAATGACACTCAGCAGATTGTCAACTTATCTAAAATGCTTAATTTTCTTTAATCCACACACGTGATTTTGAGATTTTTAACTACCGTATTTTCCGGCAGACACGTCGCACCGCTCTATAATTCGCACCAGTCCATAATTGTCTAATAAAGTGGAAAAAATCCATAAATATGTCGCTTCGCCGTATACGTCGCATGTATTATGCGTCACCGCTGACGTGTCGCGCTTGTTACGCGTCGCCACCGACAACCTGGAAATGTGAACCGGTGTTGTTCCAAAAACCGATGGGAGCGTGCACGGGAGGACTTGAACAAGAATTTAACAAGATTAACACTTAAAAACAATTATTTGTTTGCTCGAAATTATAGTAAATGTGTGTATCAGTCTAACTTTGCTTAATAAATGTACTTTAATGGTCAAATCAGCTGCATTTCTCCGGGGCGGTGCAGCTGTTTTGACAGTTCCACGCAGAGATCAGAATGAAGGTGGGGAGTCTATGGCAAGCCGATTGAGTCATTAAAGGCTGGTGACGATTCTCAGTCATCCAGGACATGGTAAATTCTAAAAAGTTCAAGAAAAAAAAAACACCAAAGTACAAAGTATTGTATAATAAAGTCCAGTTGTTTTTGTCTTGAACTTTTTTGTGTATGTCATAATGGCCACGTTTACCTATTACATGAGACAACAGCCAACAGCATGCCATACAGCTACTACTACTCTGCTGCCATCAAGTGGCGGAAAGTGGTACTGCTCTTTTTTTTTTCCCAGTCCGAATGAATGGAAACGGTCGTAACTCAGCCCAAAAAATGGTTTATAAATATGGGAAAAATCCATAAATATGTTGCTTCGGCCTATAAGTCGCAGGGCATGTAAATTATGCAAAAAACTGCGACTTACAGTCCGAAAAATACGGTAAAAACAGAAGCGTTATTATTCTCAGGATTCTCCAGTTTAGGGTATTAGCCAAAAAAACAACTGTTCCTAGGTATTAGCACAACTATTGACTTGAAGTGTTACCACCTAAGATCAATATAAAATCACCACTTATTTAACTTTTCAGTTTTTTTGTGAAATGTGGAGTACTCAGTGCTATTCATGTTTATTTTTGCTCGTGTTTGAAACTTGTATTGTCGGGGGTCTCTGTCGGTCCTTTGCATCTGCCACAAGCATGAAATTCATGCAAGATTTTTGGTGAAGCAATATATTTTTATTCTTACTCGTTGGAAACGGTTGTTTTCTCCTGGTGCAGAGCTGACAAAAGCTCTGACGTGGGTTTTTACTGAGGTGTGCGGAACAAGAAAAATAGCGGCTCCTAGTGGCTGGCTGTAATAAAAAGATTAGCTCCTCCCCCTTCATGTAAATGAATGGGACCTTTTCCTGATTCAATAAGGATAATAATAATAAAATAAAATAATCTGTTTTCTTCAGGTGTTGATTTTGGTTGAATAAAAATTCTTATGGTTGTATTTTCAAATCTGCATTGGTGGCACAGACGCTAGAGAAGGTGGGCCTGTGATTCGAAAGGTTGCCGGTTTAACTCCTGGTCCCGACAACATCAAAATATGGGTGGGAAAGGTGAAGCACTGCCTCCACCCTCATTTGCCCCAATCTGAGCCCTTGAGCAAGGCCCTTCACCCCCACCATCTGCTCCCCAGGCGCCCTAGATGCAGCTCTGCTCCACACAGAGGCTGCGGTAGCCCGGTGTCTGTGGTTGCGTCAGGAAGAACATCTGGTGTAAAACAATCGCCAAGTCTTCGTGTGAGTCAGTTCACTGTGATGACCCCTGAAGAAGGAGCGGCTGAAAGAAAAAGCACATTTAGTCTCACCAGTTACTTTAGGTTTAAAAAGTGGCATGCTCCATTGTGGTTAACAGCCTGTTAGTGAGGTGGAAGAGTGTGCACGTGAGACATTAGTATCTGTAGAGTTTCACAAGACACGTCAGTCTGGGTGTTCTGGCCACCTCGGTTTGTCTTTTGAACGAATCGAGGCGGCGAGCGGGGTCGGAGACTTCTGGAGGCCTCATTTTCACCGAGCGAACGTAACAGAAGCAAGATGGCCGACGTGTGGAAAAGGTGTCGCGGTTCAATGCTGTGACGCACAGAGGACAAAAGTGTGCGACCACCTGGTTGTGAGATTAAACAACATCTAACAGATTTATTACCATAACGATGGAGACATTCACAAAGTTTGTAGTCAATTAAATAATCAATTAACCACAAAAAGTCTTCTTCTTTCTGCTTTTCCCTCTTCAGGGGTCTCCACATTGTCTCATTCTGTCCTCTGTGTCCTCTGTCCTCACTCCACCTACCTCCATGTCCTCTCTAACTGCATCCATATGTCTCCTCTTTGTCTTTTTCCTGGCAGCTGCATTTCTAACATCCTTCTACCAATATACCCACTGTCCCTCCTCTGGACATGTCCAAACCACTGTCCCTCCTCTGGACATGTCCAAACCATCTGTGTCCTCTCTAACTTTATCTCCCAGTTGGTGAACCTGTGCTGTACCTCTGATGATCTCATTCCTGATCTTCTCCATCCCAGGAGAACCTCAGCGTCTTCATTTCCACCACTTCCAGTTCTGTCTCCTGTCTTTTTGTCAGTGCCACTGTCTGCAGACCATACAACATGGCTGACCTCACCAGCCACCACTCTCTTGTAAACTTTCCTTTTTCCACAAAGAAATATGCAGCCGTAAGTTAATTGAACATGTTTTGTAAATGACACGAGGCAGATGCAGCAAACCTTTAACGCAGTGCACCCCACAACAACCCAAGTTCTGCTCCATGCCTCTTTTGGTTCTGCACCTCTGCTTCATTTCTGAAAACTCACATCTGTATGAGAGTTGGTCAGCTCCGTCTGTGACGTGTGAACCGCCAGAAGAAACATAAAGACGGACTGGTCTGTGAAGGGCTTTGGTAGAACTGTTTGAAAGAACCTAGACCCACGTCTAGTGTCCAGACTCTGGCACCAAGGACTTCACATGTCAGCGCACACAGGTGTGTCATGTTCCTCTTGTACCCACACTCCAAATGACATCTGTTTTGTGAACATGACTGTAAGCTTCACATTGACACTGTTCTGTACATCTCAGCCCCAAATAAACTTTGCAGAAGGTTCAGGTTTCTGACATACTCATTTTTACTGTTCCTCACAGAGGTTTAGGAAACAGCAGCCATATCGCAGCAGCTGATGGCACAAGAGGGATTGGATGTACGAACTGCTCCTCCAGGTTGCCTTAGAAACCAACCAGGGCTATTTGTTCCAATTTGCTCTGAGGCATTGAGATCAAAAAGCTCGGGACCAATGCTAATATGCTCTCTGCGTATTAGCATCTGTGTTTGTGGAAACACAGTGGGGCGTCTGTTCACCTCATTTACATCTGTATTGTTCACGTACAGTTTGCAGTTCAGCGCAAGGCCTCGTGGTGGACGGAGCGCTGCGTCTCAACAGTTTGGATCTTTGGGGTTGGTTATTATCCTCCTCGGCCTTCAGTTGATGCAAAGGCAACTCGCTGGTCCCCGCTTTCCCTCCAGTCCCCAACACCACGAAGAGTTTAAATGCCATTCCCGCCCCCCCGCTCCATTGAGAAGTTGGCGGTTTGTTTACGCCAGCTTCCTTGTGGCTTTGCTCGCTGCTTATAAGGAGGTGAACGGCGTATTGAAGACTCACCCCTCCCCCTTCTTTCTCTCTCTGCCTCTCCCTTCTTTCAGAATCACTTTGAAAAGGAGAGACGGCCCACTCAGTCCCGTCCCCACACCCCAGTGATGCTTAGCTGGTGAGTACACATTCATCTTTTGCATTCAGAATTCTTGTGCACGTCTTTTTTTTTGGTTTTTGCATTCCCTGCTCGACTTTGAGCTTTGTCACTTGAGTTGACCTTTCCTCGCGGGCCCAAGTTTGCTGGTAAACACCAAACTTTCTTCAGAGTTAGCAATTATTCTATTTCTCTCTTTCACACCCTTCCTCCTCAAACCGTAAATCCCCCGTGGCCTTTGTAGCGATAGTTAAGATTTTTGTAATGAAAGCTGTTCGTTTCTCCAGTTGAAGTAAGTTGAAAAGCGGATTCGGAATAAGAGAAGTATATGAGAAGAGGGACTTCATACAGGTCGCTAATGGATCAGTGTATGTGTGTGTGTGCACGCAGGTGCGTTTGAAATTAATCAGTGAATCATTCCAGTTGCAGACAGCCTTGAGCCTGTTTGACAGTGAAATCATTATTCATTGGGGATAGGTGCACACTCACCTTGTGAAACCACCTCCACCAGAACACACCGGAGCCGATGTCACTTCATTTGTATTCTGCTTCATTTGACTGTACCAGCAACAGAAAAACACAACGTGGATTTCAAGTTAATTACAAAAAAGATTATGTATTCTCTTTAGGGAGCATGAATGAATCCAAGTTTGGAAAAAGAAATTGGAATTTTTACACCACTTGGCCTTCAAAGCATTCAGTAATGTTCATCTCAAAATTTGACGTTTTTCTTAAATGAAAAAGACAATTGTAAGACTGTTTTTATTTTATTTGAGCAAATTGACACATTGCACATTTGTCCTGATTCATGCTCGATCCTGGTAGAAAAATCCAACAAAGTTAAATCAGGTCCTCTGGATGGTTTCCTTTTATTGAAGCGTTTCATCTTTCATCCAGAAGACTTCATCAGTCCGAGGAGCCACAACAAACTCAGTCTTATAAATAGCACCTTCACATAGTGGGTCAACCAGGTTGATGGTGATAAGATTTTTTCTGGAGTCTCCAGTTTCTGGATTATTGAGCATGAATCAGGATATTTCGAACCACTTTGGACATGGCTGCCTCGAACGAGTCGGTGGGGGGGAGGGTGGACTCCAGAAACCATCTGAGCACCATCAATGTAACCTGTCAGCTTTAAGGCCAGTTTTAAACAGAAATGATCGTATGATGAGAGGGGACAGTTGGTCCAACCTTGTAAAATACTTTAATTTCTTTGGATATCTTTTAAAATTGGTCTTTATTCAGATAACGTGTTGAGGATGACGCTCAGCTACTACTACACTAATATTAGTTCAGTATCTGTAATATTGATTCATTGATTGTCACTTTTGTGCTGACTAATGTAGTAAAGCCATGATAGTCTTGTTGAACTGCATTGACTCCAAAGGTCAATCAGCTGAAGATGGTCAGTACATCCAATAATCACTTTCTGAGAGTTTCATTGCAATCTGTTCAGTGGTTCATGAGATATTTTGCTAAAAGAGATGACCACCTCTGTTTCCCTTAAAATATCTCTATATAACAGACATATTTTAATATGTCCTTGGTTAATTACCAAGTGGAAGAGGAAATGACATCACCAAGCACAAAAGTGGTATCAGTTCTAAGTATCGGGGTGTTTTTATGAGTAAAAGTACTTGAGATTGGTATTAGGCCAATACCGATACCAGTAACTGTATCTGGACACTACTAGTTGTGTCAGTAAATATTGACACAACTAATTAATCCAAATAGTCTTTAAATTTAGGTTTGAGAGGGAAACTAACACATTGTCAGGTTTATGCCTAAACTAAATTTGAAATGAGGACAAAATATCTGTTTTTTTATTTGCCTAGTTAAGAGATGTTTAAAGACTGAGAGGAGACTCTAAACTTAAAGGAAAACTGGAAAAAAAATAATGCCTGACAAAAAACGTCTGTCCGCTAACAGTTTGCCATCCACATCCTGTTACATTCTTTCATTTATGTGTCTGTTTGTACTAAATTAACACAGTTATTTTATCTGCATTATCACATTTGACACATTGTGTAATCTTGCTTTAGGCGTAATGTTTGAACCATTAATTATAAGAAAACTAATTAAATCCACGGCTGATCATGTGAGTAAAAATCAAACAACATTTTTATTCTAATTGTTTTAAAATGAACTACTAGTTTTTGAAATCCAGGAAACTATCTGAAGTTTACTCAGAGGGGATTGAGACAACATTTGTGTTTTTGTGCTGCCTGGCATCGAGTAGTATCAATTATTATTTTTACACTGCAGAGAAAACACAATTCATGTTAGATTTTGTTGCCAGATAATGTTCCCAATGAGTCAGGAGTCTTTTCTTAAAATGAAACATTTAAATTTTCAAAATTGTGCTGTAACTATAGTGTGCTGCACTTCACTTAGACCTGTCCAAAGCCTTTGATACTGTAGATCATGACGTCTTATGCCACAAGCTCTCAGATCTTGGCTTCTCAGATCACACTGTTGGTTGGTTTTCAAATTATTTCTCAAGTCAGAAGCAATGTGTTCAACATAACAATACTTCATCTAGCTACCTAATGGTGTGCCACAAGGCTCAGTTTTTGGACTCACTCTTTTTACAGTTTATATAAATAATGTAGTCAGAACATCCTGACACGTCCTTACATCTCTATGCTGATGATACAGTTGTTTATTGTGGAGTTAAAACGGTTGCTAAAGTTTTCCAGCTTCTACAGTCTGCATTTGACATCATCCAGTCAGATTTGTTTCATCTCAAACTGGTGCTAAAGGCTGATAAAACCAAGGGGATGTTATTTCAAACAAGAAGTTGGTGTCAGCAGTTCTTCCTCCTATCTCATCCATGCTTGGTTTTCCTGGGTTTCTTTTTCAGAAATAGATCTTGCCAGGAAACACCTTGTTGCTGCTATTTTCCTACCGGCCATTGACTATGGTGACATTATTTACATGAACGCTCCTGCCAGCTCCTTGTAGATGTTGGATGTTGTCCATCACAGTGTGCTAAGATTCATAACTGTTGTTTTTGGTCTGTAACAAACAAAAACCTGCAGCCCCGGGTTCCATTTATCTTCATTTCAGTCCCAGTCTCATCGTGCGTTAGGGAATTTTGGTCAAGGTTTATGGATGTTTTTAACTGCTATGGCTGCGAATGTTGCCCATGAACCATGTGTTTGAGTTAGCAGAGAGAGCTGGATCAGGAGCTGATTTGATACAGCAGGCACAGCTGACAGTCCAATGACGCCAGTCTGTCTGTGAGATGGAGCTGATAAGCTTATAAAAACAAGCCTCGTGCACTGCCCGTCGCAGATTCTTGCGACTGGGCTCCATGCGTGTAACTTCTGTAGAACCTGTGGTGAAAATCTGTCCTTGCAAGTAAAACTGGTTAAAAATATCCTCCTGTCATCAAGAGTGACTTCTTTGAGTAAGTCAGATAAATAAAGGATATTAAAAAGCAGCCCGGACATGAGTCTGTAGTGAGCAGATGGGTATGACTACAGCAGCATAAAGGCAGGAGATCAGCAGTGGAGATAAGCAGCAACACAGATAAGTCACATATCACCAATTAAAGTGGCGTATGCGACTTGTTTGTGTTGCTGGTTGTCCATGCTGCTGATCTCTTGAATATTTATTTCGTATGTAGATACGTAGGAGATCAGCAGCGTGGACAGTCAGCAGCACAGATAACCAACCAATCAATCAATCAACTTTATTTCTATAGCACATTTAAAAAAACCGCAGGGGTAGCCAAAGTGCTGTACATTAAGACAAAAAGATAAATTAAGACAATAAAAACATACAAAGCACACACAAAGAAACATAAAAACATACCAGTTTCACGGCAGGTGTGTTTTAAGATGCCATAAAAGATAAGATCACGTGTTAAAAACCAACGAATAAAGGTGTGTTTTTAAAAGAGATTTAAAAATAGGAAGAGAGGAGGCCTGTCTGACACTCAAGGGTAAGATGTTCCGTAACCTAGATGAGTCACATATCACCAATTACAGTGGCACATGTGACTTGTCTGTGCTGCTGATTTTTCCATGCTGCTGATCTCTTGTATGTGTATCTCATATGTAGATAT
>NC_056510.1:4293761-4329408 GCF_014905685.2 Nematolebias whitei | reverse complement strand
ATCTCTTGTATGTGTATCTCATATGTAGATATGCAGGAGATCAGCAGCACAGATAAGACACATATCACCAATTAAAATGGCACATGCGACTTGTCTATGCTGCTGATTGTCCATGCTGCTGATCTTTTGTGTATGTATCATATGTAGATATTTTGAATGATAACCATTGATTCTTGCAGTTTTGTGTACGATGTCCCAAGCTTTAAGGCGAGGGCATTTGTACTGGTGTGCACTGTCATTGTTGTCTATTATTGTCATCACTCTATTAAAAACAGGTCTCTGTTGTAAACGAGTCCTCGAGGCTCAATGAGACTCACCTGTAGAAATAAAGGTCGAATTAATGAAAAATAGACGATATTTTTATCCAACATCTTCTCCTTTCTCAGTTTGTAACATCCCTGAGGGGCAGTCGGGGTATTTGTGTATGTTGTGTTGTTGTACTCCTTCTCCTCAGCATCACCTCCCTCTTACAAACACCACTCACTTCCATGGCTGGCCCAAATATCTTTCTATAATATGAGTGAGTGGAGTAGAGCAGCTGCTCTGTTAGGAGCTCCACAGTGTTTGTGTTGGTTGTCCCTGCTCCTCAGGGAGGAGTTCAGGAGCTCCAGTCGAGGTTGCCTCATTGTCTTCTCCCTGCCTCGTGTTGATTGCTGATATTTAGTCCAGGGTGACAATGAGCCGGAAGAAAACAAGCTCCTTTCAGGCCAAAAAGAAAAAGAATTGGTGGAGTGAGAAGGAGAGTGATTGGGGACTCATCCCTGGAAGTGGGGGGTTTCTTCAGAACATTCTGCTTGTGGCCCCTTGGGGCAAATTAAGGATGCATCATTATCCTCTGGCAAATGATCATGCTGCCTTTGTGGTCCCAGCCACGGTACGTTAGGGTGCCTTAAAACGTGGCAGAGCTGCACTTATTCATTTTACTAAAAGAGGGCCTGCTGGCACATCCTTGGCCTTGCTCACAGAGAATTCATTCACACTACGTCGATGGTGGGGGTGGGGTGGGGGGTGGATTGAGAACTGAGATGAGTTGGTGTGAGGGTCTCCCACACACACATCACTTGGTTTCAACTTGACTCTGACCAGCTGAGAAGATGGGTCTCATGCACATTTCATTCAAAGTGTTTAAACCAACCGGTGTCTTTCAGTACGATAAATAATAATTCACTAAGTTAAATCAAGTGTTGGACTGGATGCATTTATTTTTCTTTTGGCTGATCCCTTCTTTATGGGGGTCTTTGGGGTCTTTATGGGGCTCGCCACAGTGAGCTCACGTAAGAATCGGTCTTTGTTTTTTACGCTGGGTGACACAACAGCCCACAGAGGGCTGCTGCTTTGTGGGGGCCTTGTGGGGGCCACTGAAAATCCTGGGGTGGCACACCAAAACCCAAAGCCACAACCGCATTTCAGGAGAACCGTTTTGATGTTGTCATATGTACCAGTAGGTTATGTCACAATTACAGCACGGTGGCACCTTCTGATATGTACACATAGACTTTTATTTTATTTTTTTATTTACATACAGTTGATTCTCATTCAACCTTTATTCATACAAGTTAGTCTCTATTGAGAAAAGCAGCGTGTACTCTGAAGTGTATTTATTTTTTAAGTATATATAATTATGTATATAACCTTCTTGAAACCCTGCGCCACCAGTTTTTTTTAAGGGGTGACCATTGCTCCACGGTGTATTGGTTGGACCTCTGCCCAGTGGAGCAGATGGAGGGTTCAGAGGCCTTGCTCATGGGCTCAGAGTGGGGTAAATGATGGTGGAGGCAGGCGTGGGTGCTCCATCCATCCATCCATCGTCTTTACCCGCTTCTTCCTTTTTGGGTCGCGGGGGTCACTGGTGCCCATATCCAGCAGCCACTGTGCAAGAGGCGGGGGACACCCTGGACAGGTCTCCAGTCCATCACAGGGACACATAGAGACAAACAACCATTCTCTCTCTCTCACCTAGGGACATTTTAGAGTTACCAGTCAGCCCAACATGCATGTTTTTGGTCTGTGGGAGGAAACTGGAGTACCTGGAGAAAACCCACGCAGCACGGAGAGAACATGCAAACTCCACCCAGAAAGGTCCCAGCTGGGATTTGAACCGGCGACTTTCTCATTGAGATGCAACAGCTCTACTGATCCACCGTGCCGCCCAGGGGTGCTTCACCTTTCCCACCCAAATTTAGATGTAGTGGTCTGCGGATTCGAACGGGTGACCTTCCAATCACGGGCTCGCCATCTGTAACCTCTGCGCCACCACTCCCTCGTTTGACTGGATAAAATAAAAAAGCTGCACGACCAGAGACCAGTCCAGACATTGCGAACGTCTACTTTTCTACAATAAATGGCAGTCTGCTCTCGTTACATGCTCTCTCCTTTGAATCAGTTCACGGGACATTAACAAAAGCAGGAATGAAACGTCAAACCAACTTCTTTAGGCTTGTTGTGAAACCAGCAGGGATTTGACTTTTGGTTACAGTAAAGTGTTGAAGTCAGTCTGTCGGTTCTTCTATAGTTTATTACACGGCCTTCACTTGGTGCATGACTATAAAATAAAAGCCTTTTCTGTTTGCACCCTCAAAAATGTGAGCGTTGTTTATTTTATGTGCTAAACTCTGTTTGAGGCCATTTTTTGGTCGTGTAAGAAAACGTTCACGAAACCTAAAATGATCCCTGGAAAGTCTGTTCCTACGGTTTCTTCATGAGGAATTAACATGGATTATTTTTCTTTGCTAAATACCCAGAAATGATAAAACATGTCCTGCTGTTTGATTATAAAAGAGCTTTTCATTTCCTCCAAACTGCGCGTGTCTACGTCCACGTTCATTCCCACAGAGATCTTATCAAATGAGACGGATTCATCCTGGGTTCATTATTGTAACGTTTTTATTACATTTTAGAGATTTGGTGACAAAAAAACATCTCGTTTCTAATAAACCTACTCACTGTGAGCTTTATCTTCAGTAAGGCGAAACAAAAAAACTGATCTGAACAAATCGTGTCTCCATAAACAGCCACTCTGAAGCACAATTAATAAAAATAAATCCAATAATTTACAGTATGCTTTATCAATAGGACAGTGGTATTGATAAGATGATTTGTTTTGTCTATTTGTTCATTTTGAAGTTTTTTGGTTTTTTTTAGTCAGATTTTTTTATCATCTGATGCAGCTCTTCATGATCCAGGGTCCAACATTCTGCGTTGATTGATTGTCTTGATCACTTTGTAGATCAATAGTGTCGTCCTCGCTGTTGGGATTAAGGCTCTGTTTACACCGTGAGTTTATTTATTTGTTTGTTTTTGTGATACTGTTGCTTGTTTGCTGCAGTTTGGCTGTTTGTGTACACAACAACAACTTTCATTCTCTCTGAAACTGAAGCTTGCTGAATCCTGGTCTTACAGGTGGTGGTGGAGGTGGGGGGTGTTCAGGGGAACAGGTGTGACGTACTCCGCAGGTGTGAAATCGTACATGCGCACTCCAGGCGGCTGCCGTCAAAACATTTTCTGCTCTAACAACAATTAGAATAAAAGGCAGCGCAGAGTGTCGTTTGTGCTACTCACTGCAAAACCAACAAAGTCCACGGTCCAAAAGGCCGTTTACATATTCACCAGTTTGGACCGACACGCATACACGATGCAGCCGAGGTCAGGGTTGCCAGATAAACATGAATATATATATAATTTTTTTTAATACTCTTTTTCTGTGCACATGTTCACCAAACAAAACACACACACGTCACTTTACAACACACACACACACAGACACACACACGCGTGCACACGCACACTCAGCACATGTGACAGTTTTAGTCAAAATACAATAAGATTTGATAAGATAGAACGTTATTGATCCTGCAGGAAATCGTTGTGCCAGTTTCTGTACAAAGGAACTTACACAAAGAATCACAAATGAAATAAAATAACAAATTATACAAAAATAACAGATAATACAATAACTTTAAAGCAACAGTACAATAGTTCATCATTTCTTACCTGGCAACCCAACCTGACAGAAACTACAGCTTTTCCAGATGAAGCTGCTCTTTGTTTTTTTTATCCTCAATAAAGAGAAAAATAACATTTAACAATTCCAGAGGTTACAGAAAAGGTTAAATCATGTTCTCTGGACAGTTGTTCTCATGTGAACAGAGTCGGAACCAGAACTCCTCAGAAAAACCCTGAACCTGCTTCAGGCAATGGAAGTGTTTCTTTATTTGATTTTATTTGTACTTTTTCTTTATTTATCACCTCAGATTCGGGCTAGTAGTGATTTTCTTGCAAACAAAACTTGATCTCATTGGATATTTTAATCTAAACCCTTATCTAATTTCACATCCTTGTAGTTTTAATGTGCAACCTCCACCTAGAAGTTCATGATGCAACAGTGAGAGGACGCTGCAAAGAAACGGAGCAAAAGACCAAAAAATGTTATTTTACATTATTGTGCTATAGTTTAGTCTTAAACTCTGCTATTCTGCTTAAAAACCAAATGTTTCTGTTTGAGTGCAACATCACAAAACGCCAACCGAAGCCGTAAAATTCCCGTTGTTGAATCAATAAATCCCGTTTTTCTGCCCGTGGGGGACGTTCTGCTCTAAAACGAGTGTTTTTGACACAAAATGGGCGAAAGAACAAAACTGTGCTTCAGGCTTGTGTTAATGTAGACTCGTCTTTTAATGAAGAACATGAAGTGCTGGCTTCCATAGAACAATAAAGAGTTGATCCACTGGGCATAAAACGGTGAGATTCCCATTTTAACCAGAAATAAACTGGAGGAGCACCACGAGTTATAATGCTGAACCCTTCGGTGAAACTAAAGAGGAGGGCAGCTGAAGACCCATGAAACTCCTGGTGAGGGAAATATTTGTTCCAGGCACTTTGCCTTTATTTATCTTCTAATCAACTGCAAGCTTTACCTTTTGGGATGGATGCAGTCTTAAGTTTTATTTTTCAATCCTCGGCCGGTGGGAGATTTCATTACTTTCCAGCATTGTTTCCTGTTTTTTATGAAGTCGGTCTTTCTGCTGAAGTAGATGAAGGGAGGGAGCGGGCTTTTGTCCAGGGGCCGTGGCAGATACCCCAAGCCTGTAAATCCACATCTTTGGATCATTAAGCTGTGAGCCCGGAGTCTTTCGGTCCTTTATCACCAGGCTCCCATCCCAGGCTATAATGGAGGCTAACTGGCTAATGATTAGCTGTCGGCCACATCTGACTGCTGCACGGTAAATGGAAGGAGGCAAACACAAATCTTGCCTCCGTGTGTGATTGCCAGCTAGGCTTTCTTAATACATCCACACACTATATATATATATATATATATATATATATATATATATATATATATATGTATTAAAATGTGACAGTTTTGACAGAAATGTTTTTTTTAACTGCTTGGCTAATTTTAGTTTTCATGTTTGTGGAGAACATGATGATTTATGTTCCAGTTGGAGGTTGGTCCCCAGCTGCTGGCTTGTTGAAGCGCATGTTTAAAAGTAAATGTTTGCATTCGTGCGCTTGTCATTTTGACAAACAGCATGACGTCCTCGGAGAGATGCTGCTGATCATATTCCTTGTCTTTAAACGATCTCTGCTGGAAGAACTAAACAAAGACGGAGAGGCAGTGATTTGAAAAATGATCATCGTTCATTTATTTACTTTTCCTGAATATTTTTTTGTATTTGATTATTTTCTTTGGGGACTTGATATTTTGATTTTTTTAGGTTTTACAGCTCAAGTCTTCAGTGAAGTCAGTGAGGGCCACGTGAAGAAATGTCTTAAAGTAAATGTGCAGAAGATGTAGAGGAAGTGGTTCCAGCTCTCCTCACATGAAGGGTCCTCGGACCCTGAGCTCAAGGTCACCTCTGATCTGCCTGTGCGTGCGTGCGTGCGTGCGTGCATGTAAGATGGATGGATATATCAAATGTAATTAAAGAATAAAAATGAAAGGCATATTATTTAGTTAAAACATTTAGCCTTTTAAAATAAATAAATCAAATAGTTTTTGCTTTTTAAACAATAAAATGTCTTGTTTTTATCCTTTTTCCATTTGTCTCTTTAAATAATATTTATTAAGCCTCTCATGTTGTGTACATTTATCACTCCTTCAGTGGTTAAATCATTTTATTCACACTTTAAAATCCAGATGTTTGCAGCCTCGCTGACTGTCTGGATTTATCCGTCGGTCTAGTTCTTCCTGCAGATTTGATTTGTTTTTCTCAGCTCACGTTTTAGTTGATATGAACTAATGTCAGTTTTTATAACTTTTTACTTTGTGGATTTTAAACATCTCTGAGCATATGAGACGTTTTTCAAGCTTTCCACAGGAAGGAGGAACAAAAGGAGTTCATACAATCTGAATAAAATCCTCCGTTTCCTCTAAACTTTTGTGTTTGAGTGACGGCCACGCTGATCTTCTTCCATCACGGTTTATTTTCTCAGATTTGAACCTCTGAGTGATCACGCTGCTCTCTTTCAACGTTTTATTTTTATTTTCTGTTTTTAGACAATGAGACAAGTGGTTTAATTTACGCTGAAGTGTTTTGTAGATTTGTTCGGCCTACTCATCGTTAAAACAGAAACGCTTTGTGTAAATTTGAAAATCGAGGTAGTTGTAGTAATAACACTGATGACATGAACGCATGAAGAAGTTTGCATGAAAACAATAACACAATAAAATTATTATAAATTAAATCCAACAGAACCTACATGTATTTGGTACTTCCTGTGCTCTGCATGGTTGCACTTTTAAAATCCAGCGTTTCATTCGTTCACTTGGTGCTCCTTTAAGCAAGAGTCATTATTGCATCTGCAACTTTCACTAACATGCAAATCAAGAAGAAAAAATAATGTAAAATGACTGAATTGCTCTGTTAAAATACACGTGGAGTGTTGCGACCAATGACCGATAAAAGAGAGCAGCGTTCAGGAACAACGAGAAGAAAACCTGAGTGAGAGCAAACCTAATTGATCTGTGATGGGCTGTAAATCCAGAGTCGCTCCACGTTCCCATCCATCTCTCTAACTGCAACATCTTTTGTCTCTTATTGCCTCATTGATTCCTTTATGAGCAATAAACACTCTCAACAAACTGGGCTGTTTTTGCCTTTAAACTTGCTCACGACAAAATATATTTATTGCTAAAAACCTGTTTGCTTCGGAAACGTCAGTGAAAGTACAACCGCTTCAGTCAGAGTGTCTTCACCTGCACCCGTGGCTTCCTGCCATCTTCGGTGCAACCGCAAATCCAGTCTGCACGTGTTGGCGTCCCTCAAGTCCTGTTTGAAATCCTTAATTTATTTTGGGCAGAGCGACCGTTTGTGTGGGGTTAGGTTACTAACGCTGTTAAAGCCACTCTCTGCACAACTTTCACTCTGCAGGAGTGACTTCTGGCTGCAGAGCTGCTGTTTGTGGTTAAATCATTCAGGGAGGATTAGTGGCACGATGCGTGCCCACTTATAGACCTTCACTGTGGACTCTCCTCTGTGGGGTCGAGTTTAGCCCAACGGGCTCACAACCAGGGCGGCACGGTGGCGCAGAGAGCGAGAAGGTTGCCGGATATAATCCCAGCTGGGAACCTTTCTGGGTGGAGTTTGCATGTTCTCCGTGCATGTGCGTGTTTCCTCCCACAGACCAAAAACATGCACGTTAGTATGATTGGTAACTAAATTGCTCCTAGGTGAGAGAGAGACTGGTTGTTTGTCTCGTTTGTCTCTTTGTGTCCCTGTGATGGACTGGAGACCTGTCCAGGTGTCCCCCGCCTCTCAGTGATGGCTGGACATGGACACCAGTGACACCAGTGACCCGAAAAGGAAGTAGTGAGTTAAGATGATGGATGGATGGATGATGGATGATGGATGGATGGATGGCTCACAACCAGCAGTTTATATTCACAGAGCTATGTTTTTCCCACTTTCTTCTGTTATTTTTTTTTCATCCGAGTCCCTAATTGCCATGTTTTCTTGTTAGACTAAATTTATTTATTTATTTATTTTACATTTTTACCATCTGTCTGCTTATTTTACTTTTTTTTTTTTCTTGTTTTCCCTCACAAAGACTTTTCAGGGGGATCAAATAGGACTCAGTGATGCTGCTGTCAAAATAAATCACTTCCTATATTAAAGTGCAAACAAGGAACTGCCTGAAAGAAAGAGACCCCCCCCCCCCCCCACACACACACACACACAATCAATCAGTTCCTTTTCATGTTTTTTCACATCCTTTCAGTCCTGGTGGACAATGGGTCTAAGTAACCATTCTGGGAAAGCTCATTATCCATTTCCATCACAAAGGTGTTTGGAAGACACTTGGATTTGAAATGTCTGAATTAAAAAGCAAAAAAAAATGGGGGTGCGGGGTGGGGATCAAAAGAATAAATTGAGTTTTAAAAGACAAAAGTAGAAAAATGACGGCTGCCAATAAAAGTTGCATTTGTGACCGGATGTGTGTGTCCGGTTGTATTGATGTCAGAAATCTGTTTTTCATCCCTGAAGCTGCTCTGCAGTCAGTCTGGGGCACGGTTTGGAAAACTACTGCATCAAAGCAACGTTTCTTTTTTCTTTGTTGCCTCCACAGATGTTCACTGATGATAAAGGATAGTTCAGATGAGGAGAGGTCATGAACAAACAATGTCTTACCTGTTGTAGGTAGCCACCTGGATATTCGTACAAACAACCTGGCTTCAACACAGAGATTCAGTCGTATCATCCGAATCTGAAATTACATTCCCGATACGAAGTCAAACACGTCTGACTTGAGGAAATACACAAACGTTCAGTGAAAACTTTGCTCAAAGTGCCTGGGCAGTGTTGCCAGATTGGGCGGTTTACTGCCAATTGGGCGGATTTCATTCTGATTTTGCCGAGAATTCTGGGAAGATTCTTGTTTGATCGTTACATTTTGCCACATTTTGTTAAATTTTGTTAAATTACCTCGGCTTGTACTGATGCGCATTCATGTTTTAACAGTAAATATACTGTAACAGCATATTGATTGGGCGGGTTTTTGTGTTCTGTGGTGGTTTTTAACATATTTTTGAGCTGGAAAACCTCGACTCTATCTGGCAACACCGTGAAAACCTCGACTCTATCTGGCAACACCGTGCCTGGGTCTCCCACAGATTGGAAAGCGGTGTGTTTGTACCAGTGTCCTCTCGTGTGTGTAGTTTTTTTGTGCTTTTATTGCTCAAGCGACTGCTTTTACGTAATTTAAATAAACTTAGACAGTGCGATATCTCTTAGGCGTGCTTAGCTTCATGTAATCCTAACACAAACGTGCACGAGACAGCAGTAGAATGGCTGCTATGGAAGTAAAGCTGCCAGTACAGTGAAAATATTATTAGGTTTCCTGTACTTGCTTAGGGACAGTAAGTGATGAGGGCATCCGTGTGTTGGCTCTTTATCTCAGATGAAGTATTTGGAGCAGATTTAAAGTCATAGTTTCACATTTTCCTGCCCAAATCCAGCTTATCCCATTGCTCAAATCCGGCAATCACACTTCTCCGGCTGCAACTTTGGCTTGGGAAGAGTGACAAAAAATACCCCTTGCATGAAGGAACGATGGCTGTATCATGAGTCACATTAGGCACAGTGATTTGTGGTTCTCCCAGTAGAACTCGATGCCATTTTCCCACAATTTTTAAGCTAAAACACTGTGAACACGCTCTGTGATGGATATCACCACAAGCTGTACGAGTGTTTGTACGGTGGTTATTGTGCAGTCGTTCACATGACTAGCGTTTTATAAATAGTATGAGTGGAGATCCCCATTAATCTCTATTTTTCCAAAATGAGCCATCAATGGTACAAACCTCTTTGCAATACCTCACTTCAAAATATCTTATCTAGTACTAATACTTATAGCACTTTGGCCAATGGTGTTGTTTTTAAAGTGCTTTATAAATAAAGTTGTATTGTACTTGAATATTTTACCTCACCACTTTGCAGAGATGAAGTGAGCTGCAGCAGAAAGGCTTGAGTTACATAATCATGAGTTTAATTCATTTTATTAACAATTATCAGTCTAAGGACTTTGGAAGTTTCATCATTAAGTCAAATTAATTTCACGTTCTCGAAAGGCTCTCTGGTAACGGTTCAATTCATGCACAGCAGTTAAGATTTGTCCCAGCCGAACCATTAGTCATCACATGAACCAAAAATTATGACGATGTGTAATTAAACATATCAGAATAATATCTGAAATAACTGGAAAAGTAAGTTTGTGTTAAAATCTGTACCAGTGGACACATTTTAATGACTTTTGTGAAAACATTGTGTCTTGTGTCTTCTAGGTTGAAGGTTCTTTGTCATTCGCATCACATGTGGTACATGAGGTGGAATGAAATTGTGTACCCAAGGTCCCAGTTACATACAAAAATAGCAAAAACTATAAAAGATCTAAGATATACGCTAAACATTAATATTGTAAAATAATACAGTATATTAAACAGCAGCCTAAACATCTTGATAACCTTGTATTAATAAATATAACCTCAAATGGTTTAGGTCCTACCTCTTAGATAGATCCTTTTGTGCCAACATCAAGGATTTTATGTCGACACCAGTAGCTCTTTGGTGGGGGGTACCGCAGGGCTCCATTCTCTGACCTCTTCTCTTTTCTTCACACCTGCTGCCACTAGGTGCTGTTTCTCATAAACACGGCATGCCTTTTCATTTTTATACCGATGACTGTCAATATATACTTCCCTCCAAAGCACACTGGTACACATTCTATTTAACCTCTTCTTGACTGCGTGGCTGACATCAGGGATTGGATGCTTTAAGTTTCTTAAACTTTAATGAGAAGAAGACAGAAGTCATGTTGTTTCCTCCCAGTGGCACAATCAGGAACCACAGTATTGACCTTTACTCTGTAGCCCTGTTAGAGAAACAAGTTGTCACTAATGTAAGAGTGAAAATGGACCTTTCCATGAAACTGAACATTCATATAAACATAATTGGTACATCCATTTTTTTTTCAGTGGAGGCAACTGTCTGAACTGAAGCCCATACTGTCTAAAAGTTACCTTGAGACAGTAATACATGCTTCATGACATCCAGGCTCTGTCACTGCAATGTTCTTTTTGGAATCAATTGGCAAACTCACTGCGTGTGAAAACAAGGTACTGTATGTGTGCATGTTCAAACTAAATGATCACAGACATTACACATAATAGCAATTTTTGTGATACAGATCATACACTCCTTGTTCACTACTTACAGGGATGTATACTTGTACATGTACAATTACTTGCAGTGACCAAAGAAAGTGAAGTTTCTCTATCGTCACCAGGCTGACATAATACTAATTATCCACTGCCCCTGAAGGCAAAAGGGTGATGATGTTTTTTGCTCTTCTATGTGCGAGTGTCTTAAAAAGTTATCTCATGAACCACTTGATGGATTTAATGCAACTCTCAGAAAGTAATGGTTAATTTTTTGAATTCAGCTAAACCATGCAGCATAGCACACAATTAAGCAAAACACAAGACTGGCTACATTTCAGTCAGTTTCCTAAAAGCTACATACATAATTACGCTACGAGATGTGAACACGCTGGAAAAAGCAGCTAGATTTATTGCTAGTCGCTTAAAAAACGTTGCTAGAGGGGTCTGAAAACTCATCAACAACTGCAGTTGCAGACGTCAAAATGGTTTGATCGGCTCGCTTGGAGCCACGGCTGAGGTGGGTCCACACGCCGAGCAGGAACGGGGAATGGAGACGTACGGGCCAGGCCGAACCTTCCAATGCAAAAACACCATAACTGAACACTCGTGCTTGTTTAACCTGATACAATCGTCACTGAAAACATACAGTACCCAATAAACGACAACACCATCAAGGCCCCAAGTTGTAATAATAACTGTTCTTCGTTATCCCTCCTACATCTGGATATAATTTACAGCTAACTGAACAAAAGAATTATTGTATGGACCTTTACAGAGCTGCTGCTGCTGTAGACGTAGCGCACAGCACCATGTCATGCAGCTTCAACAGTTTGTGTTTAAGATCAGGTTGCTGGGCCATTAAAGGCTCCATTGTCCCCGTTTAGTCTAGGTAGGAAGTACATATTGAAGAAATCAACAGTCTGGTCCACAGCTGAGAGGCAGCGACAGACGATCATCCAGGGAACTACTGATGAGAAGTTTTGCACAGCCTGAAAGGTTGAAGATAGATGCACAGAAACCGTGAGGGCCCTGACAGACACTGAGCGTGCACGGTTACCTCACAACATTAATTTAAAGCACTCCTTCTATTCTTCTTACTTGCACATTTTGAACATTTCTTTATTCATTGTTGTGCATGCATCATCGGCTCACTTCACAGCAGACCAGTATTGCTGTCCACCGTCGCAGAGCAAGTAAGGGGAATTACAAATCCCTTCAGTCCGTCCATGTTGTGAGCACGATAACTTGAAAAGTAAGTCAGGCACCGGCTTCCATGTTGGTATGTGGCTGCATTTAGACATAAGAAAAGTCTCTATCAAAAATTGGGTTGCCAGTCACGAAGATGGCCACCGCTACATAAATATGTCAACTGACCACTTGAGGAAACTCTATTTTCTAGTTTTTATATTGCTTCAAATATAGTTTCGTCAAACGACAGGGGCGGCTGAAGATTAATATACCGTGGCCAAGGTTCCCGTCGGTCACCCCCGGCTCTGCCGTTGCACCTTGATCACTTTGTACATCATCTTCTCCACAGTGTAACTTCTACACACTTGAAGATCTTGGACTAAAAACATTAAGGTTTATGTGCATTCCCTGTTCAGAAAAACACTCATCTCAAACGTTCGTTTTTCAAATCCCTCAGTGATGGGGGGTGTATCGGCGTACAGCTTGTCCCTCCTGCTTGTGTCTTTCTGTTGACACTGTGTGAACTGCACATATTGATCCTTAGTGGGAATCAGGATTATCGTTCAGCGCTCCTTTAATATCCTGACTGTACAAAGAAACATTCAGAGGAGGATTACTTCATGAATGGGCTTTCTTTACAGGATTAGTTACTCTGAGCTTTTGATCTGAGGAGAATTAGTTGTATTTTCTGTATCGGAGTATTTTCTGTCACTGAGCATTAGATCGATGCACAACACCTGTGTCATACCTTCTTCTTTTCATAAAAAACTCAAAGGGATGTTTTGAATGTTTTTGAAGTGGAACATCAGGAGGAAGTTGAAGAAACATGAGCTAACGGCTCGTCCTAGCGAGGCCGAGACCAATGTGGATTTCTGCTGCAGCTGCGATCTAGAACTTTACGTTTCGGTGCGTGCCAACCCTGTTTTATAAACTTTTACACCGCCGTCACTTTTGCATTAAAACAATTATTTACATAAAAGTCTTTTATTTATTTAAACTGAAGACAATCGGCTGCAAAACAGAACATTCAGGCAGGAGAATTATGTGATGGTGGGAAATAGCATTTACCTAAAACAGGTTAATATTTTATTTTTTATGCATTTTTTGACATCAGATAATTTTATTTTCAGGCTGTACTTACTTTATTATTATTATTATTTTTATTATTTATTACTTTACTTGTATTTTCAGGTTTATGCTCAGGTTGTGCTCTGTTTCACCAAATAAATTACACTTGGATCTTAACTGAACTGGTAACGGACTGCAGATGATGGTCTCCTGTGTGAATATCCATCCATCCATCCATCCATCCATCCATCCATCCATCCATCCATCCATCCATCCATCCATCCATCCATCCATCCATCCATCCATCCATCCATCCATCCATCCATCCATCCAGGGTCACTGGTGCCCATGTCCAGCAGTCACTGTGAGAGAGGCAGGGGACAACCTGGACAGGTCTCCAGTCCATCACAGGGACACATGGAGATAAACAGCCATTCACTCTCTCTCTCTCTCACCTAAGGACAGTTTAGAGTTACCAGTGAGCCTAACATGCATGTTTTTGGTCTGTGGGAGGAAACTGGAGTACCTGAGAAAACCCACGCAGCATGGAGAGAACATGCAAACTCCACCCAGCTAGGCCTCATGCTGGGATTTGAACCGGCAACCTTCTCCCGGAGAGGCAACAGCTCTACCAACTGATCCACCGTGCCGCCGATATAAATAACTGTTTAATGCAAAATGGAAAAAGGTTTACAGTTTATGGAAAAACTCAGACTAGCTGTCTGTTGGTCTGTCCACTCAGATTATCCACCTAATAATCCAACCTGATAATGCTCTGAGACATTTCTACTGCAGGTGAGATGTTTATTACTCATAACTGCATAGAATGCCACTTCCAAACATCCAAACCACTTCTTGTAGCAGCCCAAGCACAAGAGTTTTGGATGAAGTGCAAATCAAATGTTGCACCTGGCATGAATGTTAATTAGACCTGTGGAAACGGTGTAGAGGTAGTTAATTGTTCTTTTTGTTCATGCTGTTTCCTTGATTATATTCTAGATGCACAGACGTTTCAGAAACCATATGCGTCCAGCGTTTGATGGAGATTTTCACGCTGCAGCCTACGGTTTACAGCTCAGCTTGATCAAAATGCCCATTCGCAGAACTAATCAGAAAAGAAACCACATTTAAGAAATAATGTGGCTGCTGTGTTGCATTTAGAAATGAAACCATTTATTTTTCTACTCTGGCTGATTAAATCACAACGGCTGCACAACGTGGCCCACTCGGGAGCTGTCGAAGGTGACGGCTGCCTTTTGGAATTACACGTGGAGCAATGTCACATGTCAAGGCAGTAAACAGTGCCATCAGTGATCAGTTTTATTTCCTGGCATTGTGCCTGGGTCAGGCATCAAAAGCACCATAATGAGAAACTGCGTTGAGAGACCACATAGCAATTAATCTAGAATACAAGATGTTTTTTTTCTAATTATATCACAATGGGTTTAATTAGAGCTGCTGCCACAGTGACAACAGCGATGCAGAACACATCAGCCCAGATCTTCTGTCTTTTGTTTGTGACCCGACGCGTCTTTGCTCCCTGGACTGTAATCAATGCCTGAGAAGAAACTGAGAGACGGGAGCCGAACCCTGGCACCATCAGGGTGATCTGAACTAATCCATCCACCCTCCGTCTGTCTATCCATGCACGTTATGAACACAATAACCGGAAAAATACATGAGATACCGACTTTTATTTTGGTGTGTGGCTACATCTAGATATAATACAGGTTCCTTTTGATGCCATGTCCAAATTCAAAATGACTGCTGCCATAAATGTCCATCCATGTTGTGAGCATGAAAACTTAAAAAAATAAATAAAAAAATAAAAAGTGAGGTACCGACTTCAATTTTGGGGTGTGGCTACATCAAGGTGTAAGAAAGTTTCCTTTCAAAATTTGGGTTGCCATGTCCAGATCCAAGATGGCTGCCTCCATATTTTAACCATGTAAGCTGGAAAACTTGAAAAATAAACAACGTTCCAACGCTCATTTTGGTGTGTGGACGCATCTAGGTCACTATTAAAAATTGGGTTATGTCATTCCAAGATGGCCACCATCCATCCATCCATCAGTCTATCCATCTATCTAAATATATAATGTGTGTGTATAATATGTAAACCGACCACCCTAATCATTTGAGAAAACTATGATGTATAAAGTACTAAAAAAAAGTATAGTTTCCTCATATCATTGTGGTGACCAAAGATTAATCTATGGTGGCCAAGGCTACCATGGGCCACTCCATGGCTTCTCCTTTGCTCCTGGTGGTGGAAATCTACCTTGTTATGTAACTCATACCCACTTGAACATCTTGCACCAAAAACATTTAGGTTTACTTGAATTCCAAGTTTAGTTCTAGTCCAGACAAACACTCATCTTAAAAACTACAAACATGCTTTATTCAAATCCCTCAGCGGGTGGGGGGACATCAGCATACAGCTCGTGTTAATCTCTGTTTATTACGCTCCATATCAGTTTCAGAGCACCAGTAAGTTTCATCTATTGGTACAGTAGTCCCTCGCTACTTCGCGGTTCGTTTTTCACGAACTCGCTCTATCGCGGTTTTTCAAAGTAAGATCGGACGTGACACAAAATTGGCTGATTGATGGATGAGCCGCACGATCTGCATGGATTTTGTATTTAAAATAAATTATTTTAAATTATTCGCCACCTCCTGCACGTCTGTGCAGCCCATACAGCAGGATAAGCTTCCTCTTGCAGCTGATCGACTGATCTTTGTGCAGAGCGGAGAAGTGGGCGTGGCCAAGAGCACTTGCAGGTGTCTGAGAGCAGTGGAGGCAGAGAGAGCTGACATGACATTCTGTGCCCCCTTAATACTGCATGACCAGTAATCACTGAGGTTTTCTTGTGATCAATCAGAGGCTGATGGTTGAGTCAGAGCTTTAATACCAAAGTACAAAAGCTTTAATGTTTCAAATAAACACAGGAAATTACAAAGTTTAACTTGTGACTCTTTAAAACCACAGCGTTTTTCTGACTGCTCATTGTGTCCCAACAATCTTCCATCCCTCATCATCGCTCTCACCCTTCCTTACTCTTCCCTCCTCTGTCTTTGCTCTCTTTTCTCCGAGCAGCAGCCTCCGGCAGAACTGAGTGAAGTTTGAGCAACAGAAATGTCTCCGTTTGTCTTCCTAAATGTCCAACCGCTCAATTGCCCGATCCGTCTGTCCGAACGTGGGCTTGTAAAAGACATCGTAACTTTTTGTGTCCAAAGTGCACCAGGAAGTGATCTATCTGTTGTTCTCCTGCTTTCTATCCAAACACCTTGTTGTTAGGACGATGCAAGCCGAAGTTTAATTAGCCATTCCTTAATTACGAAGACAAAAATGTCAAAATCTGTCTTCTTCCAAGACGTTTATTAGCTACTTGAACAGTGCGCCCCTTAAGCAAGACGAATGACTCGTCTCGAGTTGTGCACACAGATCTGGCAGAGAATGTAAATCCACCACGTGTTGACAGTTGTCTTCTTCGCCGTCTTGTTGTTATTTGATCTCATGAGATGAATTTTGATCCACGTCTACAGAAACAAAACGTGTTCTCGTCGGAGCTTCTGTCAAACGTTCCAACAAGAAACGTCAAAGCAAGAAAGCAGACGAGATCCAAAGTGACATTTCAATTACAGCTTTGGCAATTTGGTATTCAGTCGCCACCGTGAGGAACTCTGTTTGTGTTTTGATTCGGTGAGGCAATTTGAAAAAGGTATTTTGACCCATGTTGTGTGAAAATATAATGAAGTTCACAAATTGAAACTGGTATAATTTAAATAAATCACAGCTGAAGTGTGTGTTAGTGTTGGTCAGTGGTTTTCATTGTACAGGTTTTGGGCTGGTAATGTTACAGCTGTGGGAACTTTAATGGAATACAAGAGATTTTCATATGGTGACGTGTAATGGCGAGCTCAACCCAAGTCTTTAATGTAAGACGTTTACAGAAAACAACAATAAAATAAAAGAAGCAAAACAAATTAGAAGAATGACTGTTGTCTCCCATTCTTGTTGTAAAGTTAAACGTCTGGTTAAAGCCTGCACTCGGCTGGTTGTCATCAAAACATGCTAACTTTTTCTACCTTTTATATTGTTTCAGCCTTTCATCCGCATGGAAACGAGGTTTTAAGAATTTTAAAATGGCATCTTTGATAACGGGTTTCAGATTAAACAAATAAACGATCAAACAAACAAAATGGTAAAACCCTATTCTTGCATTTTTGTGTAGACGGCCATACTGCAACAGTTTGAAAATGATGATCTCATGACGGGCGGTGCTGTTGGTAGAGCTGCCGCCTCTCAGCAAGCAGGTTGCTGGATCGAATCCCAGCCAGGGGCCTTTCTTGGTGGAGTTTGCATGTTCTCTCCGTAGATGCGTGGATTTTCTCCAGGTACTCCAGTTTCCTCCCACAGCACAAAAACATGCATGTTAGACTCACTGGTAACTCTAAATTGTCCCTAGGAGAGAGAGAGAGTGAATGGTTGTTTGTCTCATTTGTCTCTGTGTCCCTGTGATGGACTGGAGACCTGTCCAGGTGTCCCTCGCCTCTAGCACAGTAGTAGCTGGATATGACCAAGCGACCCCCGTGACCCGAAAAGTACGAGGCGGGTAAAGATAACGGACGGATAAGCTCATAACTCTAGTTTTTATCCGAACAAGAACACAAGGTTGTCGTCTTCTTTTTTCACACTCGACAGCAAACTTTATTCTGATAGTCTTGTTTCCTGTTTTTGTTGTATTTTTGTGCGAGTGTGACACAGCGCCACTTACAGGCCTGGCAGAGTCACTGCAGGGTTTGGGGCTTTGTTGCTTCTATGGATGAAGACATTTCTAGAAAAGAAAAAATAAGATTGTTTTGGGCAAACTGTGTAGAAGAAAGTCTAAAACCACAATAAGTTGTGTTATTGCCTATTGGTTGGATTTAACTGCGGAGGATTTCTCTGTGAACGATAAAGGAGTAAATAAAATAAAGAAAATGATTTTTAAGAGTGTAACACAATGTAACAAATGAAAAGTCTTGCTTTATAACTAGATTTGTGTAAAATGTGTTTTTGTTAGAATATAAACGTTTATACAATTGATGTGTGGCTATATTCAGACGAAATATAATCGGCGCGAGTGCAATTTGAAGTGTATTCGTCTCGCACCATATTCAAGCGAAGCTCAGATCTTTAGTTTACAGGAAGAGCCTCGGAAAGACTTGTGAGATTCTGCAGATGGCGTTCCTGAAACTTTTTGTAGTTCTGCAGCTGTTTTTTATGTAAATATAACGAGCTGTGTCTGTTGGCGCCGCCGTGGCTGAAAATGGGCCTGATGCTTGTTATAAGTTCAGACCAGCTGATGTGAAAATGACTCCGTTTGGATCTTTCTGAGGCAGCGCTGACCTGCGGCCTCTGTTTTGCCTGAGCGTCTGAGACTTGTTAGGAGCTGCTTCTGCAGACTGATGCATCATCAACAATTGATTTGACTCTGGAGAGCAAAGAGACGAGCACACACACACACACGGCACTGTTCTCTTGCACAGACACTCAGTTTCGTGCAGTACTGTACTTTTTTGTCTTTTCTTGGCAACAGCGAGTGCATGTGTCATTTGAGGCTTTCAGAATTGATTCTTCAACAAAACATTATTGCTACAGCTGAAATTCCTGATTTTGGAAACACAAATGCACCCGTGAAGGATGGTGTGTTTACATGTTGTTGCTTGTGCATTTTTATTTATTGAAGTTTTGCAGCCAGTCTCCAAGTTGCACATTGTTAGAAAGTGATGAACGTTCACAGCAAAAAATCCAATAAGATGGCTTTGGTGGGAACACCAGCATTGGTTTCTTCCCTTCCTGACCCTGCCTCCCTCTGCAACACACTCTCGGTCGCTTCTCCAGCAGCATGGCTCCAAATCACTCGTTTATTCGCTGCAGATCAACACTCGGGAATCAACAGGGGAGACTTATCGCTGCTCTCTAATGGAACACCACCTGTGCGGCGTGTCTCGCCAAGTCTGCCCTCCAAGTCTGGAGTGGATTCCGCGCAGCGGTCGGTGATCCACAGTGGCGGATGCGGCGGCTCTCTGCTGTTGTCTCCAGTGAGAACAAACCACTGGGAGCTGAAATACTGCAGACTGGACAGATAACTTAGAGAAAGAACACGGGGAATGCAATAAGGCTGCGCTTTGTTCTTTGCACACAAGATTTGTATGAGATTCCCGTGTCACTGCCTGGCAGTGGCTGCACGTTTAAAAGGGGGGCTTTGTGGAATTTAAAGATTAACCTTAAAAGTAAACTAGATACAACTCTGCTGCCCTCAAGGAAATTTGTGTTGCACAATAAAGGCCTTTATAACGCACATAAAAAATGTTAGGACACTTTATGTTGGCGACAAATTTAAATGTCGTAACTCAAGAAAAACCATAGCAAGAGGAAGAGTTTGTTGAAGAGGAAGATTCTGCAGCACGTTTATTTTTTATTATTTATTTATTTATTCCTATGGTAGGGATAAGGTGCTATACAAGCGGTGCGAGAGTTGGGTTCGCATGGCCAGTAGTAAGTTGAACCCCTTCAGGGTGGGAGTTGGACTCTGCCAGGGCTGCCCGTTGTCACCGATTCTGTTCATAACTTTTATGGACAGAATTTCTCGGTGCAGCCGGGGGGCCGAGGGAGTCCATCTCTGTTCTGTTGGCGTCATCATGTTGTGATCTCCATCTCTCGTTGGAGCGGTTCACAGCCGAGTGTGAAGCGGCTGGGATGAGAACCAGCACCTCAGAATCTGAGGCCATGGTCCTCCGTCAAAAGAGGGTGGATTGAGCTCTTCGGGTCGAGGGTGAGGTTCTGCCTCAAGTGGAGGAGTTCAAGTGTCTCGTGGTTTTGTTCACGAGTGAGGGAAGAACGGAGCGTGAGATTGATAGGCGGATTAGTGCAAAGTCTGCAGTATTGCGGCTTTTGTGCCGGTCTGTTTTGGTGAAGAGGGAGCTGAGCTGTAAGGCAAAGCTCTGTTTACTGGTCGGTCTACGTTCCTACCGTCACCTCTGGTCATGAACTCTGGGTAGAGACTGAAAGAATGAGATTGTGGATACAGGCGGTTAAACCTCTGCAGCTGGACTCTCCCTTAGAGACGAGGTGAGAAGTTCAGTTATCAGGAGAGACTCAGAGTAGAACCACTGCTCCTCCACATCAAGAGGAACCAGTTGAGGTGGTTAGGGCATGTCCGTCTGGGAGGAGATCTCGGGGAAGACCCAGGACACAGTGGAGGGACTACATCTCTGTTGTCCGGGGAACACCTTGGAGTCCTCCCAGAAGAGTTGGAAGAGGCTGTGGAGAGAGATGTCTGGACCTCCCTGATCAAGCTGCTGCCCCCAAGACCTGAGTCCAGAACAAGAGGAAGATGATGGATGGATGGATGGATGGATGGAGTTTTGCTGTTTGTTATAAATAAAAACAACAATAAAACCAACCAACAGAACCCTAAAACAACCGTATGGATTATGTTTTGCTTTAAAACTGTTTGTTTTGTTTGGAGATTAAATCCATCGTTTCCAGTGCTAATCTGCATATTTGTGTGTTTTTCATCAAAAAAGTAGACGTGAGTTATTTCTACAGTTTGAACATAATCTCTACCATTTAATATTCGTCTAACACCAATACTAATGTACAAGTATTTTAAACTTTAGTGCCTGATTGGAGATTTTTAATGTTCAGGCATTTTTGAATCATGAATTATTTAGTTTGTTTCCAATTTTAATACTCTAGATATCGTTTATTAAAGTAATTTTTCTAGTCTGTACATGTCCAAAATATATTTTTTATTGTTTAGCTGTTCATTATGTCTCCCTTATTTAATTAAATGTAGCTCTTTAATTGTGCTTAAACAGCAAGTAACACTCCATAGTGTTTTTTATTTTCCTGATCTGAGCACAGAGAGAAAAGATAAAACTGATTCATGGTATTGTGTGAAACTCATTTACTTCAACAAGATAAATATTAAAGATACTTGAGGGGAAGACGTTGTACTGCTGCAGCGCATGTATTTATACTTTCTGGTTTCTTCCTGATGTTCTGAGCTGCTGTTTTCCATCCTGCACATTCATTAGACATGAGTCTCAAGGCTGTCGTAGCATTTGTTGTAACAGCTGCTCCTCTTTGGGCTCCAGGTAAACTGAAACTTTCTGTGAGAAGTTTAATATTTCGTATAAAACCTGGGAAAGTGCACTTTGACAATTTCCTTTAAACATACAGACACCCTGCAGTTAGTCAGTGTGTTACTCGAATGTCTAACAACATTCCTGCGATAAAACGGAGACAGAATCAGTCGTGTGGAGTTGTTACGATACTTCTGCATCTTGACTGAAAAGTTGGATGTTGGCACGTCCATTGAAATGTGTCTTTTGGACGCATCCAGTCTTTGTTGTCCCCCGTCGCTGAGCGAAGAACGGGAATTGGAAATACCCTCCGTGTGTTTGTTCGCGCATGTTGTGAGCATGATAACTTAAAACATAGGTTAGGTGTCGACTTCCATTTTAACGTTTGCCTCCATCTAGGTTTTAAGAACGGTTCCTTTCAAAACTTGGGTTGCCACGTCAAAATCCAAGATGGCCTCTGCCATGGAATATCTATGTAAACAGACCGCCCCTATTATTTGAGGAAACAATACTTTCTAGTTTTTATGTTACTTAAAAATATAGTTTCATCAAAAGTGTGGGGTGGCCAGTGAGATAGCTGAAGATATTTGGTGTCTAAGGCCACCATTGGCCACCCCCTGGCTCTGCCTCTGGGCTTGGCTCCAGGATCTCTGTGCTGCCTTGGACAAGCAGAAAAAGAAACCTACCTCTATTCTTCTACACAGTGTAACTCCTAACCCCTTCAATATCTTGAATACATTGCACCTAAAACATTAACTTTACTTGTATTCGCTGTTCAATTCCTGTACAGAAAAAAAAACACTTATTTTGAAAACTACAAACATTCAGTATTCAACTCCTTCAGCATCGGGGAATATCAGCGCATGGCTAGTTAATCTTGTAAGAAACGATGCATGCTATGTTGCCATGACACGTGATGACTTTAATTGTAAACGTAGCATCTTTCCTGCAAAATGCAACGTAGAGTGCATTAATGCTGTTCTTGACTTTTTTTATTTATTTAATTTTTATTTTGTTGCCAGAATATACCATGTAATGATGCTTTGATGTATAAAGTTTTGTAAAAAATAGAACAACTTGCCTGCAATAGATCTGTTCCGTCATGGTAAAAGGAAGATGGTACCAGTTTAATTAAGATGCACATTAAAGATAATATTTAACACCGGCCTTTAGAAAACCTTGATGTTGTTTTTTATATTGTATTGAGAATAGTTTATATTGTTTCCTCTGCCAGCTGTGCAACTAATCGCACTTGTGGGATGACAAAAATTACCTTGACATTGACGGTTGAAGCAACATAAAAATGGAGAGAAGTTTAAAATAAAACCCGAACAACAAGTTTGATGAATTCTCCTCAGATCGACACGTATAAGCAAATCTGCTCAGGCCTGAGGATGCCGAGTGTCTGCTGCTTTCTTTAAATTTATTCAGGCTGTGCGAGTTTCCAACAAGCTGCACAAACATATTTCCTTCATTCAAAAATGTAAAAAATTAATAAAAAGGCTATTTAAGTGCTTTACGGTATATTAGCTAATATGTGTTATCACGGACGGATTAAGATTATTAAAAAAGAGGCAGAAAAGTCTGAATTATCAAAGCTGAGAGCTGACATCCCAATAAAAGAGCACATCTTCCTGCAGCTGACTGCTCGTCACACAGAGCGTCCACTCTTCAACACGACTGAGAACAACTGCGTGAAACTGGCGTTGAGAGAAGGCTGCAGCTGAGCCTCGGTGGGTAGAAAGCTCGCTGAGGTGTTCGTTTCCCATCTTTAACATCTCATTCCTCCTGTTGGGAGACTTATTCAAACATTTGCCCCATTCTCACTTTAGATGACGGCTCCTGTGAGAGGGGGGCTGGCATTTGCGCTGATCAGTCATGCACTCGGATCATGCCTTCCTCGGTGTTCCCATGTGTGCCGTGGTGTCAATTAAACTTGAGGTCTGCTGTGCTTCAGCGGGCTAATGGGGCTGCATGTGAGGAGGCTAGCCATAATGGAATTCATAATGAGACGTGCTCGCAAAAAGGACCCAGTCATCATCACCGTCTCACCCAAGGTGAAATCTTCAAGCTCTCCTGCTCTTAGAAATAACCCGTCAGAAACACCAACTGGACCAAACCCAAGGTCGGTGATTAAGCATGTAGGTGCTGGTGATGCATTCCACCCGACGCGCTCTCACTTCTCGGTGATTAAAGGTGTCTGGGCGTGCGTTTTGGTGGGGAAGAGGAAGCGCAGCGTTGTGAATTTGCAATTCGGATCCGTCGGTTGGAAAAGGACGGGAACGTTGGAAGAGCAGAAGGGTTCATTAGTGCTCCTCCTTCTGCTCAGTGTCGCAGAACAAAGACACGAAGAGCAGCGCCGCTGCAGAGGAGAGAACGTGTATTCCAGCAAATAATATTCAAAGAAATGCACAAATATGGACCGAAGTTGTATCCAGTAGCAGCATCTGATCAGTAGACGTGTTGACCGTCCAGGAATCCAACCAGACCTGCAGCAGCCCCCCGTGTCCATCCTCCTGCACAGCTGATAGCATCATGACGGGGTCACTACAACTAATAACACTTTGCACCTCTACTCTCTTTAATTGTCACGGGGTGGTGCCAGCATCACTCTCACCAGCGCAGAGCTTAATTGCCTCGTCAGCACACGCAGACTCCATCATCAGCTGTAATCACTCTGCGCGGGGGTGTAGAGCTTCTTTAGAGTTCTGCTGCTAAACAAAACGATTAGCAGATTAATGTTTTATTCTTTTTCTACTTCATAGGTGGTCTATGCATTTTCATTTCTTCTTCAAGCATCTTTCCAGCTGTTGATTGTCGGATGTGTCTGAAAAAGAGAGCCGGGTTCCTGCGGCTCCTCTAAGAGCTGTTGCAGCGATTTGCAAGAATAAAGTGGACCTAAAAGAAGAGTGAGCTGCTAAGAGCTTCTAACGTGCTTTAATCAGGGCCACTTCTACGTGCACGTGTTCCTCCGAATGACTCGGCTTTGTGTCTAAAAATATGTACAGCACCTCATGTAGTCCTTTTCCCTGAAGCAACGTAACCATGAACCAGTCACAAGACTAAACTGTGTCTTCTCATAGACTGGAATTTATAAAAACGAGATGAAAATTGTATTCATGATTTGTTTGTTTGTTTGATTCCAAGTCTCCAACACCTCTGCAACATGGGAAAAGTCTCTTGGGGGGGTGTGTTAAAGATGTTTAGGACAGGGGGCTCCGCCAGATGTTCACCTTCACTGCTTGTCTGAGTTTACCATGTCTGGACTGGCTGCCTCCGCCACCACCAGCTCCATCTCATCAGCAGGTGGTGTTCAGATTTCCTCTCAAGTGTCCAACATGCGGCCGCAGGTCTGATGATACGATGACAAACTGATCAGAGACCTCTGGCCGAACGTACCACGTGCAGCTGTTCTCAAACACGGTGGTTGTTGTGGACGCCTTCATGCTTTGCACAAAGTCCAGTGACAGAACACCGCTTGGCGTGTTCTTAGTTCATGTTGGATGTTACTGGGACCCTGTGTGCACTATTTCATTTCACCACATGTACCACACGAGATGCGTAGGACAATGAAGAACAATTCAATTCAGTTTATTTATAAAGCGCCAAATCACACCAAAGTTGTCTCGGGGCACTTTACAGGAACATTCCCATAAAAGTCAATTAATAAAGTTCTCTATCTAAGAACCTTTGACTTTGGTTCAGATCAGGGAGGCCATTCCTCCTAATTTTATTTATTTTTATTTACCCTTTATGTATCCAGGTAGTCTCATGGAGCCACAAGAACTCATTTTCAAGAGAGACCTGTTTAGGGAGCAGATGGGGGGTTAAGGGCCTTGCTCATGGGCTCAGGGTGGAGCGAATGAGGGTGGTGGCAGGTGTGGGTGCTTCACCTACCCACTTTTTTTTTTTTAATGTTGTCTGTACTGGGACTTGAACCAGCGATCTTCTGATCACAGGCCCACCTTCTCTAACCTCTGTGCCACCACTCTCCCTTTTTTGCTCCATCCATCCATCCATCCATCCATCCATCCATCCATCCATCCATCCATCCAGTCTCGGGGCAGCATCTTGAGCAGGGAGGTCCAGACATCTCTCTCCACAGCCTCTTCCAGCTCTTCTGGGAGGACTCCAGGATGTTCCGAGGACAACTGAGAGACATAGTCTGTCTACCGTGTCCTGGGTCTTCCCCGGGGTCTCCTCCCAGTCGGACATGCCTGAAGCACCTCCCTAGGGAGGCACCCAGGAAGCATCCTTACCAGATGCCGGAACCACCTCAACTGGCTCTTCTCAATGTGGAGGAGCACTGGTTCTACTCCGAGTCTCTCCTGATGACTGAACTTCTCACCCTCTCTCTAATGGAGAGTCCAGCTGCCCTGCAGAGGAAACTCATTTCAGGCTCCTGTATCCACGATCTCATTCTTTCAGTCACTAGTACCAGAGTTCATGACCGTAGACCAGCTGGTAAACGGAAAGCTTTGCCTAACAGCGCAGCTCCCTCTTCACCACAATGGACCGGCACAAAGTCCACAATACTGCAGACGCTGCACCACCCGTCAATCTCACGCTCCGTTCTTCCGTCACTGAGAACAAAACCCCGAGATGCTTGAACTCCTGCACTTGAAGCAGAAGCTTTGTTTGACACCTGGCTTGTAGGACACAGTTCAGACTGGATCAATAATACAATCAATCAACACAACACGACTTTTTCTATTGAACTCACCATCTGACAAACCTGACCTTGCATGCTCAGCTACTTCTGTTCCTCCCAGCAAGGGTGGTTTGGGAAGGACATTTATATTTTTACAGACTTGACTGTTGAAAATAAGAATGACGGCTCTAACATTTGATTCTTGTTCATGTTGCACCAAACCCGTACAGGACTGTAACCAAGGCCAAGGTATGGATCATCCCACTCCTGCTAAAGATTCATGCAGTCAACACTACAAGCTACATGCTAATTACTAACCACGGAGTAAATGGGTTTCTTTGTGTCATTGACATGCTACTTCCACACCGTGCTGCTCTCTAACTGCACTCGATGCACGGTGCGTTTGGATTCTGGCTCTCTTTGAAGCGGGATGTATTAAATTAGCTCATCAATTACTCTGTCTGGCTCTGCCGTCCGTGTGTTTTCTTTGGTGTCCGCTCCAGTTAATTACAACAGAACGTTCCATGTCGTCCTTGAGATAGCAGTTAATAACGGAGAGCTGTCTGAATCCCAGCTCCATGTCGCCAGCTCCTCTCCTTGTGCCATGTAAACGACGCTCCGCAGGTAATCTCTGCATCAGCAGGGCAGATTTTGTGAGAGGTTTTAGTTTAAGTAAAAGTCCAATGAGTTTTTGTCTTTGTTGTGTTGAGGTGCGTGTTTGTTCGCATTCCTCAAATGTTTTGTAGCGTCACAACTCCTTGATGTTAGGAGAGGAGATAGTCTTGTGTGTTTATCTCCTGTTATCAGCTGTTATCACCGCACTGCTGTCTGTAACGTATCAGACATGCACGTGGCGTTCTGAGGAAACGCCACCAACAGTTAATATCTTACCTGATGTAGATAACTCCTTGAACGACCTCAGATTGGGAGAAAAATCTAAGATTTGAGGTCTTATAGGACTAATTAAGGAACTACTAGTTTGACTGAGACCAAGACAAATATGAATTTCTGTCTTTTTAAAACAAATCCAGTCTAAAAAGAAATGATCAATTCATGCAAACAGTTTTATAGTCCCTGCATCATTACCAGTTTCTCAATATATATTTATTGATAAGGACTTCTAGACGTATTTGCCTGCACAAACACGAGCAGCTGCTACGGCACCCCTGGTGCAGTCCAGGGTCACTGCTGACAAGAACTGTACATTTCTGACAAAATAACGGTAATTGGAAATGGACAGTAAAAGATTAAACAACATTGTATGAACCACTTTAATTTTTAAAGACGAGTTGTTTTAAGACGATGAAATGGTTTTGTTTCTAATGACAATATCGGCTTATTTAAAGAATCTCTTACCATCTTAAAACAAATCTGATTGATTTAGTTCGTACACATGATTATTTAGACTTTTACGCGTCAGTAAATGTGACTGTACTTTGTTGTTTCAACATAAATACTATGAAATTGCTGCCAGATGACACCCAAGGGTGCACAGGAAGTGCTACAGCCAGCTGCTGCTACCGTTTGTTTTAGCAAGTAACCATATAATCCTATGTAAGTAACAATATAATGGGAAGTTGATTTGTTTTGAACAGTGAACGTAGTTTTTGAGATGAGTGTTACTTTGGACTGGAATTGAACAGGGAATAAAAGGAAACCTTAATGTTTTTGGAGCAATATATCCAAGTGGGTAGACGTTAAAAGGATGAAGGTTTAATTATTTATTTATTTCTGTAAGAAGCAGCACAGAGTGATGGATACTGACAGGTGGGAGCAATTTTATCCACGACCAGGCCCTATGGTGGAGCCAGGGGGTGGCCAGCGGTGGCGTTGTCCACCATAGATTAATCTTCGGCCACCCGATCACCCAAGTTTTTGAGGAAATTATTATTTTAAGCAATTAAAATACTAGAAAGCATAGTTTCCTCAAACAGTAGGGGTGGCCGGTTTACATACTGTATATATTTACACAGAAGCATCTTTGATTTTGACATGGCAACCCAAGTGTTTGAAAGGAACCTTTCTTGCATGTAGATGTGGCACAGACTAAATGAAAATTGGTCCCTCGCTTATTTTCCAAGTTCTCGTGCGCACAACATGCACGAACGGATGGATGAATGGAAAAGATGGAGGTTATTTCTAATTTTCCCTGTTTGCTCCACGACAACGGACAAAAACGTTGATTATTTCCGTTTTCAATAGCTCACCCCTTTATTGGCACTGTTTTTGTTCGTGGACTTGCATTAAGAAAATGTCTTTTTTTATTTAAAGTAGAGAACATTTACATAAAAACTCTGTTTTAAAGGTGGCATTTTTTGCAAAGTACAACAAAAACCTTCATGTGTATTTAGTGAAATTGTTTAAACTTTTGTTTGACGGACAGAAGCCTTGGACTCATGCGCTCCATCAAAACCAGTTTTTGCTGCGTTCACTGAAAGGCACCAAGTCTTTTTCATCTTTGGCACACTAAATTGACAATGTTTTTCTGAGGCACTCCTGAGCCCTCATGGCTGTATTGATCACGGTGAGACGATGGACTTCTTTATTTTTTATTCCTTTACCGTTCTGCCTGAGGGCTTCGAGATCACATGACTCCCAGAGGAGTTTCTGGTCTTGGCCTTTATGTGCCGAGATTTCCCCAGACTCCCTGAATTTCTGCACATTTACACACTTCAGACATTCAAAAACCCACATTTATTTATTTATTTATTCAGAAAATTTGCAGTGAGAGATATTTTTTGGAAGTTATCCATGAATCTCTGGCAGAGTTTGACACAAAGTGAGGCGTGTCAGTCCGTGATTGTTTCAAAAGACTTTCCTTTGAAAGTTCAGGCCTTTTGTCAACACCTCTTTTCTTATGCAGGTCTATGGAGTCGGGTATCATTCACAGTATATATATATATATATATATATATATATATATATATAAACAAACAAGTCGAGTACAGATTTGTTAAAACATCAGTCTGAGTTAGGAGATGCTTCCAGTAGATCTGAGGGTGTAGATTTAAACGGGGGAACCATAAAACAACACAACGCCAGATATAAAACAAAAATGGGACTATCCACAAATTGCTAAATGCTTTATTTATAATTTATTAAATTCAAATGTGCTGTCTGTGGTGTCCCCAAAACCAGCTTAGGCAATTAAACACCAGACATTTATTTATGCTCCAGTTATTGTCACCACAACAGGCAAATTAGAAACGCGTGTTTCAGAAGTGTTTTAACTATCTTTCATTTTTTACTAACAATTTTTAAGCATTTGTTTTACACATAGACGTAGATGTTATTTCAGCACGGAGATGCAAGGAGGCGTTAGGATTGTTTTGACACGCATTACTTATATACATTGTAAAAAAAAAAAAAAAAGAGTGGGTCCTAAAACTGAGCCTTGTGGCACACCATTAGTGACTGTTAAATAGCTAGACATGATACATTTATATAGATCTTAGCAAACACAAAATCATGCTATAACTATCAAGCTAGAATTTGCTGTGGTGTTAGCTAAAGGTCATTCTCTTGACAAACCCCGAGTGGTAACGGGTTACAAAAAATCTTTGTTTAAAACGTTAGCACTAACTTCAGGTGCTATGACCTGGATTTATTTATCTTAATTTTAAGGACTGAGATAATTTTATTCTACACAAATCTTGTTTTTCCCCTGGCAGAACGTTGAAACATTAGACCGTGATGGGATTTAATCACTTTTTAATATTATTTTTGAGCAAGAAAGCACAGGAACCAGAATGAAACTACCCCCACCACCACAGAAGCCCACTTTTTCTTTTTAACCTTTTGCTCTTCCGTTAACAGCCTCTTGTCAGAGCGTCTGACGCCCTTCGTTTCGTGGCTGTTCTGTCAGAAACACGTGGAACAGACCCTTTGTTGAAACCGTTGCTCATGCCCTCGTCTTTTTGTTCCGGTAATAGCCCATCATCTGGACGCTGTACCTCTGACCCTCGGACAAATCACTTTGCCAAACAAGAAAAAAGGTCACGACTCAGGACGACTGGAGATTTACAAGAAATCCCATCATCGGACGGAGTACTAAAAGGATTCTCGGTTGAGCGGAATTTTCTATAAAACTGTTAAATTTCATTTGGATTTGTTGAAGTGATATTTCTCCTAGCTCGTGTTTTTGTAATTAATGTATCCAAATGAAAATTCATTCAAAGAACAGATAAAAAGGGCATTTCATTTCATTAAAGCTACTCATTGCCATGTCACATAGAACTGTAATAAATTTAATAAATAAGAAACAAAGTCCGGACGGTTCTTATCACATGTTGTCGACTCCAGTCTAATGGATCAGTCATGTGACTCGATCTCCCCTGTGGTGTTCGGAGGATTTAAAACTACCGGAGTATCTTTCTAACTGCGTCATTTGATTCTGTTTAGGATGACCGGTTTATCTTTGATTTCATGGTTTGAAATAAGTAACAAAGTGTTTCGCAAGGAATTAAAACAATAAATGACTGGAATGTAATCTAGATTTTACTACGGTTGCACTTTTACATAATACATATTAAAAATATAGCATTTAGCTTTTGTTAAAAAAAAAAAAAAAGGTCTTTGAATCCAGACTGAAACTAACAACCTTTAGTTTTTTCTGATAATCTGTTTTTTTTTTTGTCTGTTCAGTGAAGTTTCTCAAAAAGACTCATCTTACATCCAGGAGACTTAGTCAGTCCAAGGAGCTGCAACAAACTCAGTCTTACAAACTGCACCTTCTTACAGTGGATCGACCAGTTTGATGGTTCTTCTGTAGTCCGCCAA
This sequence comes from Nematolebias whitei, assembly GCF_014905685.2. Taxonomy (NCBI): domain Eukaryota; kingdom Metazoa; phylum Chordata; class Actinopteri; order Cyprinodontiformes; family Rivulidae; genus Nematolebias; species Nematolebias whitei. The sequence continues at coordinate 4,298,428 of NC_056510.1, read as the reverse complement.
GACCGAGTTTGTTGTGGTTCCTCGGACAAGAAGTCTTTTGGACGAAAGATGAATTGTTTCACCAAAAAGAAACCGTCCAGAGGACCTGACTTTACTTTGTTAGACTTTTAAATAATATTCAATTTTCTTGATGCAAACTCTGTAAATTCAATTTTTTTTTTTTTTTTTTTTTTTTGTAGAATATGTTTTAGATGATGTCACTGTGTTAAAAATGCCTGAACCACACCTTTAATCATCTGACGAGCCTTCTCATAGCAGCTCATTCTTCCAGGACAGTTTATCCTAATGTCCCTTCCCCTCATCATTCTCACTTATCTCATCCCTTTACCTCGTCCTTCATTCCCGTCTCTCTTCATCCCTCTTATCATCTTCATTCCTTTCACCTAACTGACTCCTCTTAGGTCAGACTTACGTTGCTGAACTTCAGTAAAGATACTCCAAAGGGCTGAGTGGATCCAGTCTACATTGTTTGATTCTGTCAAATCCATCTCCATGCAGTTCAGTCCAGTACTCCATACCTTCTCATTACTTCCGTCTTATCCCTACCAATATGCACTCATCCATCTGGGGGGTCCTAACCCTGCCAGGATATCTGTCCAGTGAGACAGAACCCCCAATCTGAGTTTCCTTCTTCTTAACCAAATTCTTCTCAAACTCAACCTTCAGATCTACTCAATCCCTAAGCCCCACTTCTTTAACTTCAAATAAACCTGTTAACCCACTTCGTTAATTTATGTATCCAGCTCCCGACTGGAACGATTCGCAGCCGAGTGTGAAGCATCTGGGGTGAGGGTCAGAACCTCCAAATCTGAGGCCATGGTCTTCAGTTGGAAAAACATAGGCCGCCCTCTCCAGCTTGGGGGTGAGGTTCTGCCTCAAGTAGAGGAGTCCAAGTGTCCTGGGGTTTTGTTCACAAGAACAACTTGTATTGAACGTATTGTGATATTTACAGAAGGAGCACAGTATTGTCTTTGTGCCTTTTCATTATGGTGAAGAGTGAACTGAGTCGTAACATGAAACTCTCTGTCCGCCGGTCGGTCTACATTCCTACCCTCAGTGATGGTCATAGACTCTGGCTAGTGACCAAAATAACACGATACAGGTGGTCAACCATTATTTCTGGGCATGTACAACTGGGAGGAGACCCAGGACACGTTGGAGAGACTTGTCTCTTGGTTGGCCTGGGAACGCCTTGTTGGAAGAGGCGGCTGTGGAAAAAGTTCTGGGCCACCCTGCTCAAGCTGCTGCTCCCAAAACCTGACTTTGAAACGAGATGACGTAGATAATGGATGGATGGAGTTATAACGATCTAACAATGTTTTTGCCTGAGAGGTGCATAACTTCTTCACACTGTATCATGTTGATGTCTTCTGTGTGTAGTGTTATGTCAGCTGGTCCGGCCTGTACTTTAGAGGAAGAGTTCAGAACGTTTGCAGTGAGAACAAGTTGAATTGATACTGATAAGTGATGTAAAAGTTTATCAAATATAATATGTCACATTTGCATTGAGTCTCTGTGATACTTAGATATTGGAGTTGTTTAAAGATGGCGCCAATCCACTTTGGTTTTGAAGCCACTCAAATTAGGCAGTAGTTTGTTAATCTGGTCATAATTAAACTGTGTTTTGCCCAAGGTAATTTACTGAACAAACTATGTGATACAAGTTGGGTACTTATTGTCCATAACCTTTCTACAGAACCCCATTTCAAAACTTCTGAACAGCCGTTGTACTGATACCCTTTGGGTTGACCCACATCTTTAAACCAACCAGTCTCTCAGCTAAAATGTCCATCTTAATCACGCCAGTACCAAACACTTCCCTCCCCAGTTATCACTTCCTATTTGCTGTACACGGCAGAGACTAATATAGATCAGGAGTTTCAAGAGTCCTCTGCACCTTTGTGGCGTATTTGCTTCCTAATTTCCAGCCATTTTCCAAGTAGGGTGCCTCTAATTACAAGTCAGTGCTAACTCCCTGAGCACAGTCTCATCAGTGCTACGACACTGATTAAATTGCTTCGGGTCTATTGGGAAGCAGTTTAAGCTGGTATAAAAAGGACTGCCTATTTTATGCCATTTTTTGATCAGGATGAAGGAGGAAGTCTGTTTGACCAGAAGGGGGGATGTAAAAGATGATTGTTGGAAGCTTTTAGACAAATTTGTCACCTCAGATAGCAGATAAGGAGCGTAATTGGTAATCTCTAAAGCAAAGCTCCCAGAGGGGAATCTTTTCCTTCTTTTCTTTCTTTCATAAGTTAGACGTCATTGTTAGGCATCTTTCAGGCAGTGCTGGAGTCCTCTTGAGTTTTAGGTGCATGAAAAATGTTATTCCCACAGAGCCTGCTGTGTCCTCCCAGTGCGCATCGTTGGCTTTTTATCCAGCCTGAATACCAATTCCTCCTCATCCAAACGCTTACAGAACTTCTTCATTTCATAAAATGAAATTTAAATGAATTTTAACGAGTGGAAATGACACCTGTTGCCTCAAAAAGCTCAACTTATTATTAATATTTGTAACTATGAACTTTAGGAAATTCTAATGCAGGGGAGATTATTTATTAATTGTCCCCAACATGTTTTTAGAACAAGAAGAACATAAAAAAAATAAATAAAAGGCCTAACTATTTATGCAAATTTAAAAGATAATATGCACAATGTCCGATGATATTGTGAAATGTTGCAGTATAAATCAGCTTCTATTGCATCACACCTTGTAAAATAGACCAACTTGTTGCTCAGTTGTTGTGTCCATCTTGACTCTAATTTACCAGTTGTAGACGCACATCCAGTGATTACCTTCTAAGAGATTCATTAAAATGCGTCCAGTGATTCAGGAAATATGTTGCTAACAGATAAATAGGGTTGACGTATCAATAATGCTGAAATTATAGGAAAACATCTTATTTGTTAAATAGCACTTGGCATCTTTGTTGTGAACGACTCTCGGCAACTACACCAAATTTTAACACAACACTTGTAAAACAAAAGAGTTCTGTGTTTTCTGGATGGGGCAGATATCTCGAATGGGGTTGGCTCCGAAGTCTTTTCAGTTGTGGATAAACATCCAATATTAATTATTTTAAAAATTTTCATAAAAATCAGTTCTGTGCTTCACAGTGCAGTTAATGTAATTAATGTCATAAGTTTATACAAACATCTTGTATGAACTTCGTCCTAACGATATGTGTTGGCCTCAGTCTCAGTCTTGTCCCTGTAAGAAGTTGGACGGCGACCGCACGGGACCGTGTACTAGTTGGCATGCTGGAGTCTTGATCGTTATCGGAATTAGCCAGACAAATCACGCCACCAACTAAGAACGGCCATGCACCACCACCCACAGAATCGAGAAGGAGCTATCAATCTGTCAATCCTTTCCGTATCCGGGCCGGTGAGGTTTCCTGTGCTGAGCCAAATCAAGCTGCAGGCTCCACTTCTCATGCTAACAGGACCACTCTGCTAACAGGACCACTCTGCTAACAGGACCACTCTGCTAACAAGACCACTCTGCTAACAGGACCACTCTGCTAACAGGACCACTCTGCTAACAGAACCACTCTGCTAACAGGATCACTCTGCTAACAGGACCACTCTGCTAACAGGATCACTCTGCTAACAGAACCACTCTGCAAACAGGACCACTCTGCTAACAGGACCACTCTGCTAACAGGACCCCTCTGCTAACAGAACCACTCTGCTAACAGAACCACTCTGCTAACAGGACCACTCTGCTAACAGGACCACTCTGCTAACAGGATCACTCTGCTAACAGAACCACTCTGCTAACAGGACCACTCTGCTAACAGGACCACTCTGCTAACAGGATCACTCTGCTAACAGAACCACTCTGCTAACAGGACCACTCTGCTAACAGGACCCCTCTGCTAACAGGACCACTCTGCTAACAGGACCACTCTGCTAACAGGACCACTCTGCTAACAGAACCACTCTGCTAACAGGACCACTCTGCTAACAGGACCCCTCTGCTAACAGGACCACTCTGCTAACAGGACCACTCTGCTAACAGGACCACTCTGCTAACAGGATCACTCTGCTAACAGGACCACTCTGCTAACAGAACCACTCTGCTAACAGGACCCCTCTGCTAACAGGACCCCTCTGCTAGCAGGACCACTCTGCTAACAGGATCACTCTGCTAACAGGACCACTCTGCTAACAGGACCCCTCTGCTAACAGAACCACTCTGCTAACAGGATCACTCTGCTAACAGGACCATTCTGCTAACAGGACCCCTCTGCTAACAGAACCACTCTGCTAACAGAACCACTCTGATAACAGGACCACTCTGCTAACAGGACCACTCTGCTATCAGGACCCCTCTGCTAACAGGACCACTCTGCTAACAGGACCACTCTGCTAGCAGGACCACTCTAACAGGATCACTCTGCTAACAGGACCACTCTGCTAACAGAACCACTCTGCTAACAGGACCACTCTGCTAACAAAACCACTCTGCTAACAGGACCACTCTGCTAACAGGACCCCTCTGCTAACAGGACCACTCTGCTAGCAGGACCACTCTGCTAACAGGACCACTCTGCTAACAGAACCATTCTGCTAACAGAACCACTCTGCTAACAGGACCACTCTGCTAACAGGACCACTCTGCTAACAGGACCACTCTGCTAACAGGACCACTCTGCTAACAG
>NC_056510.1:4287270-4293751 GCF_014905685.2 Nematolebias whitei | reverse complement strand
ACTCTGCTAACAGGACCACTCTGCTAACAGGACCACTCTGCTAACAGAACCACTCTGCTAACAGGACCACTCTGCTAACAGGACCATGCTGCTGTAGATGTTGTATTCATTTTTCACTTCTGGTGCTTTGTTTTGTACTTGTTTGCAAACAAATAAGCAACAAACTAAACTGAACTACAGCAATTTTTATTGCAGTATCTTTAAAAATGACTGATGGAAAAAAAAAGTGAGCTAAAGTTGCATAGCTGTGGCAGCCATGTTAAATTGGAGTGACTCCAGAAGTTAATCAGAGTAGACGCGCATCCAGAAATGACCTCGTGAGCGTTTCATTACAAACACATGCTTAAAAGAAGTGTGTGTGCAGTGTCTCTATCCAAGCCAGCCAGAACACTGATACAAGTACAGACAGCCTCATAGCAGACGCATGCTGCCACAACATTCCCATCCTATTCAGTTCCTTTCACTCTTGCCCTCAGGGGGGTGGTTCACCCAAAGCCACATTGGCCACGTCTAATTCAGTTCAATAGCTCAAACCCACCATTCTCTTTAATGCTGACATTGTGGTATGGGTTGATGGGTTGAATTCAAGGGAACTGGACAGAACATGAAGACAACACACTTGGAGCAAACGCACTAAAACGTGCAGTGAAGACGGTCAGCAGAAAACCTTTTTCTTTATTGTCCCCCCGTCACGGAGCCAAGAGGCAGAATTGGAAATGCCAACCAACTGTGAATGTTGTGAGCATGAAAAACAAGTGAGGCGCTGACTTCCATGTTGGTGTGTGGCTGCACCTAGGTACTATCAAAAACTGGGTTGCCACATCAAAGTCCAAGATGGCTGCCGTGATATATATTTGTCCTTCTTGTGAGCTGGATAACTTGAGAAATAAACACGTGGACTTCCATTTTGGTGTGTGGCTGCATTTAGGTATAAGAAAGGTCCTTATCAAAAATTGGGTTGCCAGTCAAGATTCAAGATGGCCACCACCATATATAAATATCTAAACCAGCTACCCCAATCATTTAAGGAAAACATAGTTTCCTCAAATGACTGGGGTGACCCTTGAGCTGGCCCAAGTTTATTCTGTTGTGGCCAAGGCCACCACTGGCCTCTCCCTGGCTTCATCGTTGCATCTGGTTGTGGATAAAATTGTTCCCTCCACTCGACAGGATCTGTCACTCTGCGCTGCCTCAGACGAGCAAAAAACAAACAAACAAAAAATAAATGAAAACCCACCTACGTCTCTTCTCATGCACAGTGTAACTATACACACTTGAACATGTTGCACCGCAAACATGAAGGTTGACGTGCGTTCCCTGTTCTGTTCCAGTTCAGAAAAACACTCATCTTGAAAACTACAAACATTCACTGCTCAAATCCTTCAGCACCAGGGGACATCAGCATCACTTGTTTATGACATGAGAGGGTCATGGAGGGGTCGAGGCAAGGAACTCTTATTGGCTTGCTTTAAAATGGCAGCCTCTAACAAAGACAGGATTCTCCAAAGGAATTAGCGATGGCTGACCTCCGACTGGAGACACAATGTATATATGTGTGTGTGTCGGTGTGTTTGTGGACACACACCGATAACGGATGAGATGGTGAGGTGGGCAGACGTTGTCTGGATTGTCCCCCATCAAACTGAGTCTCTGTTGTGGAATCAAAGGTTGTGGTGCCGGAGGGGGGGGGGGGGGGGGGGGGGGGTGGCATCTGATATCCTTTGGCTGTGTGAGTGTCGGTGTGCTGTGTCACGAGATTAACCACAAAATGAGAGGATGTCTGCGCACTGTGCTCTCAGGTTTTTACTGTCACAAAGACGACCACGGCCAAGAGGACTACCGTTTATACTGATGTGCATCCAAGTTGTTTTTCCAACAACTTGTGCACATCAATGCATCATCTGTATCATTGAATAGGTAATCACTGAGCAGTGCTTATCAATTTGTTCCATTAAATTAATAAATTGTGCCCTTGACATTTGTATTCATGTCCTCACGTTGTATAATTTGTCCTCAAATTAGTTTAATAGCATAAAGTTCATCCATCAGTTGGGACTGATCCATTCTGTCTGATCAGTTCCAGAAGAGCAGACGGAGTCACAAACTAACAACAGTGTTGTTTAACTCTTAGTTGGCAAGGATATTAAAAAAAGTGTATTTTGCTGGAAAGACCAACAACAAAAAGACGATATGAAATAAGATTCTCAATTTGCGGTTAAAAAATGAATAAAAAAATGTAAAAAAAAAAAAAAAACGGTTTAATTTTAGTTTTTACTTATATTGAACTTAAAATCTTGAATTTTAGCTGAACAGAAATAAAATATTAGTTCAGTGCAAAATGTATTTATTGTTGATTCTCAAACCGCACCAGCTCACATGACGACATATTTAAAACTAAAACCTCAACTGTAACAAACCGAAACTAGAGAAATTGCATTTCCTGTGAAAGTGCCGTGTGAAAGCTAAAGAACTTACTGGAAAACAGCAGAAATGAGCTAAAATAGCTGAAAAGGTAGAAAGAAGCTTAAACTACCAGAAGGAAGCAGAAAGAGCTGAAATGTGCTTCAAAAATCTGGAATTAATTCAATTCAGTTTCAATTCAGTTTATTTATATAGCGCTAATATTTATATAGCGCTAATATTTATATAGCGCTAATATTTATGTAGCGCTAACATTTATGTAGCGCTAACATTTATATAGCGCTAATATTTATGTAGCGCTAATATTTAGGTAGCGCTAATATTTATGTAGCGCTAATATTTATGTAGCGCTAATATTTATGTAGCGCTAATATTTATGTAGCGCTAATATTTATGTAGCGCAAATATTTATGTAGCTCTAATATTTATGTAGCGCAAACATTTATGTAGCGCAAACATTTATGTAGCGCAAACATTTATGTAGCGCTAATATTTATGTAGCGCTAATATTTATGTAGCGCTAATATTTATGTAGCGCTGACATTTATGTAGCGCTAACATTTATGTAGCGCTAACATTTATGTAGCGCAAATATTTATGTAGCGCAAATATTTATGTAGCGCAAATATTTATGTAGCGCCATGTCACAACAGAAGTCATCTCAGGTCTGAAAATGCTAAAATTAGCATAAAACGGCTAAAAAGTAACTGAAATAGCAGCCAAAGCTGAAACTATCAGAAAAAAAGCTGAAAAGAGGATAACAAACTGCAATTAGCATAAAGAAGTTAATTTTGCTGAAAGTAGCAAAAATTACCATGAAAAAGTTGAATTTATTTGAAAACAACTAACTTTAGCAAAAAAATACTAAATTAGTTGAAAAGGTAGAACAAGCTTAAATTAGCAGATGAAAGCAGAAATAACATGTTTGTCCAATTCAGAAATTAGAACAAAAAGTAGAAATTATCTGAAAAAAATGCAGAAATTATCAAAAACTGCTGAAAAGTAGCTAAAATTTCAGAAAGAAGTTTAAAATTACCAAAAGGAAGTGGAGCGAGCACATTTTTGCTGAATTAGACTGAAAAAGTTGAAATAAGTGCATCAAATGAGGAATTAGCTGAAAAAGCTAAAATTAGCATAAACAACTAAATATTAGCTGAAATTGTAGAAAAAGCTGAAACTTGCAAAAATGAGCTGAAAGGATCATAACAAGCTGAAATTAGCAAAAAGAATTTAGATGAAGCACATAAATGTTGTAGTTAGTAGACAGAATCTGAAAGGAGCGCAAAGCAGCTGGAAAAAAACTGTTGAAAGTAGCTGAAAATAGCTGAAGGAAGCTAAAGCAGAACAGAATGTGAAAGCAGCATTAAGGTTGTAAAGATCTAAAGATCTGAAGGATGTAAAATGAGCTCAATTCATTTTCTGAGAAAAAAATGTCAGAAAAGGCTAAATATTTCAAAAAGCTAAAGTTGCACCAATTCCAAAAGTCAGAGCAGGATTGTCCTGAACAAGCTGAACGTTTTGATTTATGATTTGTTGGAATAGCTGAAAACTGCAGGACAAGAATTGCACCGAAAAATGTCCAGAAGAAAAAGGGATCACAATAGAGTGAATGCTTCATGAACATTCATACAAGCACTGAGCAAAAAATACATATACAAGTACCATTGTTTGTTTCAGGCTAGATGATTAAAAACTAGAATGAGAGCAGAACATATATAAATATAATATATAATAACAGCCTCCACTGCACATCCAGGGAGTTCCTGGGAAGAAGAACCTGAACCTGGGGGAAATGAAAAAAGAAATGAAGTAATTTAATAGGAACCAACAAATGTTCAGAGACGATATTATTTAAAAAAATCACTTTATTTTTAATAAACAGCACTAGTGATGTTGAACAAACGCAAATTCAATACTTTAATAGAAGGATCACTTGCTGTTTGGCACAGAGGGACCAGGGCAGGAGATACGTTTTCAGATGTAGGAAGTGTTTGAATGTCTGCTCAGGTTTTTATAAAAATACAATGTATCCTACATTATTGGAGGAAGAGACAAAATCCAAGATGGCTGCCGCTCTACATGTTCGTTAGTCTTGTGTGCTGGATAACTTTAAAAATAAATGAGGTACCGACGTCCATATTGGTGTGTGGCCGCAGCAGTGTAACAAAAGTCTCAATCGAAAACTGGATCGCCAGATTTGTATGTAAACCATCCGCTTCTACCAGTTCAGTAAACGCTGCGTTCTAGTTTTTATGTTGCCACTCGCCTGGATTCGTCACTCAGCGCTGCCTTAGACAAGCAAACGATAATTAAAAACCTACCTCTGTTCTTCTACAGTTTAACTCCTTCCCATGTGAATATCTTGTCCTAAAAACATGGAGGTTTTACGTGCAGTCGCCATTCAATTCCAGTAAACGCTCTTCTCAGATGTTCTCTATTCAAATCCTTAAGTGGCGGGGGACGTTGCGCTTGTTTTACAAAGAGTTTAATCGTGCTCTTATCTTTATACATGACGTGTAATGAATGTTGTCTCCAAACACAGCTGCTGTTCTGTTCAAAGTTCACTGAACATTGTGCGGAGTTCTGGTTATCCCTGTTGTACTCTGTATATAAAATATACGTTAAAATCTTCTTTCAGCTGCTCCTTCTTCAGGGGTCACCACAGAAAACTAACTCGCACAAAGACTTGGTGATTGGTTTTTACGCCACACGTCCTTCCTGCTGCAACCACAGCCCCCTGTGTGGAGCAGGGAGCTGCCATGTAGGGCGCCCCGAGGAGCAGATGGTGGGCGTTAAGGACACAGAGTGGGGCAAATGTGGGTGGAGGCAGGTGTGGGCGTTTCACCTTTCCCACCCACATTTTGATGTTGTCAGTCTGAAGAATCTAACCAGCAACCTTCTGATCACAAGCCCACCTTCTCTAACCTCTGCACCTGCCTAATACAAATGTTTAGGTCATATTGAGCCCAACTTTCAACAGGATGGGAAATAATAACCGGTCTTGTTTAAGCAAACCTGTAAAATCCAACAAGCAGAACCAGCTGTGATGACCATCTGCATATTTCCAAACAAATAATTCAAATTCAATTCAAAAATACTTTTATTAATCCCAGAGGGAAATTATTTGTTGTAGTAACTCGTTGTCCTCATTTCATTAAGAGATGTTATAGAGCCTGATGGTTGTAGACAGGAAGGATCTCTTGTAAAGGTCCATCCCTCAGTGGATCCTAAGAAACTGGCTGCAGATGCCGTCCGATCCGTCCACCCAGACTCGGCTGGCCTCTCGGTTCCTCCGGGCTTTAGGACCGCCCAAACGCTGGGCAGAACTCCACCCAGAGTGATGGCCACTCCTCCCAGCAGTCTGCCGAGCTCCTCGTCGCTGTGGACAGCTGTAGGCGCCGAGGGACGATCCTGTCCTTCCGCTGTCATGAGTCGTGTTTCCTGCTAGTTCCAGGATCTCAGGGGTCAGGCACTCGAGCACAGCCGGCAGGTAGATGAGAATGCGTCCACAGAACATCCTTTTCAACTCACTTGAGATTTGGGGCTGTAGCTGAGATATTATTTGAGCTTTTGAGATGTTAATCAGCTGCTGTTGGTTGTAGAAAACTGCCTTGTTGCCAAAATAATAATAAGTATAAATAATAATAATAATAATAAGCAGAAATACCCAGTTTCACAGAGTCTTTAAACATATAATTTTACTTGTGCTTGAAATAGTTTTCTGAAATCCTCAGGTAAATCAAATTTAAATAAAAATGTCTATGCTTTATGTCTACCCTGTCTTGGACACACACACACAGCTACTCTGTTACATGTGAAGAAGTGCATGAGAAATACTGGGAAATCCTAAACTCACACACCTGAAGCAGCCCGTGGCTTCTACACACCCTGGTATGTAATAACACTGTCTGCCCGTCAGAAACTCCATTATGATTTCACTCGGCAGTGTCAGCCTCAGTCTCATGCTTTCATTCACACTCACAGAAGCCTTAATGTGATCGTATTGACTGCATTTCTCACGGCGTCTACCTGATACCGTTTCATTGTGTGAACTTGGAGC
>NC_056510.1:4260114-4287170 GCF_014905685.2 Nematolebias whitei | reverse complement strand
CCCCCCCCCCCCCCCCCCCCCAGGGCTTTATATTGATTTGAACTCACCTAACTAGTTCAGAGAAGCTCTGTGAAGAAGAGACGGTTTAAGTCTGGCCACCACTTTTACGTGAGCGAGTGAGGCGGAGTTAAGACGTGCAATATGGAATAAGACCAGCAAATATGATCTTTGAGTGTTTTCCAAAGACCGTGCTAACGAGCAAAGCTAACAAACACTTCTGTTGCATTTAGGAGAGTATGGCAAACAGAAAAGTAATTTGCCAGATGAATAGTGCATCTACATGTTACTAAAACAGTACTACATTGAACAAAAGTATAAATGGAACATTTTTATTACAGTAAAACTGCACATTTTAGACTGGCCTTTTGTTGTGGTCAGCCTAAGGCACACCTGAGCAACTGTCTAATCAGCATCTTGATATTCCTCACCTGTGAGGTGGATGGATCGTCTCGGCAAAGGAGATGCGCTCACTAACACACATTTACACAAATTTGTGAACAGCATTTGAGAGTAAAAGGCCTGTTATGTACTTAAAAAACATCTTAGATCTTTGACACCAAAGTTCATGCTCAGTAATCCAGGTATAAAATCCAACAATGTTCAGTCAGGTCATCTGGACGGTTTCTTTTTTGTGCTGAGATGTTTCGCCCTCCATCCTGAAGGCTTCATCAGTCTCAGGAACCGCCAAACAAAACTGATTCTGCACCAACAGCTTACTCCAAAGTAGAAAAAAACAGTTACCGTATTTTTCGCTGTATAAGACGCACCTTTTTGCATAAATTTGCAATTCCTGCGACTTATACACCGAAGTGACTAATATATGTTTTTTCCTCCATATTTATAAACAATTTTGGGCTGAGATCTGACGATTTCATTCATTCTGACATGGGGGATATTGAACACTACCGTTTTCAGCCACTAGATGGCCTTCAACTTCTATACCATACCATTTTATTTATAGAGCACCTAAAACAGCGACAAGGCCAACCAAAGTGCTGTACAGACAGAACAACAGGTAACACGCGAAGCAAAATACAAAATGAAGTAAATCAGAATATAGACATAAAAACGATGACAAACCAGTGTGGAGCGTACAGGTTCAAGCACAGATCATCTGGTGTTGAAAGCTACCGAATAGTAGATATGGAAAGCCAAGTGTCTCATTAATAGATAAAGTTGCAATTAATGAGGCACTTGGCTTGCCGTACCAAGCCACCGTCGTCTCGCTCCAGAACTCCTGGAGCAAACGTCAGATCAGCTGCATTTCACCGCACCGACCAGGTGAAATGCAGCTGATTTGACCATTAAAGTGCATTTATTAAATAAAAGTTATACTTGGACACACCTTTACTATAATGTCGAGCAAACAAATTAAGTATTAATCTTGTTAAAATCCTCCCGTGCACGCTCCTGCGGCCACCATTTGGCAACCATTTGATTTTTACAACACCGGCCCACATTTCCGTGTTGTCAGCGGTGACGCGTAATAGATGCAACTTATACGGCGAAGCAGCGTGTACGGCAGAAAATACGGTATGTTGGCGCTAAGATGGCCTCTGGGCCACGCCCTCTCCCTCGTCGACGGTTATGTCGAAGTGGATCTTTGAGTTCAGCTCATGGAAATTGAGAGCAAACACATATTCTTGTTAAGTATAAATAAAAGCTCTGAACATTCAACAGGTTCATGACTGGGCTAGAGCTTTTCTGTGGCTCCACTGGTGCAGTTTTCTTTTTCAAATTAATGACTACTGGTTGTTGTACCACAGCAGTACTGCGATCAGAAATCTGCCTTTAATCCGTTTGGGCAGCTTCAAAGTCTCTCTGATAACACAAAGTACAGTTTAATTAGTCCCATCTCTCTTCTTGTACATGGCTTGTTAGCATAAGAATGTAGCTTATTTGGGGGGAAATAATCTTAATTGACCTGATCAGTTCTGTATCGCTAAAATTCACGTGCACCTTAAATTCAAAGTTGGATCATTTAAGGCGGAGTTCTTTGGGAAGAGAATGAATAAATGGATTGCTGCTGTTTAAAACCGGCTCCAATATGAAAAGTTTCACAGAGGATTATGCAAATGCTGTTTTATGAAACTTTGCACTTTCACTAATTTCAAAACATCTGGGTATTTCAGCAGAAACAATAGTGAACCCTCAGGGCTTTCTATACCTTTAGAGGATGCCCAAGAATTCAGCACAAATGAAAAGTCAAATTTAAATGTTAGCTAATGTTTATTTTATATAAAATATGCATTTTCAATTGAGTTTTTCTATATTTCTTTAACTAATTTCTCTTATTTTCTGTAAACTACTTTGCAGTTGAGTAAAAAACGTTTTATTTCATGAAAATACCATGAAAATTTTCAACTGTACGCAGAAACATGTTTAAAGGTTCAAAGAACGTTCAGTACAAGAACAACTGGACTTTATTTGTCTTGTATTGAAGAACTTTTTGAATTCATCGTGTCCTGGATGACCGAGAATCTTCACCGGCATGTTTAAAGGTTCTTTTACATTAATTTGGATCTAACTGCAGAGAAGACGGAGCTCAGTCAGAGGATCTGACTTTGTTCAGTAACTGACAAGAAATAATCAATCGCAGTGTTGACATCAAGTGGGTGTGACCCACTCACAGGGCTCTGGGCCTTCGGGAAGGCCCTGCAGGCAGTTTATTATTTTTTTTAATCGTGTGAAAAAAGATTTGTGATGCGTTCACTTGTAACTTGTAGATTCCAAAATCCAAACTGAAACTGTAGTTGCTCGGAAACATGAACGCTAAAGATCACACTTGGATTAGTTGCAATAATAATTTCAGTCTTACAGTCGTGTTTTTGTTTCATTGCATGATGAGACTTTACAGAAACGGTTAATTATGCGAGTTACTTTTAAATTTCAGTGTGAGTTATTTAAATTACATGTTGTACATGTACACAAGTGACTGGGTGAGCCGCAGGGCATGCTGGGTAATCTTGGGACAGAAACCGATTTAACTTTTTCAGTTTGTGTGTTCAGGTTGTCTCTGTTGGTTGTTGTTTATGTTCAGGTTGTTGTTAACGACCATAAAAAGACACAATAAGTCCGATGTTGTACCTGATGTATAAAGAGGGGGAACACTTCCTGTTAAGTGCGGTACTGGATTGTGAAACCTAAAGTAAAGTGGTCCAACTAGACGGCGACTCTACGGTGTCTTTTAGCGATTATTAGCTTGTTGCACGCTACATCCTGACTGACGCCGAGCACTTAGTCATGGTTCGCCACTGGGCAGAAAAATAAACAACATTCCTGCTGAAAGTGCCCCAGTCTGCACGAGAAGTGCTACAGCTAGCTGCTGCTGCTATTTGAGCTTTCAGCTAATTCTAGTGTTCTAGAAGAAGGGCGAGACATTATAAGAGTTTATTTGATGAACAGCCACTTTTCAGTCTTTCTTCATCAGTCATGAACGTCGACTGCAGAGATCTACACTACGAACTTCATATGCAATTAACAAGGTCACTTAATTTAATAAACATCGTTTGATTGCCGTCCGTCTAGAGCACTTGAGGGCGTTGCATCATCGGGCAGTCTGCCACCCAGCTCCTCTTCAGGAGCCTGTTGATGTCTGAACTGAAACACTCTCAGCCCGCTTCCCGCTGCTCGCCATCAAGTTGTCGCTGTGTTGCCATAGTTACAAGGTAGCATTGGAAGAGACTTATGACAGCCTGCACGAGAATGGTTGAGCTTTACAGGCTGCCATCTGGATTATTGTTTACTCCTTTAAAGGCAGCTTACCTTGTTTTTCTAGGGTGAGCTTTCCAAAAATATCTCGACACCGTGAGTCTTTGACGGTGAGCTGCGAGGAAAAGAAAGGGTTGTTGTTTGTGTGAGATGTTTACAAGTTGTTCTCAAAGAGGTTTTAACAGGACATGCAGCACTTTGTGTTTTTACCATCATTTAAGTCAAAATGTGTTTACATTACACTCCCAGATGAGACGGTGTGTGTGTTCGGCAACTGGACAAACATGTCGACCACCGGTCACTGACATCAGTGTTTGGGTTTGGTTTTTTCAAAGGGGCAATTTAAAAACGATCTCTTTTCATTTTAACCATTAACATTTTCCCTTTTAAACATTTAACTTGTAAATACAAATATAACTAAACCAAATAGGCGATAAAAACAAACATAAAAAAAGGCATTTGCATGTGCGCAGCACTAACAGGAGCTCTGCTTGACTCGCTCTTTATTTGTTCCGGTTGTTTTAACTCTTTTTGCATCTACACTGTACACCCACGCTACGGCTATGACCACGACACACTTTTGGAGTTTTGTGTGTCGCCACCTTGCCATTGTGCCATCGTGGTTCCGTTCCCGGCACCCTTCTCGCCTCAGGCTCGGACTCCGGCCTGTCATGGCAGCCGTCTCCATGATCCTCCATCTCCCTGCACGGAACAAATTCTACAAAACAGTTCGGTTCGGCAGGGAAACCTTGGATGATCTGTGTCTGCCGGACCGGAGGGCGGTCATCATCCATGGCTGCAGTCGATATTATCATCATGCCTCTAACAGGACCACACTGCTAACAGAACCACGCTGCTAACAGAACCATGCTGCTAACAGAACCACGCTGCTAACAGAACCACGCTGCTAACAGAACCATGCTGCTAACAGAACCACGCTGCTAACAGAACCATGCAACTAAGAACCATGCTGCTAATGAGACCATGGTGCTAACAACACCACTCTACTAACAGAACCATGCTACTAAGAACCACGGTGCCAGCAGAACCACTCTGCTAATGGACCATTCTGCTGTAGATGCATTTCTTTTTCACTCTTGGTGCCTTGTTTTTTATTGTTGCATTATTTGACATTTGTTGTTTTTTAAGTGAGTCGAGACGATTCTTGTCGTCCTCTGCATTTCATTGCATTGTTGACCTTGTGGATTTGCATATGACAAATAAACCTGAACCAAATGTATGTTTAGCTTTAAAAATATTTTTTTTGAGCAGGAGATAGGCTAAAATTGATATATTAAAACGTAAATTTGATTAAATGATAGATCAACTTGCCTTACATGGTGCCAACTTGAGCAAGTGTGCAGGCAAACATGAGGTTGAGCATACATATTTACTTTTTGATGGTATGGTTTTAGTTGTATGTACTATTATTTTCCAAATAGGAAATCCACAGTAGGAGTTCATCAGGTTTATATCTGATCTCACAGGTGTTGGCCACATCTATTAGCTCAGTGGCGCACAGGTAGCCCGTTCTTAACAGAGTGTCTTTATTCAACACTTGTGATGGGTAAACAGAGGCTTAGTGAGGGTTTGGAAGCATCTGCATGTCTGTGTGTGTTTGCACACAGTTTCTTTGCTGTTATAGATCGTCCTGCTTTCCTGCTGACAAACTAATGCTAATCCTGTTCACAGCAGGACGGGAAATTGGATGGACCCCATCGAGCATCACTGGAGTGGCCTAACAGAGGCATGCTTCCCAGTTCCCACTCGCTCGCAGGCAAAAGTAAACACAGCCAGGAGTTGATGTTGGCACCCAGCATGCATCACTTCTGCCCACATGCTGTGACCCAGCATGCAGTGTGACCGGCTGCCCATGGATGGAGTCTGCCAGGTTTCAGACATGAAGCTTGTGTGCGTTTTGGGTTTTTGTGACGTGAACTTTTTCATCTCGCAGCGTAGAACATGTGTTAACAGCAAATTTACTGTACCTTATCGACCAAACCCAAACCTAGAGCTGAACCCTGCTCATCCGTCACGATCTCCTGCCGAGTCCTGCTTCTGAAAAAACTTTAACATTCAGAGTGATTAAAAGTGAATTAATCACCTGTCAACACTGATTTGGCAGATAATGAAGTTAAGGAACATTGTGGCAATCTGGGGAATAAATTATAATAGAATGATTCCTCCTCATGCTTCATATCACTCCCACGTCAGGAACCCAATAAAAGTGAAGAATAACAACAGAACCTGCAGAAAAGATGTTTTTCTATAACTTGCATTTGCACAATGTTTTCTAAGAGTAGTGTGTTTAACTCTACTGCACACATTTTTATTCCAACATGGTAAAACGATTTTTTCCCCATTACGTAAAATGAACTTGACACATTTAAAATAAAATTTAAACTCTATTTTTGGGGTGTATTTTAGGGTGCAACAATGGAAAGTATTAATATTCATATTTCTTAGACAATGCTACATGAAATGTTTACCATTACTCAACTATTTTACATAAATGTAATCGTTTTCTTTCTCTAGAAAAAGTTAAAATTAATGTATAAGCTTCCATTTGCTTGTAGTTTCTACTTAATCCTAACTTGTCAGGTGAAATAACGACTTGTGCCCTTTCTCAGCGCTCTTTTCAGCAAAGACATTTTTAAGTTCATGCTCCAGCAGAAGCACAGCTGTATGATTAAAACTAACACATCTGTCCTTGGCTTAGTGATCCCTGTTGCTTCAAAGCAAGAAGGTCCCAGGTTTAAGTCCAGGATCTTTCTGTGTAGTCTCTCCATCATGTCCTGGGTCTTCCCTGGGGTCTCCTCCCAGTCAGACATGCCCAAACCACCTCAACTTGCTCCTCGAGACATTTAGGAGCAGCGGTTCTACTCCGGCTCTCTCCTGATAACTGAACTTCTCACCCTGTCTCTACGGGAGAGTCCAGCTCCTGCAGAGGAAACTCATTTCAACCTCCTGGATCCACGATCTCGTTCTTTCTGTCACTACCCAGAGTTCCTGACCAGAGGTGAGGGAGGAACGTAGACTGATGAACAGAGAGCTTTGTCTTACAACTCAGCTCCCTCTTCACCACAATGGACCAGAACAGAGTCTGCAATACTGCAGACACTGCACCAATCCGTCTGTCAGTCTCACGCTCCATTCTTCCCTCATGTGAACAAAACCCAGAGATACTTGAACTCCTCCACTTGAGGCTGAACTTCACTCTGACACCCGCTTTGAGTGTTATCAGCCATTTAATGGCCGTTATTAGTTGTTATTGTCCCCATAGTTAGCGTTGACTGTCCCTCCTGTACCTCCTAGTAGGTTTAAAGGTTTGTTCTTATCGCTGATAATAGGGTCAGGGGGTTAAGTTTAGGGTCAGCGCTCTGGGTCAGGTGTAAGGTCAGATTTAGGGAAAGGGTTAAATAAAGCTAACTAAAAAAAAGCTTCCGGTTTTAGACGTGGGCGAAGCTGCAGATTATCAGCGATAAGAATGTACCTTTAAACCTACTAGGAGGTAGGTGGGACAGTCTGATCCCAACCCATGGGGATGATAACGACCGTTTAATGGCTGATAACATTCAAAGCTGCTGACCCTGACAGAACCCGACCATGACTAAATCAAATAATTAAATTAAATTCATTGGCTACTGCCGCCTGTTTGATAATTGTTTGTGTAGATGGACGGAGCGTTCATTATGTGCAAACAGGTCGACAGTCTATCTGTGCTTGAGAACTTAGCTGTTGGGAAGATAAACAAGCGACGTGTAGACGATAAGAAAATGTGAGCACCTGGGGTAATTTAATGAGCTATGTTCAACAGGTTAGATACTAACTGTTTAAAGTGCTCCACAGTAACCCGAAGTATCCGCCGGTGCAGATCGTTTCAGCGTTTCCTTTTTTAAGACGTGTTTTTTCTGCACAGCGAGCCATGAAACTCGTCTCACATCTCGTCCAGGTCACCGTGCACCCAACGCTTCCACCTCTTCATCAGTGGCTGAAGCCGACACGCCGCTGTGTTGTAACGACTCACACGAGCACCACGTGCATTCGCCTAATTAGTTAGCAGCTACAGTGAGTGGGATAATTGATTGCGGGCCACTGGTTGATTTGCAACTCAACTAGGCTAATAATTTGTTATTGATTAAAGCATTGGTTGGGAAACACTACAGAGAGGTGCAGCTCGAGTCAAAGTGCTGCAGAAAGTTGATGCTCGCAGTTTTTAATCCACTTTAACGATATTGCACGTCGCTAAGCTAACATTGTAAGGAGCGCGGGGTGGGAGATGATGAACTGCTGGTCTCAGCTCGGCGATGTTGATTCACACGTTCCGACTGGAGGAGATTACGTTTGCTCAAATTAAGAGGCTGTCTCTAGACGTGTGTGTGTGTGTGTCTGCTGGCTCGGTTTGCTTGCATATGATTTGAATACTGAGGGAATTATGGGAGGTCATTTATGCCCTGCCGTGTATCATGTGCAGTAAAAATGTCAGGAGGCCGGCAGTGTGGGGGGATCGAAGCTGTGCAAACACTTTCCGAGGGCCACGCATTTCCACTCAGCTCATTTGTGCTTCACTGACTCGTGGAAACGCGTTTTGCTGAAAATCCAACCAATTTCATATTTTAATCAGCCATTAAAATAACTTTCAAAGATTAATTTGCACTTTTCCGGTGGTTATAGTTCAAAGGTGAGGTCATTTATTGATACGCCTCATTGCTGAAGCGTTTCCTGGACATTTAGTTTCTGTTCTGTGTCCTTCACACCAGCTCTCCATTTTCCTGGCTTGTACTTTCAATTCTGAGTTTATTCAGCTTTTTATCTCGTCTTTGCAGCCACCTTTTACTTATCTAGCATCCGTTCTCGTTCTGTGGTGATTCTTTTTTACATTTCTCTTCTTTTGCGTCTTTTATTTTTCATTCTTTGTTCCTTTCTGTGCCGGAGTCAGGGCGGTAAGCCCAAAGGAGCTGACAGTTTTCAGGGTAGAAATGATTTTGAAGTGACTCGGAGAGCCGTGATTCTTTGAAGCCGGGCGTAAAAATGTTGCACTGAGGTGCTGAAGTTGTCTCTTCTCATCTCCAGCCTATTCCCGGAGGCCCACCTTGGCAGCTAGAGGAGAGGTCATCACCATGACGGCGTCCTCACAGGACTCCAACCCCTCGTTCATGGCTGGCCTCTTCCTGCTCCTCCTCCTTCCAGCTGTTTTCACGCAGACCTCGGCTGTCCCGACGACCCCAGCGCTGCCTCCGTTCGACCCGCTCAGCCAACCAGAGTGCACGAAGAAAGAGCATCCGAAGGTTTCCATCCAAGGTCTGACATCATCTAAAACACGTTTCATGTAAATGGCTGATAAAGATAAAGTTACATTCACATGCAAACCTGTTTGAGCACTGATAAATTAACATTTTTCAATGAACCTAAAAAGATGCTTAAATGTTATTACTGTAATTGTAAAGTAAATTTAAGATATCCAAGTAGATGGATACTTTAGGGTCAATTAATTGTGTGGGCCAAAGTGATTTTCCTTGATTCTTCTATTAAATTAGTTATAACTCCCACTCAATGTCATTTAAATGAAACCAAATGGATTTCTTTTTACACAAACAATACTTTGTATTACTTCTTTTTGAACGGATGAAAACGAATCTGAGACAAGAAGGCTCGTATTATTTTACTTAGTAAAAGATGTTTATTCGACGTGCAATTTAAAATAAGTTCAACCAACAGTTTAGTTGAGAATCAACAAAAGTCTAACCCCGTTTAATTTGAAACAACAAAAATACTTCATATTTAAAGAAAAAACGAAACCTGTTGCGTGAATCTGCTTCAATATATCATTTTATTTTTACTCAACATGTTTCGTTTAAGATATTAGATTTAAATACAGACAACAAGGATAATTAGTTGAACAAAACGTCAGTAAAGGTGAAACATACAAATCAATCAAATAATTTGCTTCAGTTGTTTTTTTCAGCTCAGAGAGAATCTGATTTTTCTTTTCTTCAGCAGAATGAATTTTATGGTGTTTTAAATTTATTTATTTATTTATTTTTAATCCAAGTGCTATAGTTTTATTTTTTGAGTTGACACAATTTTCTCAAAGATTAAAGACGTTTTAATGTTTTGGTCAAAATGTTCCGCTATGTAAAGTAGATGTCTCTGTGGGGTTTATGAGGAAATAATTTATTCCCACGCTGTATTCAATTGTTGTGGGGCAGAGGAAGAGGCAGCACTGGGATATTCAACTGGTGGCCCTGGGGCCAAGTCAGGCCCACAGGTGAACTCAGTTCGGTTCAACAATGGGTTAATGTTTTAATCAAACTAGATTTTAAACATAAAACAAACTTAATGACAGTAACTGCTGTTTGTGTGGCCCCTGAGATATTTACTGAATCGCCCGTAGGGGGCGCTGTTCTGAGAAATGGATGAATGGAGTCATCGCATCCTAAACTGGACCCTTTCTTTGCATCTCGCTTGTTCCCCTGAATCACTAACGATTTAACGTGTGTGGAGTACGGAGTCAACGCAATTCTGTTTTCTTTGTTTAGACTAAGAAGTAAACTGTGAAGGTTGTAAAAATAACTGGAGGGTTTTTTCGATACTGAGGCATTTCTTGGTTTGTTGTTAGAATTTCAGGACTCGCTGTGAACCTCGAGTTTATTGGGTTTTGGTGATTACCACTAGACCCCCTCAACCAAAGAAGGTCCAGCTGAGGATAATCAGAACACGTGTTCTTCGTCTAATTGTCTTTATTAAAGTTTTAAAGAAGTGGATTTGGTTTTAAGGTTTAGGTTTAGGTACTCAACAAATGTGGTCAGTTAAAGTTTCTTTCATGACAGACATGAAGATAAGCTTCTACTTGTTTTAAAGTCCATCAGAATTGTACTTGGAGAGCTTGGTATTTTCTGAGCTGCTTCTCTGGTGCTTGTCGTTTTGAGGAAACCCCAGACTTCACTGTTGGCCCATTCCTCAGGTTTAGATTTTTTAAATTGTATGAACAACCACAAGGAAGAGAACATGCTAGGAGACAGGGGGAAAAGAGGACAGTCAAGAGTGTTGGACGGAGGGTTAGCAAATCTAAACGCAGGCAAATGTGGAGAGCTGGCTGGCATGATGCAGAGAAGGAAGGTAGATGTTTTATGTGTGCAAAAGGCCAAGCAGAAGTGCAGCA
The DNA here is from genome assembly GCF_014905685.2 of Nematolebias whitei. Lineage (NCBI taxonomy): Eukaryota > Metazoa > Chordata > Actinopteri > Cyprinodontiformes > Rivulidae > Nematolebias > Nematolebias whitei. Next base: position 4,276,297 of record NC_056510.1, on the reverse strand, counting down.
AGGTTCACAACATTGGAACAGGATTTATGCTGTTTTATTGTGGTGTGGCTAGAAAAAGAAATAAATCAGCAGCATGAGATCAGCAGCATGGATAGTCAGCAGCACATATCAACAATCAAGTAGAATTACAGTTATTATCCTGGTTAGAGATTCATGAGTCTAACAGCTTCAGGGTAGAAGCTGTTCCTCAGTCTAGTGGTTCTACACTTGAAGCTCCTCAACCTCCTTCCTGAGGGGAGCAGGGCAAAAAGTGTGTGTGCTGGGTGAGTGGGGTCCTTCAAGATGCAGGTGGCCCTTTTCCTGTATCTGGAGGTGTAGATGTCAGTGATGGTGGATGGCAGTTTGATGGCATATTGTCATACGCAGGTTAACACAAGGTCAGCAATGCAATGTTCAGGATGAGAATAGTATTAGTAATAGTATAGTAACACTTATTTCCAAAAGAGGGAGGAGCATAGTGACCTGTAAGAGTGGAGGCAGGAGTACGCAGGTCGACTGCATCCTGTGTAGAAGAGGAAACCTGGGGGAGACTGGAGGCTGTAAGGTTGTGGTTGTGTGTAGGAAGAAGAAAGTCTTGTACGTGTGTTTAGGTTTTGTTTTTTCTTTCGCCCTCTCTCTTGGGATAATTTATTTAGGTTTTGACATTAGAATACAGTCATTTAACATGACATGTTAAATCCCAAAGCTTTTACCATGATTTGTTTGTTGACTAATCTTTCCTGAGCCGAACGTCCCTGTTCCTGCAGAGCTCGTCACATTTCACAGCCTCTTTCATCATCGATTTCTCAAACGCTTTTGATTTGAGAAACCAGCCCTCTGAAAGCAGAAGGGAGCTGTTAATGCAGCCAGTACATGTGTTTGAGGGGGCGGACAGCTCTCTGCATACATGTCTTAGAGATTTTGTGCATGTTTTCCATACCTAAATGCCACTTTTTATAGCAACAAAAATAAACAGTGTTCTCAACTAGATCCTCGTGCCAGCTGCAGTTAAAGCTCACAGTTTGGCACCCATTGGTGACAGCATGTACCTATCAGAGAAGAACAGAGAGCAAAGGAGGACATGATCAAAAATGACTGTGCACCATAAAAGCACTTGATTTGGAGGCTGTTTATCTGCACAGCGGTTCAAGAAACAGGGTCTTTCTCACAGTTGGGAATGCAGTGGTCTGGGTACAGAGAATGAAATGTCAACATGCACAAAATTGCTGTGTTTATTTTTGCATGGGGTTGTTTGTGCTTGTGATAAAAACTGAAAGGCAAAAAAAAAAACCAGCTGTAAGGACTGAAGATAAGAGCACAAAAGTTTAAAAAAATGTCCTTTTTTAATTTTTTTTATGTCTTCTTTTCCCACAAAAAATTAGACAATATCTTGCTATTTTTTTATTGGGCCATAGTTTTACTCATTTTTTTAATTTTTATTTTAGCTAATTTGTTTTAAAATTAGCATCTTTTTATCATTGACCACCACTGAGGAGCACCGAGGGGAACTGGAAGTACCCTTTGTTCGTCCACAGTCAGCAGATTGTGTTGGGTCTTCACTTCGTCGTAGCTTCCCATCCTGAGCAAGCACAAAGGAGACAGTGGAAAGGAAAAATTCCCTTTTTAACAGGAAGAAACCTCCAGCAGAATCAGGTTCAGGACGAGCGGCCATCTGCTTCGACCGGCTGGTTTGAGAGGACAGGAAGTAGAAACAGACACAGAATGGCAGGTCCAGGTGAACTTCCTGTAGGAGGAAAGACAAAAACATTAAGATGGAAAAATAGAAGAATAGAAGTTCAGATCCTTCCAAAATTTCTCTATCTCCTCTATATCTCACCCAACCTGTGCAGCATAACCACTGACAACATTTAGCTTCAGACCTTCTACTTCTACCTTCAGACACATCAGCCCATCTGACACTCTTTTCACCTCTACTACATTCTTGGCTTGGTAACGAGGCCTCTCATTCACTTCTATAAAGCTTGGAACTCCACACACCCCAGACATTTTTGAATTGATAAAGCCTCCAAGATGGAAAATGAAACTTCTTCAGCTTCAGAACAGAAGTCCTTTTTTTTTTTTTTTTTTTTGGCGTATGCTTTCTAGAAAGTCTTGTTTTCTCAAAGGACTGAGGTGGCCCTTGGGGTGTACGGAGGTTAATCACCCCCTGGCTCTGCCGTCGCACCTGGTTGTGGATAAATTTGCTTCTTTCATTTCTGTCATACAATAATAATAATATCTTGTTATGCACAGTGTAATTCCTAACCAGTTGAATATCTTACACTAAAAACATTCATTGCATTTTCTGTTCAATTCCACTCCAGAAAAACACTTGTTTCAAAAACTACAAACATTCTCTATTCAAAACCCTGAGTGTTGGATAAGCGTCGTATAAAAATATACTCCATAGAACCATTTATTTGACTATTTTTGATTCATCTTGAAGGCAAGGCTGAGGTCCCCTGGACGCTGGGTCATTGCCCCCGTCCTGCCTCACCTCCAGATGATCAGCCCTTTAAGCCACACTTTGCTTCATGCCATTGGAGAATGGCTCTCAGCTGCAGAACTCCTGGCCTGTCACAGCAGGCAGAGCGGGGCATTATGTGAAGGCAGCCGTATAGAAAAGTTTGCACAATGAAAGTGCCAGCAAGAACCTGAGATTAGCTACTGTGATTGATGTGTTTTATGGTGGCTTGTTGGAGCGCTATCGCAGTCACCTCAAGGAGACTTGGGAGTCAGCTAGGGACATTTTTCTAAAGGCATGCCCACGTGTACCCAGGCAGTAAAACTGCACGCTCATACTTTATAGTTTCTTTTTCAGGATTTCTTGTCTAGCTGTTTTTATGCCCTAATTGGTGTTTGTGTGTGATGCAGAGACTTTTATTTTTGACTGCGTTTCTCTGCAGCTGCTGTTATTGTGTGGGTCAGAACCTTGAAAAAATGGTAAAACATCAAACCTGCACCTTTACTTATATATGTCGTCTATATCGTCAAATTGTTCTGCTCCATCAACATTTCTGTCTGGATCTCTGCTCCTGACTTTGAGCCAATGTTTCCTGTCAACACTTTGTCTGGAAGCAGTTTTGAAATCATGAAACCTCACAGGCACAAACTGCACGAGCCGCTAGCTCCTGATTTAGATGGTTGATACAGGTTCGGAGGATGAGACTGCAGGTCTGATAGAAGCACAGCATGGGGGCAGCGGCCGGTACACTTTGAGTCTAGACACGTTTGTTTTTCCAAGAATTTACAAAGACGTTTTGAGTAACGTTACGAGACTCAGTAAACTTGTTTATGAGTAAAAGGTCAGTTTGGTTCCTGGGAGAAGTTGCAACTCGATCACACCCAGAGCTGCAATATCTTCCCGTGCAACAAGATATTTCATCAGGGAGTATGAGAGGAAGAATAATGGCTGATACGCTCAGGTTTTACTGTTCTTTGCAGTGAGGGGTAGGTGTTGTCTGAGTTACTTCACAGTGTGGGTCATCTGCTCCAATCAAATCACTGTTAAACTCCTCCCAAGGCAGGCAGGAAAACAAAGTTGGTGCTTTTACCTTCTGATCTTATGCCTCACTTTCCATTTAATTGTTTTCTTCTCTTCCCCGACTTTCCACTTTTTAGTTGTTTTTCACATCACTTTGTCTTTATCTCAACTCTATTATCATTTTCCCTCTCAGCCATCTTTTTTCTCACAATGGACAGAAAATGTACTGGGTGTTTTGGAGGCATCACATTTTTTTCAGGGTCAGGGGTGTCAAACGAATTTCCACCGAGGGCCACATCAGCTTAATGGTTGCCCTCAAAGGGCCAGATGTAACTGTAAGACACTATAAATGTAGCTAAATTTAACTAAGTGTAATGTAAAATAAACACACTTATTTAATGTCAAATAACTCAGATTTTTTTTACTTATTCAACTTACAAATATATATATATACAAATATATATATATATATATATATATATATATATATATATATATTTGCATAGATGTAGAAAAATACAGTATTTCTGCTGTTTAAACATAAAACCTTTTAAATTTGCCAGATTATGAAACCCACATTACTCCATAGATCAATGATCAAACTTTCCAAGTGAAAAATAACAAGTTATGACATTAACTTTGTTCAAAACTTTTTTGTCATAAGAGGGTCAGAGTAACGGACCAACCAAGAATTGTGAGCTGCTAAGAACATGTGACAGGTGTAGCATTTTACAAAAATCAAATGGCTGCACACAGCCTTGCAAGGGTCAAACATCCAACTAATGAGAGATGGTATTATAGAAAACAGACAACTAAAAAAAAAGACATTTAATAATAATAAACTCAAAATAAAACCATTAGGGTTGAAGGCTCACTTTGGCACACTTAGCTCTGTGTTTGGTGTCAAAATGCCGACAGAGATTGGACTCTTTGACGACCGCCACTTTGTTGGGGGGAGAGGTGGCGCAGAGGTTAGAGAAGGTGGGCCTGTGATCGGAAGATCGCCGGTTCACGCCCCGGTACCGTCAACATCAAAAATGTGGGTGGGGTAGGTGAAGCACCCACACCTGCCCCCACCCTCATTCGCCCCACTCTGGGCCCATAAGCAAGGCCCTTAACCCCCCATCTGCTCCCTAAACGGGTCTCTCCTGAAAATGAGTTCTGGTGGCTCAATGATGATAAAATAAAGGGTAAAAAAAAGACATGGCAGTTTCTCTCCTTGAAGCACAAACATATTCACCTTTCCATCTTTCTTGAAACAGACGTCCAATTTTTTTATCTTCCTGGACGTTTTGGGATCATTGTTTGTATTTCTCAATTCCACTTGTTTGGAAAATTAGATTGATTTGGGAAAACTAGTCTAGTGGTGGGATGCTGTTACTTTGCGGGTAACATAATCATTATGCTTTATGGGAAATGTAGTTTGTCAGTGCACCCTTTTGACTTATTTTTTATACAACAATCAGACCTTTGAAGCTCTCGTGAGCCACATAAAATGACGTGGCGGGCCACATCTGGTCCGCGGGCCTTGAGTTTGACACGTGGTCTCTAGGTGATGGTTCTGTCATTTAGGGTCACATTTCTGTGTGAGGGGCTCTTCAGAAGCATTATCCCTTTGTTTGGCATGATTTTCCAGTCTTTTGTGGCATTCTTATCCGCCTCTGTTTTCCCCGCTCTTTCTTGAATACTGCGATGGGTCTAATTGGAAGTGTGATATCAGATGCGTGGGTGTGTTTAAAGCCATCAGTCAGGCTGCTGAACAAAGTGTAGCACCCTGCTAAGGCCAGCCTTCTTCTGTGCTGATGGCTTGGCTGGATATCTGATGCAGCTCGGACAGATGGCAAAGATAATTGGAGAATAGAAAACATATAGCTGTGTTATTGCCACTTTAAGTGGAAAGTGGACGGTGCCAAGAAATTGTCTGCTTTTACTTTGCTACATCTTTGTTGTCTTGTCTTTTCAGTTATTATAACCACTTTCAGACAAGCACCTCTCTGTTCAGCTGTCGGTCAAGAATTTATAGAAAACCAACGCGCTGATTCAGATCCAGATCGCCTTCACTAAAAGGCTTATGATGTTTTTAAAATTGTTCCAGTTTATCACTTGTCTCGAATAACCTTTGCAATTACATGGCCCATCTTTTTTACTTCTTTTGGCTGCTCCCTCCTTCAGGGGTTGCCACAGCTAGCGAACGTGCGTAAAGATGTGGAAATTGTTTTTACACCGGATGCCCTTCCTGATGCAACCATTGACTATCGAGCTACAGCAGTCCACAGGTGGAGCAGAGGGTTGACATCTAAAGTTTGTTTCAATCCACATCTGAAGCCGAACAGTCGGCTCGCAGTCAAGTGTTTGTGAGATGTTTGCTTTTGCACACACCTGATCATAGTCCACCAGACACATGGTGCAGAGCTCCTGGGGAACCCTTCTTGTTCCAGCATACTTCACGGCACTGACTTCCTTCTGCCAGGGTCTCCACTTCATTGATACGTCTGCTGGATCTTACTGGGAGGGCTGTGATCAGTCATACACTGGGAAAACTAAACAGCCACTGGCCAAAAGGATGGCCCAGTACAGAAGAACAGCATCATCAGGCCAGGACTCTGCGGTCTACGCTCATCTCCAGGCAAGCGGTCACTCGTTCAGGGATGAAGATGTGCACATCCTGGATAGAAAGGAATGTTGGTTTGAGAGAGGAGTGAAGGAGGCCATCTTTGTGAAGATAACCCGCCCATCATTAAACAGGGGCGGAGCCTCCGTGTTCAACTGTCCCCCTCTTACATTGCTGTTATTGCTAGAATCACTCAGCCCTCTGTGACTAGCAAGTGGCCATCAGGGTGCTAACGATCATTTGTTAGACTGATGGTCCTCCTCCATCATGTGAACAGCTAGTTCTGGATGTCAACAACAAAACTGGTTGATCCACCATGAGAAGGTGCTACTTATAAGACTGAGTTTGTTGCAGCTCCTCAGACTGAAGAAGTCCTTTGGATAAAAGACGAAACGTTTCAACAAAGAAGAATCCGTCCAGAGGATCTGACTCCACCATGTTGGATTATCTACCTGGATTATTGAGCATGTATCAGGACAATGTGTTGTGTAGTAATGCAGTGTACATTTTGCATAAAGTACTGATACGTAAACGGCTGCAAGCACCTTTACTGGACTGGATTATATGTTGCTGCACTGTGGGGCTGCAAGAGTGGGTACAGCTTGCTTTGTTTCAACAAAAGTTTGTGTTTTATTCACTGTAACATCTAAAGAGGCTTTGAAAAGGACAACATAATCTTGTCCTGCCTGATAGCTTGTCTCCCTTTCAGTCGTTTGACTGTGACGCTGTACTTTCCCTTCACAAATAGACAACGCTGAATATTTTCCACCCCACGGAACCAAAAACACGGTCAGTTCGGTCTTTGAGCTGACCTCTTACACCCAATGAATGCTCTTAAACACTTATGGTTTTCACATTTTGCTTTATTTAAGTTCCTATAAGTTCATAATGTTTGTTTTTTCCTTTACACTTTGTTGCGCTGCTCATATTTCTGTCTAATGTATCACAGCTGGAACATTGTGATCCTGTCAGTAGCTGTGAATGTTGCCTCACCTCTGAGCGTCAGACAGACATCTTTACCGGTCACTGACCGAGGGGCTATTAGCCTCCTGGCCCCGGCGCTGTTTCTCCCCTGGCTGCTCGGGCCTTGGTCTCTGTAGGCTCTTTCTCTCTTTGCTGGAGCCCTCTATCTAAGTTCAGTCAAACAGTAAGGGATGAGGGCAGGTGTAGTGAAAGAGTTGTTGCTTCTGTGGGGCACAGAAAGTCAGCCAGTGGGAAAAAAAAAAAACATGACCAGTTAAAGGGGAGATAAGAAATGAAACGAAAAAGATGAGGTGGAGACTGACATGTTTGGTAAATGGTAAATGGTAAATGGAGCTTACTTCTATAGCGCCTTCCAGCCCCCTATGAGGGGCCCCAAGGCGCTTTACAGTACCAGCCATCCACCCATTCACACGCACATTCATACACCGGTGGCGGTGTTTGGAAAAGCTAAACCTGGTGTAAAGAAGACCAAACAAAATATTTGAAGGGAGTTTAGCTTGTAGATAAGACAAGGTGCAAAATATTTAAAGCTGAAGGAAAGTTTATCGTATTTTGAATAAGCTAGCTTGCAAAATGTAGAGAAACATTTGTTATACTTCTTTGCCTTATATTCTCAATGTATGTGTACATTTAGGAATTAAAGAACTGATTCCTTATACATTTGGTTATTAACTATTTTTACATTCACTAATGTTGGCTGAGCAAAATGTATATGATGTGCTTTAATTGCCACTGTGGGTGATTATTTTACAGAAATTATCTGCCAAATGTCAAAGAGCAGCCAGACTTGGTGTGACCGTTTTGTTAACAATACTGAGACAACCTCACTTCCCTGCAAATAGCAATATTTTAGTATTGCCTCTTTGCAGCACGTCTTATTTTCATTAGCGAGACACTGTTATTGTGCATCCCCTGAAGGAAAATGATAGACAGCTAGCTTTGGAATAATATTTGTCATTCATAGCTCATTAAACAGTGAATCACTTGAGGGCAGAAACAACCGAGATGCCTGATTATAATACTAATGATGCAAAATGGTGTCATAGTGCAGGACTCTTTCAGGTAATGGGTTACTCTCACAAAGAAGGTGCATTTAGCCAATAAGTGAACATGCAAGTTCAGAAAAAAACACTATAATCTGCTTGTGAATTTGTCATTAAGATTTCATCAAATTACAGAGATACGTTGTCGTACTAAAACTTCTGGACAAAATGTCTTTTGTGGTGGTTGAGCAAGGGCGGACACCCCTTCTTGCTCAGTGACCGCTGGAGATATATAGGCCTGAGCGCCAAGTTACAACCCTGATCAGAAATAAGCAGGTAAAGAAAATGGATAAATGGATGGCTCATGAAAAGATGACACAATGTACGCAGGTCATAACGTCAGTCTGTTTGATTCATTTGAGTCATGGAGTTACAATCTCCACTCCCAGTCCACATAGATACCACAGGTTCTAAACAGGAAACTGATCTATTTCATTGTGGGGAAAAAAGTGAATTAGTTATTATGTATGTATTTGTGTATATATATATATATGTGTGTTTCAGATGTAAAGTTTCTTATTGCTTCCCTGTGATGTGATGGCACAGTGACTCTGATCCTCACAAGCACTCTGAAACTTTCTTCTAGCTTTTTTTTTTTTAGAGTTTGAACCATTAGGTGACCGGGTCGTTAAGATTTTTGCTCCATTAGTCAGTGTACGGAGTCAGCCTGACCAGCCAGCGGGGACAATAAAGCCCTCCGACTGTGGTTATTGAGTTAAGAAACCAAATCAAATGTAGGGATCCCCAGAGGTTCTGGATATGTTGAAGGGGCTGCAAAAATCTTCCAGAAATCACGTTAGGATTGACAAAAACTGACCAGGTTCAACTCATAAAATGAATTTTCACATACAAATACTACTTGCATTGTGCTGCACAGTAAAAAAAAAAAAGTGTTGTTTTAGGGGACTCACTTTCTCAGCACGATATTTGAAGCACTGTTTGAAATGGAAAATATTGTGTTTTTACAAGGAAAAGGCTCTAAATCATACACTGAGGTGACATTCATATGATTTAATTTGTGTTTGCCTCGTGAAACTTTTGCAAGATGTTGGTGATGGATTGCCTGAATAGTTAATAACGAAAAAACACGAGTACAAAGGAAGACTGCAGTGTCTGTCAAAACCATCTTTGAATTTATATTCTCATAAAAAAAACATGTATGTTATCAAGTGAATAAAGTAAGCAGTTCATATGTCATGAACCCCAACATGAACTTCCTTCCTGTCAAATTCAAACCTTGATGTTTGGGATAAAGTGCATGAAGAGTGTTTCATCATGTTTGAACAGCTTGGAGTCATATAGTCATGCAGAGAAGGACACATTGGACCCCAGCAGGGGGACGTCCAGGAACTTCTCTGTCACTTGTAGGATTATCCTAAAACAAGTCATGGCTGGACATGTGTGCTCTGAATAAAAGGCGGTAATTAATTCTTCAGTTTTGCTCATAATAGAATGAAACTGTACCTTTTTAAAAGCAAAAATTCAGTTCTTTTGAAGCGGGGTTCTGTGGAACGGTTATGAGCAATCAGTATCTCAGCTGCTATAGATAACTTTATGTGCAAGTTCAGTTTGGGAAACGAAACAAAACAAAAGTTTATTTCTGAGTGGATTGATGAGTTAATGGCTAATCTTGGACAGATCAAGACCAGGGAGGATTCCTGCCATATTAGAGCTTATCTACACAAAAATAAAGTTTTCCCTAAACAATCATTTTATTTGTTGTGTATTAGAAAATCCTTGTAAACACGACACGGCTTTCAGAACTGTTGATGCCAAAAATTCAGTAGTATCCATGCACGTGGTGCTGTACTGCTGCAACAAAAACAGGAAACAAGGCATGGAGCATGGAGCACCTTACATGATGGGTGAGGAATATAAACAAAGACAGCGACTCAGTTAGGGCTGTGGATCATTCGAGCTATGATGTCATCGTTTTCAAAAGGTTGTACTTTGGTTGTCTACAGAAAAATGCAAAGGTGGGGTTTCAAGAATTTTATTTACTCTGGAACCGGTTTTCATAAAATACAGTTTTGTTGCTTCTAAAACACTGTTTTTAAATTCACACAAGGCTGAAACAAACAAACAAACAAAAAAATACACTTTTGCATATGAACAAAGCACAATTCTCCTGTAGACGGCACCTTAATGCAAAACCTGACAGGCGTTCATGTGAATTTTCTTTGAAATCTACAGTTTCCCATTAAATTGTTATTCCTGCAGAAATATGATATTCATGCAGGAAGTGGCCAAGGCTGCAGTGGAAGCGCTACAGCTAGCTGCTGCTGTTACTATTTAAATTAGCAAAGAACCATTGAGTTCAATGTATATTACCGTATTTCTTGCTCTCTCTCTATATATATATATTTGTTTGCATAATTTGCATGCCCTGCGGCTTATCGCCAAGGTGGCATATTTATGGATCTTTTCCCATATTTATGAATCAATTTTTTGGCTGAGATATGATCGTTTTCATTCAATCAGACTGAAAATATTGAACACTACCATTTTCAGACACTAGATGGCACTAGTGTAGTATGGCATGCCATTGTGTCATGTAATAGGCAAAAGTGGCTATTAATGACACAATCGGCTTGCCAAACTGCCACCATCGTCTGCCTGGAGCAACCGTCAAATCAGCTTCATCTCGCTGCTTCACCCCGGAGAAATGCAGCGGATTTGACCATTAAAGTGCATTTATTAAGCAAAAGTTAAACTGAGACACACCTTTTGCTGTAATTTTGAGCAAACAAATAATTGTTGTTAAGTGTTAATCTTTTAACATTCTTTTTACAATCCTCCCGTGCACACCCCCGCAGCCGCCTTTTGGCAGCCAATCGATTTTTGGTGCAACACCGGCCCACGTTTCCGTGTTCGGCCCACGTTTCCGTGTTCGGCCCACGTTTCCGTGTTCGGCCCACATTTCCGTGTTCGGCCCACATTTCCGTGTTTGGCCCACATTTCCGGGTTTGGCCCACATTTCTGGGTTCGGCCCACATTTCCGTGTTTGGCTTACATTTCCATGTTCGGCCCACATTTCCGTGTTTGGCCCACATTTCTGTATTCGGCCTACATTTCCGTGTTTGGCCCACATTTCCAGGTTCGGCCCACATTTCCGTGTTCGGCCCACATTTCCGTGTTTGGCCTACATTTCCAGGTTTGGCCCACATTTCCGGGTTTGGCCCACATTTCCGTGTTCGGCCCACATTTCCGTGTTTGGCCCACATTTCTGTGTTCGGCCCACATTTCCAGGTTTGGCCCACATTTCCGGGTTTGGCCCACATTTCCATGTTCGGCCCACATTTCCGTGTTCGGCCCACATTTCCGTGTTTGGCCTACATTTCCAGGTTCGGCCCACATTTCCGTGTTTGGCCTACATTTCCAGGTTTGGCCCACATTTCCGGGTTTGGCCCACATTTCCGGGTTCGGCCCACATTTCCGTGTTTGGCCCACATTTCTGTGTTCGGCCCACATTTCCAGGTTTGGCCCACATTTCCGGGTTTGGCCCACATTTCCGTGTTCGGCCCACATTTCCGTGTTCGGCCCACATTTCCTTGTTTGGCCTACATTTCCAGGTTTGGCCCACATTTCCGTGTTCGGCCCACATTTCCAGGTTGTCAGCGGCGAGAGAGATAAACTGTCTTGTGCTCCCTAGTGGCTGGTTTGGTTGCATCAAGAATGGCATTCGTCCAAAAACAGTTGTCAAGTCTTTGTGCAAGTTTACTCACTGTGGCGACGCCTGAAGAAGGGCGAGCAACAGAAAAATGAAAAAATCCACAAGATGATCAATAATAACTCATAACTTTAAAGAACCCAACTTCAAAAGATTCAGCCTGTTGATTTAACTCGAGATTTACAGTAGTTAATGTTCCTTTATAATCTGATTTCAAGCTAATAGGGAAAATTTACTTTAAATCAGTTTTTAACTTGGCTCTATACCTTTAACTGACATCATCCTCCAGTTTCAGAGACTGACGGTGTTTGATAGTCTGTCTTGAAGACGGTCCAGAAGTTTATATTTTAAGGGATTAGATGAAGGCAGGACTGACTTCTTATCAAATATCTCTTTCTCTGAGCCCAAACTTCAGAAACGTTCACATTGCATCAAGCGATAACGGATGGGATTGTGTTTAAGCCGTGTGGGTTCAAACAAAGTTTCTGTTAGTTTTATCAAACTTTTTTATTTCATTTTTTTAAATTTCCCAGCTTCATCCTTTGTTGGTGTTTTATGGTTTTAACAGCGCTCCGTCTCGACTTGGCCTGGTGGCGAGTGGGATCGGTCAGGGCGGACCGTTACTCTTCCCACATGCTGGGATAAGGCGAATGCTTAAAAGAACTGGAAGCAGATTGAAAGGTTTTGATTTCTGTCAGCGTGAGATGAACGTCTTCATCTCTCCATCCCTCTGGCAGTCATGGGCCAACACAGTAATCCTTCTTCCTGACTGGACAGGCGGAAGACAAACCTGCTCGCTCTTCAAGTTAAGACTGAGCCTCACGAGTCCACGGTGGGGAAGAAGCTTTCATATTCCTTCTGCCTCTTCCTCGCCCCACCACCCGGCCAGACAGTTATATGGGGAAGGAGTGATCAGCGCACATAAAACCACTTGTAAGCAGGAGGATAAATGTCACTCAGAGTAAGAGCGCTGGCTGCCGTCGGGTCCTTCTCAAAGAATAAACAAGCTCATGAGCTCCCCTGAAGGCCGCTTAATCAAATTCAGACCTGCCTTCTTTTTTTAACAAGCTTTTGAGGAGATATTTGCAATGTGTGGAAATGTTTTATACGCCTCTCAGTATGGACTTAAAGAGATTTGTGGTTCACATTAAACTCTCCGAACTGAACACTAACAGCTTCTATTTTTACGGTTAGATGCATTATACCGCCACGGAAATTATTTTCTTGTTATCTGTTTCTTCACCAAGCAGTCCTATTTTATGGTTCACGTCGTGTGGCCCGTTTTAATGGTCCTATTATACGGGGGGAATACGTCACTCTGGAACAGACTGACATTTTTCTAAATGATACTTTTTGGGTGTTTTCTTTAATATATTCAGCTTATAATGTAAAAAGGGCAGTCTACGTAGTGATTGGGTGGGCGCTGAGTTAAATTCCTCTAGGATATTAAAAGTAGCCGTAGGTTTCTTTCATGTCTTAAAAAGCACAAAACAGGTTTTGTGAACTATATGCTGTAGAGAAAAATAAATTATACATTTTTTTTAAATGGTTTTAACTAGGGAAGTTACAATTCCTGTGAAAATGCAATGTGAATGCATATTGCTGATGAACAGCTGAAATTAGCTAAAAACATGCTGAAATATAGCTGAAATGGAAGAACAAGCCCAAGTTGGCAGAAGAAATCAGAAAAAAACACATATTTGCTGATTTCAGTTTAAATGAGCAGAAATTAACACAAAAATTAGAAAATTTGCTAAAAAGTCTGAAATTAGCATAAAAACTGAAAAGTAGCTGACGATGCAGAAAGAAGCTTAAATTACCAGAAGGAAGTGGAAGAATCTGAAATGACCTCAGAAAATGTGGAATTAGCTGAAAAGGCTAAATTTGGCACAGAAACAGCCAAATAGTCGCTGAAATAGAAGAAAAACCTGAAACTAGTAGAAAAAAGCTGACATGGATATAGCACGCTGAAATTAGCAGAAAGACGTTACTTAGGCTGAAAGTAGCAACGATTACCAAGAAAAACTCGAATTCATCTGAAAACGGCTAAAATTAGCACCAAAAAAAGCTAAAAAAAAGTAACAAAATGTAGAACAAGTTTAAATTAGCGGAAAAAGCAGAAAGAACACATTTGCTTAAAGAAGAAATTAACACAAATAAGTGGAAATTATTGCAAAACGCTGAAACTAGCAAAAAAAAAACAAACAGCTGAAAAGTAGCTAAAAAGCCAAAAGAAGCTTACATTACCTTAAGGAAGTGGAGAGAGCACAAATTAGGCTGAAAAAAGTTAAAGTGCAAAAAATGTGGAATTAGCTACAAAAGCTTATATCAACATAAAAACAGCTAAATAGTAAGCTGAAATAGTAGAAAACGCTGAAACTAGCAAAACAACAAAAACAGCTGAAAAGTAGCTAAAAAGCCAAAAGAAGCTTACATTACCATAAGGAAGTGGAGAGAGCATGAATTAGGCTGAAAAAAGTTGAAGTGCAAAAAATGTGGAATTAGCTACAAAAGCTTAAATCCACATAAAAACAGCTAAATAGTAGCTGAAATAGTAGAAAAGGCTGAAACTTGCAGAAATAAACTGAAAGGAGCATAACAAGCTGAAATTAGCATATGTTGGTGATAACTCTCAGGCATTGCCACATATGTTAAATTTTTGTGTTTGCTACGTTTGCTCAAGGGCGGTGACCTTCCCGAGCTGAGCCGACTCCTAAAGCGAATCGGTTTCAGATGATTACTTTGTTGTGAGTTTGATTAAAATTCTCCAAATGATTGGAGATGTTTTACAGCTAAAGAAAAATTAACTCGGACACACGTCCTTTAACTGAGGTTGAATTCTGTGTGTTTTGTGTAATCTATTATTAATTTTCAAAGGCTGCGTTCTTGGCGTTCTTCCAGCACCTCTGGGTTTCTTGAATAGTCGGTAGCTCGCGCCTCATGCTCCGTCTGTTAAGCCCTCCATCAGATTACAACTCCTGTTGATGTAATAAACCGTGCATCATTTTGTTATCGGGTGTGCCAGAGCTATGCCAGAGACTTCAGAGTCCAAACGGTTTTTGAGTTTCGAAGAATAAATAAAAAAAAAAAATGTCTCCAAGCCGAAGTTTTTCCACCCTGCATGGTCAGTACTTACCCTGTTTGGCAAGTTTTACAACTTGTAGGCCCGAGTATGTTGCAGGAAAAGGTTTCTTTAGATCAGTGGGACCGATTCTTAGTCTTCCATGAAGTAACTTTAGGTCTATCAGCAGAAATGTGATATTTTATTGAAGGTGCTGTAACAATCCCGCACTTCCCCACGGAGCCAGTTGACGCTCAAATGTAGTTTTCAATGCAACAATCACTCGGCCGTGGACGTCGTCATCTTATCCATGAGAACTTGTAGATGTTTGCTAAATAGAAGATGATGATAGAAGTTCATCATGAGAGCAGGTCAACGTGTGGCAGGCTGCGTTAATTTGCGCTCTGTCCACAAAACGCACTAAAACACAGGATGCAAGCGCGTGCACGTGCATGCGTGTGTTATCGGTGTTTTAAACGAAGAGCACCATCCTGCCCCGTTGCTGCAGCCTTCTGTCGTTTCACCATCCATCTCTCTCGTTATGTTTCCAGATGATGGAGCCATATGGGCCCCATCAATCCTGAAATCCATCTTTGTGCGAGGCGGAGAGTTTTATTTTTATTTTTTTAAAACTGCCGTCTGTGATTTTTCCTAACGATGCAGTTTCACACCTGTAGCCTTTAGATTTTACGAGCTGGTTTGCATTTCGTTAAAGATTTTAAATATTTGATTTGACTTAACATTCAGTAATTCATTATCAGGCAAATGTTTATTCTGTCATATTACATGCAGGGCATAAAGAGTCCTTCTTTAATTTTAATTTATTTATTTCTGATTAGGAAGATGTCGTTTGATTCCAACCTCCTGAAACCAACTTCTTTCCGTGCGTCTGCAACTTGTGTTTGCACAAGCTTGTTGTGTGCTCAATAAGTGTGACACATTTCTTGAAAATGGCATTTAATTATTTAATGTCCCTTTTTTAAAAGGTGCATGCATTTCTTGAACTGATTAATTCTGCATTTCATAATTTAATGGTATATTTAATTATGTATTAAATAATTAACTGATACACTTATTTAGTGGTATATTTATGTATTTCATAAGACATTTGTTTATTTCATGGTGCATTTATTTATTTAATTGGAGATATACATTTATTTGTCATGATATACTGTATTTAGTTGAGTAAAAATTTAATTAATTAATTGTGCATTTCAGAATTTAATTTTATATTTAATGATTTTATGACATATTAAATAATTAAATGATACATTTAGTCAGTGGGACATGTATTGGTACATTTGTCATTCATGGGACATTTATTTATTTCATGATGTATTTATTTATTTAA
>NC_056510.1:4251787-4260104 GCF_014905685.2 Nematolebias whitei | reverse complement strand
TTTATTTAATTGGACATCTACATTTATTTATTTATGTATTTATTTAACATTTATTTAATTATTTGTGTATTTCATAATTTAATGGTATATTTAATGATGTATTAAATCATTAAATGATATGTTTATTTACTGAGACTTTGTTGGTCCATTTACATCATTCATGGGACATTTATTTATTTCATGATGTATTTATTTATTTAATTTGTTCACCCTCCATATATGAGCGTCAGTGTTTGTGTGTTCACTTGTTTGACTGTTAACAGAATAGATTGTGAAATTAAAACAAAATAAAACTGTCAGAAAGTAATGACGAGATGCATTTCTTTAACTGAAGAACATTCTGAGCCGAACACTTTCCAGAAGGCTGCCACAGCTAAACTTCGCTAACTTAAAAATAACGATTACCCACTTGAATGAATAGAATAACGTGTAAATTTAGGTGTGAGAGCTGCGGAGTCCGATTGAGATCTTTGAATTTATGAACGCCCTTCGTGTTGATTCAGTCTAAAAACGTGATAAAACTTGGAGACGTGTTGATGTTTTATTAATATTTATAATAATATATTTATAATATTAGTGTTGGTTTTAGCTTTGGGGAAACTCTGTTCCTGACATACTGATTTGGTTTGTCAGTTTGTAGAACTTTCCTGCATAAGTGCTGACATACTTTACTTTAACTTTACTTTTTTTATTGTTTATTGTTTTGACTTTTGTTTTTTCTGTAATGGTGTTTAATTCATCTCAGTCTCACTCAAGTTCAAAAATAATGTTGCTGAAAAAGATGAATTACTTCTAAAGTCAGTGTAACACAGACATTCAAGCTGTTACAAATATATTTTCATCTCTTCCAACGACCGTGATCGTGTGTACAGCATGAAATGTGGCAAATCCGTTTACGCGCAACCCCCCACGTCAAATCCGTTGATAGATTTGCAGGAAGAATCGCACAAAGATCGAGGAGAAGGTGCTCTTTTCCTGCGATGTTCAGTGTGACATTAAAAGCCCCACCAGGTCGGTCCTCCGCTGCGCTGCTTTGAAATTTAGATTTGTAAATGCCGGTGTCACACAGCGCCGAGGCTGCAGCTTAGTGCTCCACACAGAGCTGTTTGTGCAGACGTCTGCTCGTACGAGGACCGTTGGCCCTCATGCGACCCGGACCGCTTTGTCCTCTTCTGTCAGGGACACCACGACACCGAAGGTTTCTGCTTTCACTCGTAAATGCACCTTTTTTTTTTTAACAACCTTTCACTGTACTAGTCAATCTTTTAAATAAACAACCTGTTCAGCACAAAAGGAAAGTTCCCAGAGGACGGTGGTGACGATCCAAAACTAAAAGCTTTTCTCCGTCCAACGAAAACTAAATGAGGCTTGGAGAGATTCAGCCCTTTGCTCCAAACACGTGCTATTGATTTTCTTATAATCAATCAACCTCATTAAAATAATCATGCACCCACTTGTGCATAAAATAAGCTTTTAAAACAAGCTGAAGTGTGAAGTAAAACTTCACAGCTCCCGTGACACGCCATGATAACCTCTCCGTGTTTCCTTTTCTCAGCGCTCAGCCCGTGGATTTCCACTTTCTCCCACCCTGGTGTGAGAGACTTCTCCCAGCTCACCCTTGACCTGACCAGGAATGAGCTTATTGTGGGTGCCAGGTAAGAAACTGTAAATCCACTCAGCTTTTCACCCCACAGAGCACATTACTGAGAACGTGATGCCCTTTCTGACTCACTCATCCCCGTGCAGTTTTGGGATAATGACGCTTAAAGTACTCGGCCGAAGCCTCGCCGGGACAACTTAAGCTTTGGGTTTGGCAGGAGGGATGAATTTAAAAGAAATGCAACATGCTGCCATAGTTTGTTCAACCCGGCCTGGTTTAGCTTTGTTACATTACACGTTTAAATTATGACGCACAGATGTATAAAAACACCCAACTATACCCAGCTAAAACGATTTAACTGGACATTTCTGACATTTTTGCAGTGGCAAGTTCTGTAAAAGTTGTGAATGTAGGCGTCACAACAATTATATGTGAAGGGGCGTGCCCCCCCCCGCATCTCCCCCCCCCCACACACACACACACTTAACATGAAATATTAGTTCACCCAGCGCTGTTTCTTTGTGAACAAATCCATTCCACTTGATCAATAGGAGAAGACTCAAACCACTAAAAGTCCACTCCAGGTTTTCCTGGTTACCTACAACAACTCCACATGCAGTGCTTCCCCTCCGTCATCTGCCTTGGCACCGTGCTCATCTCTGAGGGGATGCTTTGTTGACGGGGCGGGGCGGGGGGGACACATCTGTGTTGCCCGCTAGCGTAGCGTTAACGTTAATGCTGGCAGTTGTTGACCAAGGTGGGGGCGTTGGGGTGCGTGAGAGAAGCAGAGCGCTACGTCTGTAGCATTTTAGCTAGCGCGTCTGTATTGCACTTGCACACGTTAGGTTAATGCTACGTTAGTGTCGGCAGTTGTCAACGGGGGGGGGCATAAGTCAGCAAACTGCTGGAGTTATACTCTCTAAAGTAGTTACTGAATCAAGTGTTTACATGTGTAGGTAAACGTAGATGTTTAACAACCCGTTAAAATACACCAGAATGCAGGAAATGGCATCTAGTTAGTTTAAAAGTCTCTGGACCCCAGACTCCACCCACACACAAGCAGCAAATACTACAATGAAAGGGACATAAACGTGTATAAATCTTTATGCTGCTGTCAATTTGACCCTGTAGTTATTTACACAGAACTATCTGGTTATCTGCGAGCACAGATATGATCATTGTAACCGTCCATGTGCAGCCTAGTGCACCTCCAGCAGAATGTTTATCATTTTTCTGGCTAAACACCCGTGTAATGCTAAAATGATGCTTGCATGATAAAGTTTACGTGAATCAGAGAAACTCTTTGAGGATCAAAGTTTCTTTAGGACTCTGAAATATTCCCTGCTCGTGTATGGCTTGTCCGAGCAGACCCTCCATCTTAAACAACTTCAGTCCTAGTTTGGGAGCAGTTTATTCAAACAAACAAACAAACAAACAAACAAACAAAAAATGTATAATCAACTTCATAAATTGAGTTTTTAATGTTTTTTTTTCTTGTAGCATTGGGGGTGCTACAGTTGCTGCTAGTTGTGCTAACAAATAATAATAATTCGATGTAAATAATTGTACATAAAAACAATGTAAAGGACTATGACATCATTTGTCGTAACTATCTTGAAATTTCAAAGACTCAACTTTTTTTTTTTTTAATTATAGCAGTCCTGTTTCGTTTTGGCTCTGCTCTGACTAGCCATCAGCTCATCAAAGTTGTTAAAGTTAAACTTTATTTCTCAGAAATGATGTTCAAAGGTCTTGGTCGAAGCAGATGTTCGCTCTGCTGGAGGGTTCTTCCTGTTGAAGGGAGTCTTTCCTTTCCACTGTCTCCTCTGTGCTCGCTCAGGATCAGAGTCTGTGACGAAGTGAAGATTCAACACAATCTGCTGCTTCCTCAGAAGAATAACTTTTACTAATTGGCTTTTTTGAAACAAATGTAAATGTGTTTTTTTTTCAAAGTGCTTTGAGACAACTTCTGTTGTGATTTGGTGCTATGTACATAAATAAACTGAACTGAATCCATCTACGACAGGTAAGATATCAACTAGTTGTCTTTTCTGCAGAAGCCCACTTTAAAATGGTCTGACGCAGGCTCTGGAGGGGCGACTGATTTCAGCTCAGAAAGTTTACTTTAGAAAACACATAAATCATACTGGCACCGCCATGAGGTTACAGTAATGGCGCTGAGCGTCGATTAACGCACGCCTTCCTTCAGAACTGGCCACATCTCCCGGACGTAATCGCCACCGCCGACATATGAGGAGTCCCTATCTTGCATCATGTGACCAGCTCTCGACCAATGATACCTCGTCATCTTGTGTTCAATATGATCTGCTGGGAATTGTCGGCGTGCGTCTAAACTACTTTTTCTACCGGAAACAAAACCCGAAATCACAAGTTCTGCCTTGTTTTAACACATAAGATGCTATAAAAACATCAATAATCACACATTTCAGTAAGATAATAGATCTTTCTGATAACAAGAGACTTCATTTTGAGCACTGATGACCAATTAAACAGTTTTCACATTAAGAGAAATTAACTTCCATTATTTTAATCTGCTTTCAGGAACTACCTTTTCAGACTGGACCTCCGTAACATGTCTCTCACACAGGTAGGCAGACAGTCTTCTTTTAAATAAGCGTTTAGTTATTTTTCTTCTTTATTGTTCTGTGGTCTTTGTCTTTATTAGAATAAATGTTTTTCCTGTTCCAGTAGCTGTGCGAGGTGTTTTATCTGCAGACGGGACCTTTTGACCGTGCTGACGGGCGTTCACACAAACATGTTCTCTTTGTCGTGTTTTCTGGAGCGTACGAGCTTTGAAGCTTCGATTTGTGACATTTGATTTAAATATGGAGGCAGCTGCACCCTGCGCTAACCTTTGTCTGGTATTTTGTTCTGGTTCTTTTAGTCCTTTTGAGTGTTTATTATTAGATATTAAATGCTGTGCATTTTATTTTTAAATCATAAGCAACTGAGACAAACATCCTCCTAGCAAGGCGATCCAGTTTAACACTATAATAAAATAATTTATAAGTGATTATCCAACACGTTTGACCTTGTTAGCAGCTTTATAATCCAGTAATGTGGAAGACATCTTTGTTTTATGATGCTGATGGGGCTGATGAGCTGTACGGACAGGTTCAGGATGTGAACTGGTGTTCTGGTGTGGGAACGCAACCAGGAAAAAGTCCATGAACAGCTGAGCAGGACAAGCATGTGTGTCCGTGCAGAAACATTAATTAGTTGCAATATGTCAGACTGATGTGTCTGGTTCGAAGGTTTGAGATCGACGTCCCTTAAATGAAACAGCCGCTGCAGTTTGAACACTCCAAATGAAACCTGGGATCGTAGTTCTGATCAGCCGTTTAGAAAATGTGTGTTCTGGGATTCTTAAGTTTTTTTGGAGCGTAATGAGCAGCAGAATATCATTTTCTCTGTCGCTTTCATCACATTCTCAGAAACTGTGAACGTTTTATTTTAATTATTATTATTCTCACAAGTCTCTCGTGTCTCAGGTTCGTTTAAAGATTACCGGATGAATACCTGAAGAGTTCACAGGATTCTGCTTTCCTTCATTATTGAGCTCGTGAAACCCTCTCACGCCATAAAAGCAACCACATGTTCGTTTTGTTCTGAAAGAAAGATCCTTTCTGTGTCATGTGCTTCAAGTGCTTCAGGTCGTTACGTAATCCAAAGGTGACAGAGAAGGACTTGATGATTATGAACCAATAATTAAAAGTGGGTGTTTGTAGCTCAGAGGCTTTTCATGAGTCATTTTTTCTGTTTCAATTTATATTATTATGAATATCTTCCATCACAAACATTAAGGTTGACTTGCCCGTTCAGTTCCAGTCCAGAAAAACACTCGTCTTCACCGTTCAGATGATCCCTCAGAGACGTCGGCGCGTTCTTCCGTATGTTTTTCAGCATCTTTCTTGTTCCACAATTTTTGTGCCATTTCAACAAATCATAAGTCCAAACGTTCAGCTCGTTCAGGAGAATATCATTTTCTCTTTGGTTTTGGTGCAACTTTAGCTTTTTGAAATATTTAGCCTTTTCTGCCATTTTCTTTTTCCTCATAGAAAATGAATTGAGCTCATTTTACATCTTTAGATCCGTTTACAACCTTTCATTATGCAAGTTTAAACTTTTTTCAGCTACTTTCAGCTGATTTCAGCTGTTTTGTGATCCTTTGATTCATTCTACTAACTATATTTTTGTGCTTCTTCTAACTTCCTTCTGATAATTTCAGCTTGTGGTGCTCCTTTCAGCTTATCTAAGCAAAAAAAAATCAGCTATTTCAGCTACTATTTAGCTGTTTTATGTCAATTTTAGCTCTTTTTTTGGCTAATTCTACATTTTTTATACTCATTTAAACTGTTTTCAGCCTAATTCAACAATAATGTGCTTTCTCCACTTCCTTCTGGTAATTTAAGCTTCTTTCTGCTTTTTAGCTACTTTTCAGGGGTTTTTTGTTGTTAATTTCAGCTCTTTCAGATAATTTCAATTTCTTTGTGCTCGTTTTTGTTTCTTTAAGCCTAATTGGGAAAATGTGTTCTTTCTGCTTTCTTCTGCTAATTAAAGCTTGTTCTACCTTTTTAGCTTTTTTTTTTTTAGCTAATTTCAGCTGTTATCAAATAAATTCTATTTTTTTGTGATAATTTCTGCTACTTTTAGCCTAATTAAATTATTTCTGCTAATATCAGCTTGTTATGGTCCTTTCAGCTTATTTCAGCTAGTTTCAATTATTTCAGCAACTATTTAACTCTTTCTTGCTAATTTTAGCTTTTTCAGCTAATTCCACATTTTTTTGCAATTAAACTTTTTTCAGCCTAATTCATCAAAGATGTGCTCTCTCCACTTCCTTCTAGTAGTTTAAGCTCCTTTCTGTCTTTTCAGCTACTTTTCAGCTATTTTTTTTTGCTAATTTCAACTTTTTTTAAGCTAATTTTCAAATTTTTGTGCTCATTTCTTCTTATTTAAACCTAATTGAACAAATGTCTTCTTCCTGCTTTCTTCTACCAATTTAGGCTTGTTCTTCCATTTTTAACTATATTTCAGATTTTATTTTTGTTGCTAATTTCAGCTGTTTTTCTGCAAATTGTGCAATAATCATTCACCTTCACTTTTGCAGGAAATGCAATTTCTCTAGTTAATTTTGTAACGCTGTAGCTTTAAGTTTTATTTGTTTTGTTGGTCTTATTTCTTTGAAGACCCTCCCCAGCAGGAAAGGAGATTTTTATTTTACTGTTTCTGTTTCTTGGACGGTCAAAACAGAACAAACCGTTGTACCGATCTCGTGTCTTTACATCCCTTGAGTGTTTTCATGTAAGCATGTCATATAACATCTGTTCTCAGAACTAATAATCTACTGATCATCTTAAATGTTTATAAGTGAAATGAAATCAAATAGAATTGTGTCCCGTATGGAACACGTTGTTGACCTCGTGTCACCCAGCACCTCTGTTCTCACATCTTTATGACTGCGGCGTCTTGACTGTATAATTATTTAATCTAAATAATGTTTCGTGGATTAGAAACCACCCAGAGGATGATTTTTGAAATGACTTCACGTTGGAACTAAAACTTCAGCACATCAGGAAAACCACGGACAGATGATAAAAGCTCAGTAACTTGATGTTTTCTCTGCTGATGACGATAAACAGAGCTACGTAGTTTGTTGCCATTTTGAAGGAGAACTAAATGGAATAGTTGCAGTTGGACACACACTGTGTCATCTGTCAGCACGTGTGTGTGTGTGTGTTTCTAAAAGCTTCTGATTAAGCCAGTACCTCTGGCATGTTGAGGAGTCTGAGCTCAGCGCCACATGATTGCCTTCCAGTTGCATCACTGATCACGGATGACGTCCCAGAGTCTGCGTGGCGCTGGTTCATCCAAACCGCAGAATCTCTGTCAGCGAAGAAACTAGTGCAGAGTTTAAACAGCTGAAAGTTTGCACCGTTTCAAATAAACGTATCGATAAATTCTGATTCTGTTACAAATGCATTGTTATAAATGCATTTAAACACATTTAGCAAACATAAGAGATAAAACTTGACTTTATCTGAGCTACATTTGGACATTTTCATGTTTTAGACCATGTCTGCAAGTGATGTTTGTTCTGTTTACACAAATATCTTAAGCGTTCCTGATGTTAGACTGATTTTCCAGCGTCTAAACAAACTCTGGCTGCAGGTGATACGAGTAAAAAATGGCTGCAGGATTGAAGCGGCGGTGTAACTGTGAATATGTGATGTGTTAATTGTTGAAAACACGCTCCTTGTGTTAAAGAAAGCTCTGAATTATTGGTGATAAGTGAGAAGAAGCTGCAGGACAGCACGCAGTAAAACGGCAGACGGCTAGGTTTATGTAAATGTGTTGGTCATCCACGGCAAACATCACAGGTCAAAACATGGCTCAGAATAGTTCGAACATGCTCACAATGGGACGTCTGCCTCATTAAAGCAGACGCATCAAACACAAACAGCAGAAGTGCAGCTCAGGAACACAACTTCATTAGTTTCAGTACAGAAAATCATAAACGTGGCCAAGAAGCGTGCACGCCGTGTTTATTCACGTTATTTCAACATCTGTTTAAGTTTACTTTTACTTCTGTGTTCACATAGATAATACTCATTATTTAACATCACTGAAGTAATTACATGTTTATAATTCCATCCATCCATCCATCCATCCATCCATCCATCCATCCATCCATCC
>NC_056510.1:4235597-4251777 GCF_014905685.2 Nematolebias whitei | reverse complement strand
TCCATCCATCCATCCATCCATCCATCCATCCATCCATCCATCCATCCCAGTATTTCCTCTGCCATTATACAAGCAGTCAACAGAATCGAACGTCCTGCCTACGAAACTTCCAAATCCCGCCACCCCACACCCCCCTCGACAACTGCTGACGGTCAGCGCTGACGTAGCGCTAAGCTAGCAGCGCGCAATACAGACGTGCTAGCTAAAAAGCTATGAAAAAATATATGGGAGCGCTCCATTTCCCTCACACTGAGCCCCCCCCCCCAAAAAAAAAACTGTTTGTACAAACATCCGCACAACACAGATGTTTCCCCCCCCTCCCCCCCATTGACATAAATCACAGAAGGTATGAGCGTCCTGCCAAGGCAAGTACACTAGGGGAAACGTTGGATCCATTCTGTTTACCTGCTTCTTCCTTTTCAGGTCACGGGGGTCACTGGTGCCCATGTCCAGGTGTCACTGTGCAAGAGGCGGGGTACACACTGGACAGGTCTCCAGTCCATCACAGGGACACCCTGGACAGGTCTCTGGACAGGTCTCCGATCCATCACGGGGACACCCTGGACAGGTCTCTGGACAGGTCTCCGGTCCATCACAGGGACACCCTGGACAGGTCTCCGGTCCATCACAGGGACACATGGAGACAAACGAGACAAACAACCATTCAGTCTCTCTCTCACCCAGGGACAATTTAGAGTTACCAATCAGCCTAACATGCATGTTTTTGATCTGTGGGAGGAAACTGGAGTACCTGGAGGAAACCCACACATGCAAGTTCAAACATCTTTATTATGCCCAAGGGGCAGTTAGTTTCACAGTCTGGCACACTAAACATCCAGACTAAACAAATAACAGAAGTCGTCACTGTTCATTGAGAAGTCTGATCTCTACAGGGATGAATGTCTGTTCGTTCTACATCTGGGCAGCAGATACCTGCATCCAGATGGAGGACACCTGAACTCACCATGGAGTAGGTGATCAGGATCTGCCAGAATCAGAGAAGGAGAACATGCAAACTCCACCCAGAAAGTTCCTGTGTCGGGATTTGAACCGGCGACCTTCTTGCTGAGAGGCAGCAGCTCTACCAACTGCGTCTGCTTGTAATTTATTTTGGAAAATAAGGAACTTTTGTTCATAGGAACTGTGACAAACTAAACATAAATCTGACTGAAGTAGTTTTTTTTACAGTGTATGTTACACTTCCATGGAAGGCTTGCATTATTCTACTCCACATCTCAATCCCAAGATGAGAGCCCATCACCCGACTCGACTCGTCTGACAAAGTCTCCTTTCACAGCAGCAGCAACTGAACGACATGGTGTGTACAGCTGCCACCCGTGTGTCACCGCCGGTATCAATGCACCCTTTGTGTGCATGTCCTAGTTGCCTGGTTCTGAGGAGAGACGTTGACTTAAGAGGGTTTTCATTTGTTTTTGTCCTTGTCTCGTTGTTCTCAGCTCAGTGAAGTTGTCCCTTTTCTTCTAAATAAAAAAGTCATCCGCCGTCTCATTCTCCGCACGACGTGTAGCAAACGCGTGCACATCCACATCTGCTGCGACACCGAAATGTAAAGCGTGCACTCAAAGACGTCAATTAAAATCTCTAAATCGGTGTTCCTCTCCCACTCGCACACATCTGCACACACACGCAGTTTGTTGTGAGCTATAGTGCTAAATGAGGTTGATCCGTCTTCACTCTGGCAGGAGCCGAGGTGTCATTTGTGATGCCAAGGATGAAATCAATGGGAACATTATACAAACCGCCCAGTAAAGCGAAGAGGAGGGTTTGTAGCCCCATGCTCATTTACAGGATATACGAAGCTGTCCAAAAAGACAGAGGAGGCCATCATCCCAAAATAATCTTTTTTATTTATTTATTTTTTGCACCGCATTTTAATGTTCATCTTGTGTTTCTGAGGCATGTTGAGTTGCAAAGCTGAGGCAAAATGACGTCACAACAATGCATTTTTATGCATTAGATACTTGAGCATGAATTCCAGTAAAGCCAGTTGGCCACAGATTCACTGGTCATGCTGAAAAGATCCATACCATGCACGTACCCGCTCTGAAACATCATCGTACCTCTCCCGTACACTGCATCATCAAAAGCAACACAACAATAACCTAACGGTAACAGTGCAGGACGTCAAGCTATTCCATGCAAGCACTGGTACTTTGCATGTAAATGCCATGGACTGTCTTTAGAGCTGTGCATCACTGGTGTGTTCCTTTGTGCTCTTGACGTATGCACCACCTAAATTGTTGCTGTTGCACACATGTTGCATTCACGGAGGATGTTTTTGGTTGTAAGAATGCCAAAAATTAGAACAATGTGTTTCTGTGATGGACTTGCGACCCGTCCAGGGTGTACCCCGCCCCTCGCACAGTGATTGCCAGACATGGGCACCGGCGACCCCCGTGACCAAAAATGGAAGAAGCGGGTAAAAGATAATGGATGGATGGAGAACATTGTGTTTTCTGGTCTTCATCATCAGACCCTTAGCCTAGTGTCGTGGGTGTAGTACAAACATTCACCAACAACCTTCACCTGGACTGGACCTCAGCAAGATGGTTGAGGACATGGAAGGGCAGCCCTGTCCAGCTGCAGATATCATCTGCCCACTGTCGAGGAGGACACCCCCTTTAGATGATGAAGAGGTAGGACAACCGACTTGGGAACAGAACGTTGCGGTTCAACTCCCCGCCATGCCCACATGTCATGGTGTCTCTGAGTAAGACACCTAATCCCTAATTGCTCCCCGGGTGCTTACATAGCTGCCCACTTCTCCACCTGGGTGTATCTCAGGTGTGATGGGTTAAATGCAGAGAACTAATTTCATCATTGTTGTTAAGCTATGTGTCGTCATCATTGTATGTATCTATACAAAGTCCATGCTCAATAATCCAGGTATACAATCTAACATTTTTCAGTCAGGTCATCTGGACAGTTTCTTTTTTTTTTGTGCTGAAACATTTCGCCCTCGGTCCAGAAGGCTTCATCAGTCAAGGAAACTGATTCTTCCTCCAACAGCTTACTCCAAAGTGGAACAAACCAGTTCTGCTTGTGATAAGATGGTCTCTTTGGTACGCCCCCTCCTCCATTGCCGGCCCTCTTCCTTGTTGACAGATACACACACATGGCTTACTTACTTTTTATTTACTTACTCACTTACTTTTACCCGTTCCTCCAATGTTTCCCTGAAGGATCATCATTTGACAGAGTTCCCTTGGCCCTCACCACATGAGCAAGACACTTCGTCTTTTTTTTCCAAGCTTCATTAGGAAGGAGTTATGATCTCCAATGAGGGCATGGACTCTACAGCTGATCTCTGCATTTGTAGCATGGGAGGACCAGTGGACCTTAATAGGTGATGGTAGCTGGTCATTTCAAATGTGCATCATAAAAACGGACCAAAACAAGCGCATGTAGGAGTGCAACTTTGGTAGGTTAAACTGGTTAAACCAGTTTGAGTCCAGCTAGGGCACTGGCAGCTTTAACTATCCCTAGTTTTGTGGTACCAATTGTCTCCTGTCACGTGATGTTCACCAGTACAGACAAAATCATTTTCTGCTTGCTAATCACTCCACATGTATTGGGCTAGAAGAAACTGATGTGCAAGTTGCTGTTGTGGGTTTGGGTTGGACTTGACTCAAAGACGAGAAGAAAAGCTGAATTTTATTAGAACACCAGAAGAAGATTATTAGATCAGGGCTAGATTCAGACTGAAGACTGACATTCAGGGTGCATTCACAACAGCCCTGTTTAGTCCGCTTTAATCGAACTCTAGCTCGTTTTCCTAGAAAGTCCGGTTCGTTTAGGGAGGTGTGAACGCGCCATCGAACTCTGTCACGGAACAAAAAGGCGAACTCTGGCCCGGGCTAAAACCTAGGTCTCGGTCCGGTTGAAAAAACTCCAGCGCGGTTTGAGTACAGTGTGAATGTAAACAGGCCGACCCCGCTCCACAAGCAGGAAGTGGAGTACAGCGCAGGACAAACAAACACGCATTTCTCTGACCTCATATGGAGCCGTCAGCTGCCTTGTGTGAAAAACAACATTCTCCATGATCTTCTGCCTCATCTTCTGCTCATGATGAGTCCATTGTTGAAAAATGACAAAACAGACATCCTAAAACCGTTAAAATTTGACGCCACTCCGTTTTTGTTTTTATTTCCAGAAGAAGAAGACGTGTCTTCAGAGGTTTTGTGTCGTTTCTTTCAGTAGTTCTTGGTGCAGCGCCCCCACAGGCGAGCGGGGGAACAGGTTGGTTCAACAGGTTGACTCGACTGCACAGTGCAGTGTGAATGCAAGCGCACCAGCTCAAATGTAAACCAAAGGTCATGAATATTGGTCCCGAATCGAGTCTACCGGACTATCAGGTGTGACAACGACCTCAGACTTACTATGGACTCGTAGGAGATATGAAATTAGAAGATGCTGATGGATATGCAGCAGCATCGTCACAAATAAGAATAAAACACCAAAAACATAAAGAACGAAAACAACAAAACTGTTATGTCACAGTAATTTACTGTAACGTTGTTTTTAAACTGCAAGTAAGTGTG
This sequence comes from Nematolebias whitei, assembly GCF_014905685.2. Taxonomy (NCBI): domain Eukaryota; kingdom Metazoa; phylum Chordata; class Actinopteri; order Cyprinodontiformes; family Rivulidae; genus Nematolebias; species Nematolebias whitei. The sequence goes on along the minus strand of NC_056510.1, from coordinate 4,247,215 downwards.
TGTGTGTGTGTGGGGGGGGGGGGGTCACTTCGGGACAAATTGCAGTCACAGATTGTGATCGCCAATTGGACAAAAAATTGGAAAAGTTGAAATTAAGGTCTTTTAACAAATTCTTTAAAACGATAAAGAACATGTTTTGTGAATTGCTGTACTCAATTTAATTTCTTGTTTGCCAAAATGCAGCACCATAATCCCGTATAATCTCAACTGCTCACTTCACATGGTCACAAATTGTTTTTTGCTGTCCTCAGTTTGTACCTCAAATCTTTTCTTTACATTTTTTGAACAAAAACTTTTTTCAGTTTAAATTGGTGTAGCTGTTTCTACTTCTCCGAGTTTTTTTTTTTATTTTTTTTAAGAAATTGTAGGGGATTATTTTTTTTTATCATTTTACAGAGAAACAAACAAGACAAAGGAATTTAAATTTTACCTCCACCGCTCCTGACGAAGCAGCGTGTGCACCAAAACATTTATTTTGAAATGCCACGTTTTCTCCAGGACCGCTCCGTTGCACATGTGCAGGATTTTCAAAGAGCAGCTCTTCTTCTGCTCTGCCAGAGCTGCGGTGACTTTGCTGCCTGCAAGTGTCTGAACTGTTGCTGTTAATTAAAACCTTCATGACCGCAGCTTTTAAATCCACTTCCTGTCGTCGGAGCCGTCATCGCTCCTGCTCTGTCTGTGCAGCGAGCAGAAACCAAAACCTGCGTCTTCGTTGCTGCAAAATCCCACTTCTCCTTTTAGGTTTATATCTAAAACGTCTTAGTTTTTCAATATGTATTAATTAATTTTAGATTTATGTATTCGTGGTTTATGTTAGTAACGCACAAGGTGACACGTTTGAACAACCTATAAAATGGATGGCGAGGTGGTGACTTTATGCACCACCTGCGATCATCATCTGTTAGATCATCGCTTTTTATTGGACAGAAAGTCTCCCAGGTCACACAGGCGACCTCATGGGTATGTGGAAGAATGCGAAAATCGTTTAAAGACACAGTTTAGTCCAAAGCAAGATATTTAACACGTTGTTTAAACCTGATCAATACATTCTTAGACATTGTAAGTATAAAAATGTAAACTTTGTTTTCTTTGGAAGCATCGCAGCTTGTTTTTTATGAACGCCAACAGGCTGCAACTCTCCGGGTGCTTCTAAATAGGAAAGTTGTCAGAAATACTTTATGTGACGCCGCCTGTGGAAGCTGAAATGTTGCGTCTGCTGGAGGGAAACAAATCGTTCCCACGAACAGGTTTACGGTGTCAGAATGAGAAATAACGGCGCTAATCTCACAGCAGTTTGATTTAAATTGAAGTTAAAAACTTAAAAAAAATGTAATTGAATATTAAATTTCAGTTTTCTATTTCAGCTTCCTCGTTCAACTCTGAACATCTGAGGGCAGACCCTGGTCTGTCCCTTCTCAGTAACGGTCTTCACAGAACGACAAAGAGAAATCACTTACTTTATAATGGAAATGTCTATTTTTGTGCATTTGTAGAGTAAAATAACATCATGCAACAGTAATATTAATGTTAATAGCCCTAACAGAATGCAAGCTATGTCACAGTAGTAATGCAGACTGAAAAACAAACACTTGAAGTCTAAGCTCACCTTGCAGAGAAGTGATAGTTCAGATCTTTTGAAATGGGATGTTGTGGATGGTTATAAACAAATAATATCTTACCTGTTGGAGATGGCTCTTTAAATGACGCCAGTTTGGAGAAATGAAATCATTAATCTGAACAAGGTCAAGACCAGATTGAGTTTCTGAAACAACTCTAATCTAAGATTTTATATCCGTTCATGTGTTGGAGAAATGCTCTCGTTCTCTGACGCTCTTCACTCAAAGAACCACAGTCTGCGGCAGGAGAACATTTTAAATCGGTATTTTATATTTGCTAGGTCAGATTTCAGGACAAGTTGCGTATATAAACGTGTATATTAGGGCTGGACAATAATTCAATATTGATATATATCACGATATACTTTAACTGAATAATGGTGAGTTTTAAGCACATTTTCGATATTTCGATATTACGCTGTGATTACAGCGTTTCACTGACACTTTGTTTTTCTGTTCAACCCGAACAGAAAAAGCCGCGACACAACTACGTAAGTGCGTGGTGACGTGCACGAAACACAGAGCTCGAGTCTACCATACCATACCAATTTATTTATAAAGCACTTTAAACAGTGACAAAGCACACCAAAGTGCTGTACAGTGACAAACAGAACAAGCACACAGCAACAGATTACATAACAGGACACCAAAAAGTAGAAACCAACAAAAACAATAATGGATAACAACAACAACAACAACATGACCAACACAGTGTGATGCACACAGACTCGGCACAGGTCACACAGTGCTGAAAGCCAGGGAATAGAACTGTGTTTTTAAACGAGATTTAAAAACTGTGAGGGAGAGGGCCTGTCTAACGAGCAGAGGTAACTCATTCCAAAGTCTTGGACCTGCTACAGAGGAGGCCCTGTCACCTCTGCGCTTGAGACGGGTTCCTGGGACTGTTAGGAGCAACTGGTCTGCTGATCTGAGAGAACGTGGTGGGACATACGGCTGGAGCAGATCAGTAAGATAGGAGGGGGCGGAGCTGTTTAGTGATTTATAGACATACAAGAGTATTTTGAATTTGATTCAAAGGTGAACCGGAAGCCAGTGTAGGGAGGCCAAAACAGGAGTAATGTGCTCTCTTTTGCTTGTGCTGGTCAAAAACCGGGCTGCTGCATTTTGGACCAGTTGGAGTCGAGCTATGGAGGTCTGACTGATACCAAAAAGGAGTGAGTTGCAATAGTCGAGCCTGGATGTAATGAATGCATGAATTACTGTCTCCAGGTTATTTCTGGACAATATGGGCTTCAGCTTAGACAGACGCCTCAGCTGGAAAAAGCAGGATTTAACAATCATATTTACATGATTGTTGAGTTTCAGAGAAGGGTCAAGTATCACTCCTAGATTAGTGACTCTTTGTTTCACTAACGGTGACAGAACGGATAGGTCGATGCAGTGGTTGGTGATAGTGTCATTGGGAGGAAACGGCATAACTTCAGATTTCTTCTCGTTGAAACTCAAGAAATTTAAAGCCATCCGATCTCTGATGTCAGCCAGGCAGTCCAGTAACGGTTGAATAGAGCGAGTACCGTTGAGTCTGAGGGGGAAGTAGATTTGGCAGTCGTCTAGGAGGAGTCAGCGCTAGCAGGCTAGGCTAATCTCCAACGAGCGATAAGGTTTCGCTACAAAACGAGTGCCCGTGACCGTCAGAATGTGACCGAACAAACTTTCACAAGCGAAGAGAAAGCAGATGAAATGACTGACGAGAGAGGAAAGACTAATTCAGCGGTGTGGAAGTGGTTCGGCTATTAAGGTCCGATAAACTGCAGGTTTCGGTCAGTGTGCTGCAACATGTGACGGAGAGTCCGGTGGGAACATCGAACGTGTTTCATCTGAAGAGTTTCCACTCGACAGAATCTGCTGAGTCAGAAGATGAAGCACAATAAAAGTTTGAGCCCCCCCAGCTGTATCAAACAGAAGAACGTGCAGCGAACGTCTGGTTAGGGTATTAAAGTCAAAACTATTGATATTTACAAACTTGAGAGTTTTATGTTTGTTTGACGGTGATTTCAGATTTCTTTTAAAGGCTAAATACAAATCAAATGTGAGCATTAATTTATTTGTAGTTTTTACAGTTTTTCTGAGGCTTTTATATTGTTTGTATCGATATCGACCGAAATTAAGAAATATGTCGTGATAAAAGTTTTGGCCATATTGTCCAGCCCTAAATATAAATAAATATATAAATATATATAGATGCTACAGATGTATATGCATGAAAACATGGTTATCTGCTCACCTGTCTACTCCTCTCAGCTCAGAAGGTGCAGCGTTCAGGAGGTGTCCTTGAATCCAGCTGCAGTCTCCGTTTACACAAACATATGGTTCATGGGCGACGGTCTCTGCTTGTTTTGAGCTTCTTGTGTTCAGGGCGGAGGGAAAGTTTTCAGCCTTAGTATTAAACCTGCGACCAAAAGTCCCGACATCATGCCAGTAATGTTTTTAAATCTTTTCTTTGCCGTCAGTTTCTCGTTACTTTTGTTTACATAAAATTATACGCAAGTTCTTGCTCAGACTAGTTGTTAGCTCATCAAACTGATCAGAAATCAAGTTTTCCTCCAAACTAAGTTTGTTCAAGGAGCTATCTGCAGCAGGCAAGATATTAATTCTCCCCAACCTTTCCACAGAACCCCACTTTGGAGGATTTGAATTATCTTTCCAATATCCTAAGTGAAATTTACGAGCTCGAGTAAAAAGTTCAGTGGAGCAGCTGACTGGTAGAAATGGAGCCGGCCCTGTGGGACACAAAGAACGGCCACTTCTTGAAATAAAGGTCGTCCATTGAGTGCAGGTGAAAGTCGTTCTGAAGCTGCAGAGAAATAAGTTGCTGATTGATTGAAAAGCAAAGCGCAGAGGGAGGCCTGCGCGCCGTCTCATCACAAAGCTGCTTTCTCCACCTTCCCATTCATCTGGGCACACTGGCTCAGCTCGGGTGATCCATGCCCTCCACTGTAATGGTGTGTAACCTCACACCGCTGTGTCATCTTTCTGTTTACCTGCTCTGCGTCTGCACGACGTAACGTCTGAGTCTAATTAGACAGACAGCCTCTCGCTCACACCTGAAGCCAAAACAGCTGCTTCAAACAAACACAAGTGCTTTCCTACTTTAAATGTGAGTATTTGCATGTGCAGCGAGACGAGCGTGCTCGGTCTGCTCTGCAGAGGGGGGAGGTCTGTCGAGGTGCTGATGCCAGGGCTTTTAAAGGCTCTCACCTGGGAGAACACCTGCTACCGCCATTAGTGGGCACGCAGGCGTGGAGGAATGAATGCGTAGGCAATCAGCGGAGGAAAAGGAGCAAGAGTAAGGGAGGCGAGACGAGAAACGCCGCAGATAAAGAGGTGGGCAGGAGCCAGAAAATGAGAGACGGCAAAGATGACGAGTGGGAAAGCAACGACAAACAGAAGCACAGACCAAGAAAATGACTTCTCCAGAGCAGAGCTGAGGACAAACAAGAGGAGTGAATATGAGACGGAGTGTGAAACAAGCGCCCACTGTGCTCCAGTCCACCTTGTCCTCTGCAGAGTCTCTGGGGTCCAACTAAAAGGTTTTCTTGTTGCAAAGTACCCTCACATATAGAACGTGTCCATGGGGGCAGCTTTCAGAGCTGCAGGGGAACCTGCCTTTGATGAGTCCATCAGTAAAATGATTACACGTAAAGGATGACATCATAATCGAAAAGTTAATAGTTTGAAAACTACAATGAGGATAAACAGGATGAAAAATGAGCGGCCAACAATAGAATCAATTCTCATTATTACCAAAGATTTATGATTGATTGGAGCGTTTTCTGTTGTGGGGGTGGGGGGGGGGATCAATCCACATAATAGTTCTGCTTTTTATTTTCCAAGATTTAGGAACGATTCAAAACAAAAAGAACAAGATCAACGTTGAACGTTTTTAATATTTTAGCCAAGTTAACCTCCAGTGCTCCTCTTTGGGATCTTCTGAGAAGTTAAATATTCGGTCACTGTTATTTTTGTCCTCACGGATAATGTGAAGCAGCAACGTGCGCAGCATTTTGGCACATTCTGAATGTTGGTTTTGTTCTGGGAACATGTATCTAAATGAGACTGATACACAAACTGTGCAGAGCCTGGACTATATCCACTTTGTGCTCATCGTTTGCACCAGTTACCTGCTGAGTGCTGCAGCTGCAGAGCAAACGATGCTGGTGCAAACGAGCCCCTCGCGTTTAGCAGCGGGAACTAATTTACGCTTTTTGCGTCATATGACCGTTGTCTTTGCTGCACAGTCTAAATGTAACCTTCAGTCACAGACGGACAGAAATGACAGCAAGATAAAACACGTATTCTCACACTGAGCTCGAAGTCTTATTAACAAAGGAAGTCCAGTGATAATCCTGAACTCACCGTGACAGAGACTAAATTAGTTCAGTACGGCATTTTCTACTTTTTAACCATCATTTCATTCTGTTATTGTTGTTTCACATTTAAAAACATCTGTTCTTAGTTTGCTTCCCGGTCCCAAACGTTCTCGCAGTCCCCTCTCCCCCCACAAGGATGACTGGAACCTCCCCCATTCTTCCTGCTTTGTTCCTGTTTGTCTGGGACTTTTACTTATTTTATTTTTTTAATCTGAGATGACACCAACTCTTAAGAGATTTTAAAGTCACATGTTTTACAGCCTAGCAGTAATTTTTTTTTTTAATGTATGCAGTTTTTATTTAAATAAATTCTTAAAACATCATTGAAATGTCAAAGAGCGACAATGAAGACAGATGTTTATTTGGCAGCATAGTTTGAGGCGCACTTCTCCCTTTATGGGGGATTTGCTTAAAAAAAAATCCAGCCATCATCTTTACCCGCTTCTTCCTTTTCGGGTCACCCATGTCTCACTGTGTGAGAGGCAGGGGACACCCTGGACATGTCTCCAGTCCATCACAGAGACACAAGGAGACAAATGAGACAAACAGCCATTCTCTCTCTCACCTAGGGACAATTTAGAGTTACAGTCAGCCGAACATGCATGTTTTTGGTCTGTGGGAGGAAACTGGAGTACTTGGAGAAAACCCACGCATGCACGGAGAGAACATGCAAACTTCACCCCCCGGCCAGGATTTGATCATGCAAACTTCTTGCTTCTTGCACCGTGCCTGATTTAAAAATAAAAAATAAAAACCTGTTTAACTTGTCCTTTGCAAGAGTCACACAATCTGTTGATAATCAGACGTTTGTCTTTTCCTCAGAGGGCCGAAGCTGACACCAAAGGCTTGTTGTATCTTTGCATCATGTTTTATTTTATCAGTAAAGCTATACTTTAGCTTTTTTAAAATGGATCAATAAAATCTGTTTGATTCAAATTTTCAGTTTTTTTTTTTTTTTACATGTGTTGGTGGAGATAAATATAAAATATTACATTTTTTTTTTGTTTTTTCTACACAACAAACTTCAAAAAGTTTTTCCAGTCGGCTACAGAATTTTCGTTTGCTTTTAAAAAAAAATGTATCCTGATTTCAGGCGGCGCAGTGGCTCAGTTGGCAGAGCTGTTGCCTCTCAGTGAGAAGGTTGCCAGTTCAAATCCCTGCCCGGGACCTCTCTGAGTGGAGTTTGCATGTTCTCTCTGTGCATGCGTAGTTTTTCTTCAGTTTCCTCCCACAGACCAAAAACATTCATGTTAAATTGTCTCTATGGGTGAATGGTTCTTTGTCTCCATGGACCTGTCCAGGTGTCCCCGCCTCTCGCACAGTGATGTTCTGGACACGGGCACCGGTGACCCCCGCGACCCACAAAGTAAGACGCGTGTAAAGATAATGGATGCTTTATTTATCAAACAAGTGCATTCATTTTATAAAACCTTTGAATGGAGGTGCATGAATATATTATCTTTTGTGTCAAACGCATGAAAGCACCTGCTGATGCTACACTCACGTGAGCGCACGTTCACCCCCACAGTTCCCTCAGCGTGGGGCCGCTCAGGTGTCTCACTCAGACTCTGAGCATCAGACGTCGCTGTAGATTCTTGGAGTTCGGTTCCTCCGCCCCCCCTTCCGTCTTTATCGGGCGATGCAGTGCTCGTTTTATTGCTGGAGGTGGGCCTGATTGCAGTCCGCCCACATGCACTGTCCAAGCGGCTCCCCTCTGTCTGATGTGGGGGGGTCAGCCGATCTCTGCCGCAATCAGAGCAGCAGGGAGGAAAAGTGGTGGGAGGTATGTGCGAGTGGCGGGGACGAGTGGGGGAGTGGTAAAAACAGTGCAAGAGAAAAAACTTGTTTTGATGGGTGGGAGAGAAATGTTTTTTATCATCTTCTCCTCCTTGTTCATTTTTCTTTGTGTCGGGAGTTCTGCCATTTTGTGGCCGTGACCAATTCTGTTTCTGTCAAGAAAGAGTAATGGAAAAAACACAACTTTTGATGGGCAAACTTTTAATGTCCAAGAAAAGGACTGCGTTCTTACCGTCTCTGTCTGCCCTTCACCGTCTTGTGTCTTTTTAAGGTGCCGGAAAAATAAAATACCACAAGATGATGTCTTTATTCAGCGGCTGCTGCGTTCTGCCACATGCTGCATCATCGTACCAACCAGAGACGATAATCGTCCAAGTTACATTCTCACACGAGAACATAGACTTTCAGAAATATATTAAATATTTGTACCTTTTTGGCCAGCTTACAAATTCAGGATCAGAACATCAGAGGCTTCGTGGTAAGATGGAGATGAGTGTTGCTCCTTGTGCAGTGGCGTTTGGTTGGACGAGGACCGTAGATTGTGTTTATGCCCAAACTGTCGTAGAAACGATGTTTGATCCAGAAGCGAAGCATAATCAAGGACTGCTCTCGCTCAGGTTTTGAACCGTTTGACTTGTAGCGCTACAGCTGCATCAGAACAAGAACAAACAGAACAGTCTTCTTCCTGAAAGCCGTCACCGCACTGAACTCACATGCACTGATTTAATCATCTAACCTCCCAAACCCCTAGACTTCTATTGTGCAATACTACTGACATTTAATACTCTCAATCACCTTAACTACCTCACTAATATCCATAATGTGCAATATAATTGTGAATACTTGTATTTTTTTACTTTCATAGTGCTATTATATCTATATTGTGTTACGTTATTATTATTTTAAAATATTTTTAGTGTGTTTTTCTTAAGCATGTTTTTGCACTGAAAAAAGGAGTGGCTCTTAATTTCATTGTATTTGCGTATAATGACAATAAAGGCGTTCTGATTCTGAAACCAAAGGAGGAAAACGGTGAGGAGAGGGACTGCAGGTGTGCAAAAGTCCAAAGCGGTTTATGGGTAAAACTATTTCATGATTTAATTTGCTCACAAACATCACTGTGGCTGATAACATACTTTTTGTTTATTCCTTAATCTGCCTCCAGTGGAGGAGTTCAAGCATCTCTGGGTTTTGTTCATGAGTGAGTGAAGAATGGAGCGTGTGATCGACAGATTGGTGCAGCGTCTGCAGTATTGCGGACTCTGTGCCGGTCCGTTGTGGTGAAGAAGGAGCAGAGCTAGAAGATAAAGCTCTCTGTTTACTGGTCGGTCTACGTTCCTCCCCTCACCTCTGGTCATGAGCTCTGGTAGAGACTGAAAGAATGAGATCGTGGATCCAGGAGGTTGAAATGAGTTTCCTCTGCAGAGTAGCTGGACTCTCCCTTAGAGACAGGGTGAGAAGTTCAGTTATCAGGAGAGACTCTGCGTAGAACCGCTGCTCCTCCACATTGAGAGGAGCCAGTTGAGGTGGTTCATCTGGTAAGGATGTTCCCATGGCACCTTCCTAGGGAGGTGCTTCAAGCATGTTCGACTGGGAGGAGACCCCGGGAATGATCCAGGACACGCTGGAGAGACTACGTACCCGGTACTAACAGATCGTTGCAACATGTTTGTCTAAAACATGGTCAGGCAAGGTGAGCGATCTTACAAGGAACCCTAATTTGAAGGGGAAAAGATCAAGAGTCCATCCATCCATCCATCCATCCATCCATCCATCCATCCATCCTCTTGTTCTGAAGTCAGGTCTCAGTGGCAGCAGCTTGACCAAGGAGGTCCTAGCATCTCTTTCCACAGCCACCTCTTCCAACTCTACTGAAAGGACTCCAAGGTGTTCCCAGGCCGACTCAACCCAGCTGGGAGGAGACCCCGGGGAAGACCCAGGACACGCTGGACAGACTGTCTCTCGGTTGTCCTGGGAACACTTTGTGGTCCTCCCAGAAGAGATGGATGGATGATTCTTAATCATTTCCCCCTTCAAATTAGGGTTCCTTGAAAGAATGCGTATCGTTCACCTTGCATGACCATGTTTTAGACAAACCTCTGTTGGTGCTCAGGGTACGACTTTAACATGATGACTTCAGCTACATCGATGCCTAATTTTACCCCCAAATCTTTAACACTAACTGAGTTAAAACCCATTTTTTGCTTTGGCTGTAGCTCATTAGCTGCGCTGGCCATTTTGAATATGATCACATCGAAAAGGTAATAACTTGCAAAGATTCAGAATTCAAGATTATTTTATTATCACTGCACTAAAAGTCAAAGCCCTGCAGGAGAACCAAAACGACGTTTCTCTCTCACCTCCTATAAAAATATATACAATAAATACCGGTATATATTTTTTAAAATGTCCCACTAAAGCGGTCTCTTACAGGTCTCTCCTGTAAATGAGTCCTCGTGACTCCATGAGACTAAAACAAACACCCGTTACAAAGATAACACCAATCAAACAGAATCAGGTTAGTTTGTATAAATACAGTAAGAATAGCTAAATGTAGATGAGAGAACAGATTATAGCAGCAGGTGGTGAATTATTAGTGCAGTCAGTGTTCTTTGTTTGACTGTAGACCTGGGCAGGGGTGGGGGACAGAGGCGGGGGACACATCCTGCATCCTGACAGAAAGCTGTTCTGCAGTCTGCTTGTGCAGACCCGAAGGCTCCGGTACCGTCTCCCTGAAGGCGGGAGGCTGAACCTCAAATACAGAGGCTGAGATCGGTGATGAAGATTGTTCTGTGGGTGAGACGGGAATGATGAATGTCAGTAAGGGAGTGGCGCCGATGATGCTGCATTCACAATGCGCTGCAGAGACCTCTGACCAGAAGCAGTCCAGCCTCCGTGCAGCGATGCAGCTCGTAGACACGGCCTCATGCACTCCTTAATTTATGGAGGTGGTAGTTGCTGGTTTGAATCTTCTTCGCCGGTGATGTCATCAGAGCAGAGGAAAATGAAATGCAACATTGCTTCCCCTCTCATCTGCAGCATTTTTCATTGTTCCTTGTTTTGAGAGAACTGAGTGATTGTCTTGTGTAACTGCAGCTCACAGCCTCACCAAGCAGACCAGGCCGACCGCAGTAACCGTTTCAACACAAAAATACAAATTTACACTGACTCACGTTAAAGATTATCCTCCAAATTGTTTTCAAGTATTTTTATGGGAATACAGTTGTTTTTTTATCGTGAAACAAAGATCTCCTGTGAGATATAAAACGTGTTTCTGCAAACTTTAATTTCCTCAAAGAGGAAAGAGTAGCTGCCAACTGTTTCCATACACGCCAGTAAAATGGAAGGAATCCAGCGCTGGAAAAGATTCAAAGAAATCATAAAGGTAATAAAGTAAAAAATCCAAATTGTTCAAAAAATGTGCTCAGAGCCTTTTTAATTGGAAAACCCATTTTTAACAATGTTGACCCCTGATCATGGAGACTCCTCTTCTCTCACAGCTTTGGGTGGCATTTCTCTCCGGTGTCACTTATTTCGCTCAAAACTGGAGAAGTAGCGTCAGCCTTTTCCTCATTTACCTCAAATATTATTTAATATAGAAACACATCCTTACAAAATAGTTTCTAACGACACATTAATGGCATCTAGGAAATAACAAAACCAGTAAACATAAAAATAAACTCTCCCAAACAAATAAAAGTGAAGATGATCTTGATTAAATTACATTGGTGGTGCCCAAAACGTTGATCTCAAAGGTGATCTGGGTGGATCTCAATGAATTAAAAACAGACGGGTAGATCTCAATGAATTAAAA
>NC_056510.1:4226949-4235587 GCF_014905685.2 Nematolebias whitei | reverse complement strand
GACGGGTAGATCTCAATGAATTAAAAACAGACGGGTAGATCTCAATGAATTAAAAACAGACAGGTAGATCTCAATGAATTAAAAACAGACGGGTAGATTTAACAACAGTTATATTTATTTTAACTGTTATATTTATTATAACTGTTGTTATATTTATTATAACTGTTATATTTATTATAACTGTTATGTTTATTATAACTATTATTTTTTATAACTGTTGGTATTTATTACAACTGTTATATTTATTATAACTGTTGTTATTTATTATAACTGTTGTTATTTATTATAACTGTTGTTAGTTGTTATAACTGTTGTTATTTGTTATAACTGTTGTTATTAACAACAGTTATAACAAATAACAACAGTTATAACGAATAACAACAGTTATAAAAAATAACAGTTATAACAAATAACAACAGTTATAATAAATAACAACACTTATAATAAATAGCAACACTTATAATAAATAACAACACTTATAATAAATGTCAGAGAGCAGAGTGTTTTTGTGCTGATCACCCTTTGTCAGCTTGTTGGAGTAAAACTAATAAACTCCAGGCTCCAAAGAGACGTTAGTGTCTTCACCAGTTTGGACTAACTGTCATGCAGACGCTTTATGCACGATGAATGCAGCTCAGGGTTGCCAGATAAATTTGAAATGTCTTATTTACCCCCTCCTTTTCTGTGCATTATAGTTCATCATTTCTTATCTGGCAACCCAACTGACATGAAAACTACAGCGTTTACGTGTAAACCTGCTCACTTTTTGTTTATTACCACCAATAAACATTGAAAAACACTTGATGTTTCCAGAGATTGTTCTCTGTAAACGGGTCCTTATAGCAGGTAGATCACTTTGACGTGGTCATTTAAAAAGAAGCTCACATGCTGAAGAAGTCCTGACATCCCTGACTTGCATCATCCATCCATTTTACAGCCCATGATCATAAATCTAGATAAAATATAATAAATATTCATGCACTTCTCTCTCTGCACCCAGCAAACAGTTCAATGAAAAGGATCATTTAGTGCACTTACACCAAAACATGTTTATTAATGAGCGCGACAGGAGTAAACACAGTTTGTCCTTCCTTTGGCAGTGCTTGTGAGCGTACACGTGAGCGAGGTCTGTGTCGGTTCATCAGATAATCCCTCCACAGATGAGACGGCAGCAACATGGAGGTGGAATGTAAACACCGTATTACTGTCTGGATCTCCACATATCTGTCTCCATCCATCCGTCTAAACCCCTCGCTCAGCTGCCCACACTTCTTTTTCCTCTCTTTCCACATGTTTGCTTCTCCAAATCCAAACCCGCTGAAAGAAAACCCTCTTTTTCACGTTATCTAGGAGGAAACCTTGTTATTGTCACTGGCGTGGAACTGCTGTAGAGTTTATCTTCAATCTGTTGAATCAGTTCTTCTGTGTCCATTACTTTCCTTCAGTAATCAGATTGGACATCAAAGCGTGCGCAGACCATTTCTCCAAACATCGCTGCGTGTGTGCGTGCGCTTTGTTCTCCGTGCGATAACGGGCGTGCATGCCACGGCGAAGCTGCTCGTTCATGCAGACGGCGGTCTCACGCCACCGGGAAGCAGCAAGCTGTGGGAGAGGGCCGAGCAGTGAAAACAGCAGCTGGACTTCGGCGTTTTGGCTTTGATGGTGCGAGTGTGCTGCTCGGTGGCAGTGTTCCATGTCGTGGAGCACAAATTTCCCTCTGATTGCCTTGCCCTTTCTGTAAATGCACGGGGGTGGGGGTGATGGGGTTGTGGAAAAGGACAACCGGCCATCAACCCCGCTGTGAAGGTTTCAGACTTTCCAACACACGCTTGCTTTTGAGGTCACCTCTTCTTCTTTTCGCCCCTCGTCTTTCAAATTGGAGACCTTTTTATTTTTCTTGGTTTTTATCTCCGTAAATGTCAGAAGTTTCTAAATCAGGAGTCGCTGTTTGAGGCCGGGGACTTGTCCTTGACGTGGCATTTAAGTTGACCTGTTGTCTTCAGATCCCACGGTCAGATGATGATGAGTAGCTCCTCCGGCGGCTCTGCTGCTACGTGACGTAACAGTCTGTCCCTTTAATAGAGACGTGCAGGTGCAATTAAAGGAACCGCTGCAGTACTTTCATGTTGGGCTCTGCAGAAACGTTACAAACAGTCAATATCTTACCTGTTGTAGCTAAGAGCACCGCCTCTTTGGAGAATTAGATTTGATGAACTAGCAGCAACCAAGAGATGATGAGACCAACGTGGAACTCTGTAGTTTGACACTACACCATCCATCCATCCATCCATCCATCCTCCATCCATCCACCATCCATTCATCCATCATCCACCATCCTCCATCCGTCCACCATCCATCCATCATCCACAATCCATCCATCATCCAGCCATCCATCATCCACAATCTATCATCCACAATCCATCCATCATCCACCATCTATCCATCATCCACCATCCATCATCCACCATCCATCCATCATCCACATCCATCCATCATCCATCCATCCCTCAACTATCATTCATCCAGGCGTCATCATCCATCCATCCATCATCCACCATCTATTCATCATCCACCATCCATCATCCACCATCCATCCATCATCCACCATCCATCCATCATCCATCCATCCATCATCCACCATTCATCCAAGCGTCATCATCCATCCATCCACCATCCATCCATCATCCACCATCCATCAACTATCATTCATCCAGGCGTCATCATCCATCCATCCATCATCCACCATCTATTCATCATCCACCATCCATCATCCACCATCCATCCATCATCCACCATCCATCCATCATCCACCATCCATCATCATCCACCATCCATCATCCACCATCCATCATCCACCATTCATCCAGACGTCATCATCCATCCATCCACCATCCATCCATCATCCACCTTCCATCCATCATCCATCCATCATCCACCATCCATCCATCATTCACCATCCACCATCCACCATCCATTATCTTTACCCACTTCCTTTAATACAAGCTCTAGTATAACTGTTTGCATCATTTCTATTTCATGTTACATAAATCTTTACATCAAAGTTTACGGTTGTTTACAAGCACAAATAGCAGCTAGCTGAAACACTTCTAGCATGAATATTTTTGCTGTAATAATAGTTTAACATGAAATGAATGAAGACGTAAAGCTTCATAAAATAACGAACCACAGTGGAGCCTGTGACGATGGATGTGTTTTACAACAGCAGCATCGTCCTTCGATCTTGGCTCGGCACAGATTAACCGTAGCTCGTCGGTTAAGAAAAGGAAAAAATAATAAAGTAACAACAGCTGTCCTTTTCCTGGCAACTTTTCTTTTCTGGACACAAATCATTTCATGTGAGAAGAGTTGCAAAACTATTTCAAAGGTATTTTATTCCTAATGTAAAATGCATAAGCTCATTGACATTTATTGTACTTTATATTGAACTGACTGGTATTCTCAAGGAACTGTTCCAGTTGTGTGAATGTTTATGAAGCATTCACTCTTTTATGATCTATTGTTCTTCTGTACGCTTTCCGGCAGGATCCTCATCCTGCAGTTTTCAAGATCTTTCAGCAAATCATGAATCAAAACGTTCAGCTCTTTCAGGACAATCCTGCTGTGACTTCTGGTGTTGGTGCAACTTTAGCTTTTTGAAATATTTAGCCTTTTTTTTCTCATAGAAAATTAATTGAGCTCATTTTACCTCCTTCAGATCTTTAGATCTGTTGACAACATTTTACTGCTCCTTTCACATTTTGTTCTGCTTCAGCTACTTTCAGCTTCCTGCTGCAAATTTAATCTTTATTCAGCTACTTTCAGATAATTTTCAGCATTTTTTTCAGCTATTTTGGGCTCCTTTCAGATTATTTCAGCTAACTACAACATCTTTGTGCTTCCTCTAATTTCATTCTGCTAATTTCAACTTGTTACGCTCCTTTCAGTTTATTTATGCAAGATTCAGCTTTTTCAGCTATTTCAGCTACTATTTGGCTGTTTTATGGTAATTTAAGCTTTTTTAGCTAATTCCACATTTTATTAGCTCATTTTCAGCTCTTTCCGATTTCTTCTGGTAGTTTAAGTTTCTTTCTGCATTTTCAGCTACTGTTCAGCAAATTTTTTTTTTTTACTGATTTCAACCATTTTTAACTAATTTCCTAATTTTTTTCTGCTAATTTCTCCTCATTTAAACCTAATTCTGCAAATCTATGTTCTTTCTGCTTTCTCCTGTTAACTTAGGCTTGCTCTTCTATTTCAGCTACATTTCAGCATGGTTTTAGCTCATTTCAGCTGTTTTTCAGTAGGTTCTTCTGCAATAAGCATTCAGACTGCATTTTCGCAGGAAATGCAATTTCTCTAGTTTTAACTACATTTTGTTACTTAAAGAAATTAGTCTTTTTGTTTTCTTAAGATAAATGTTTTATTGTGATCACGAGATAACTTTGGAGTAAAAATGAAACTTTACTTGCAATAAATTTGTGTCGTCGTTCAGTATCGCATCCTTCATGTGTAGTTCTGTTTGCCTGCCGGTCCGGTCCCTAAAGTGAAAAATTCTGCTTGAATCAGCACGACTGTCCTGAAGTCAGATAAAAAGAGGATCCTTTACATTTAATTTTTAAATAATTTTCAGTTATCATGAGGAAGCAGACTTTTCTCAAAATAATATTCTAACCTTGCAGTCATAAGAAAATTGTTTTTCTAATTTAGAGATAATGAAATAATTAAACAAAACTATCTTTGTTATAGTTAATGAGATAAAGAACTAAGATGATGTCATGAAAATCCAATTTAACGCATGGCTTCCCTGGACCTCTTCTTCTTATCTAGCTTTATTTAATTTTCACCTTTTGGGCAAAATGTTTCATTTGTTTTTGTTCAGCAAACCAAAGAAAAAGTGTTGCTCACGCAGATTATTTTCAAAATCAACAAAAGTTGAGACATGATTTCACTTCAGGTGATCAGCTGATCCATCAGTCAGCTGACACCGTCATAATCTCCTTTAGCTGTTGGAATTAGAACTGAAACAGTTCATGAAGCTGAATAATTAATCACAAACTTATTTTATTACAAACTCTTTAACAACACAAAACGAAGTGTCTACGGGCTTCTGAAGACTTCAGCTCCACAACCACAGTTTCCAGTTTTATTGAAATATTTAAATATTTCATTTAAGCAGAAAACAATCATGGTAAATAGAATAAAGAGCAGGACTCCATTGGCAGAAATAAATTTTATTATCTGTTTTCAAAGTGATGAAAATGATGAAATTACTTCAAAATTATGTAAAAATACAAATGGTAGTTTCTTTATCTGATGTATAAATATACACAGGTAGCTGTTCTCACTACAGTAACATGGAAAAGACAAATTTGATGTGATCCTACAGATGATTTTGATATACTGTGTGTGTGTATATATATATATATATATATATATATATATATATATATATTAATTCATAGCTTTCATTCTTTATGTTGGATTGAAGGGATTTCTAGCTGCCTTTCGAAATGCTGCATGTCACTACAACGTCCGTACTGAAACTTTAAAATACATTAGGTCACTTTTGTTATACAGTAGTCCCTCGCTACTCGGCGGTTCGTTTATCGCGGATTCGTTCTATCGCAGTTTTTTAAAATATGACTGGACACTACATATAATGGCTGATTGATGGATGAGCTGCACGATAAAAGCTGCATTGAATTTTTATTTAAAACAAGTTATTTTAAATTATTTAGCACCTGCTGCAGCTTTGTGCAGCCCACACTGCAGGATAAACTTCCTGCTGCAGCTGATCAGCTGTTCTCTGTGCAAAGCCTAGAAGTGGGCGTGGCCAAGAGCGCTTGCAGGTGGCAACGGACAGAGGAGGCAGGGAGCTGAAATCATGACATGCTGTGCTGTTTTAAAGCGTTTAGAGTTTAGAAACATTGTTTAGAAAATTGCAAGAGTGTGGGAAGAGCTTAAAATGCCTTTATATATAAAATCACAATAAACTACTACTTACTACTTGTACTCCTACTTTGCGGTTTTTCAGTTATTGTAGGTCTTCAAGGTACGGATCCCCTGAGATAAATGAGGGACTCTTGTTTATGTTTTATGCACTGTGCAACGATAGAAACAGTTTCTTTGTTTTGAGACATTAATTATTAAATATGTCATGGTTAAAACTGATGCATTTGAGGATGAAGCGTTTCTTTACATCAACATTGTGTGGTCCAATGATGGCTCCATCAGGTTTGTTAACAGGTAAACTTTACAGAGCAGCTGTTTGCTCTCAGGGTCCACCGTCTCTGCTCGCTCTCGTTGTTAAGGATGCGTCCCGTCCTAACTCCCTCTGCAGCAGGGAGGGCCGGGAACGTCCCCGCGCACCAGCAGGAAAATAAACACATCTGTTATTGTAGGTGTTTTTGTCGAACTGGGAAACTCCTGCAGGACAGGAGGAGCTGACATTCGCTGATGACGCTCCGATCTCTGCTCATGCGAGCACAATCCCTTTGAAGCGTGTATTTGTCACACACCGCTGTAGGATTTCTCATCTGCATTTTGCACCATGCTCAAGGACAGAGTGACTTCATGCAGAAAGCTGAGGACCAACATGAAGGACGGGCCACAGGACAGACATTAAGCTGACCCTCTGAGACCTGCACGTCCTTGTTTAGCTCCTCACTTGTGTTTCATGAGTCGTGGCTGATTTCGTTCGAGGCCGTCATTAGTTCTTGCGCTGCAACTGGGCCGCAGATTTAATTATTGATGCGGCCTTTGTCAGGACTGGGGGATAATCTGCAAGCTGCAGAGCCGTGTGTGAAAAAGAGCCACTTGTCATCCTGTAATGTGCTGCAGCTTGGCACCAGAAGCTGGGAAAGAATAACGATTTGTCGTATGTGTGCTCGGTTGTTCGTGCAGTTCGACACGCATCTCGCTCATGTTTATGGATGGATCTGCATCCGCACAGGTGGAAATCATCGAGTCCGATCCTGCAGGAGGGAAAAAAAAAAAAAGTTTATGAAAGTTACAGATGTAAACAGGAAATGCAGGAAAAAGACTGAATTTTATTTATTTTGCTCTGAATCTAAAAATATTGCCGCCCTCTAAACACGCCGTGTGCTTTAAGCCTGTTAGCACAAACAGCTGGACTTCCTGAGCGTTGCTGTGAACCTGAGTGGCTCGGCGCAGAAAGTGAAGCCGCTGCTGTGCTGGTTGGTTGATCATGGAGTGACTGTATGCCTTCACCTGCCAGCCTCTGATGTGGAGCTGCAGTGAGTGGGAGGACGCGACACGGTGAGTGGGTAACTCTATTTCAGGCTGTTAGCACAGGCTGAACTGCACTTCAGCAGCAGGAGAGGAAAACCAACTTCCTGTTTCCGAGGATGGATGCTTTCATCATTTTTGTTCTGAAAATCCTTCACCGTGGTTACACAACAGCTACTTTACATATTCATTTCAGAGTACAGAGAAAAACCGTACGATATAGATGCAACTACAACAAATGAAGCTCAAAATCTTACGTCTGAGTTTGTGTGATTGGGTAGTTATCATCCATTATGTCTTCTTGCTTTGCTGCCTTTTGGTTTTTATCGAGCTGCACAGAAATGCCATGAGATAATTTATTTGAACAGCTGTTTTCAGGCTGTTCTTCTCCATTTTGTTCTGTATGAACAAAACGCTGTCAGAAACGGCACCGATTCAGCTCAGGACTGTCGTCGTTCTTCACACATGGATATTGTTGGATGAAATAAATATCATTTGATCATCTATTCGCTGAAAATAAGCCACACGAGGACACGAGAAGATTTTATCAGGTTTACTTGCAAAGGCAGAGTTCACACACGGATGCTACATTGAAGCTCCGGTCACGAAGTCTGTGACGGACGGTGTGCAAGAAGTGCTTTTTATAATGTTCATCAGACAGACGCTGATGACCTCGGTCTGCTTACAGACTCGGAGGTATCAGGAGTTTTCAGGTGCGCCACCGTGCACCTGCAGGCTCCTCTCTGAGGAGATAAAACACCTCTAACTCGCACACATTAATTTAACGTTAGTTACTGATAAACATCCATAACCTTTATATAAAAATGTATTTTGCTAGCACTCTGAAAAAGGCTTCAACATGTTTTAGATTCTGACAAGAAAGTGTTCGGTTACGTCTACTATAATGACTGATAAGTGTGTGTCGGTGGTTGTGAGTGGACATGTGAGGGACGAGCACAAAAGAGAGGATGTGGGTGTGTCTGTGGATTTACAGACAAAAAGCGGAGAGACAAAGGCTTGTTGAAACTTATGTTTCATTCAGACGTGGTTTTTGTGGCTTTACATTACATCTGAATCTTCCTCTTACTGAATATCCGTTATTCCAAGTCCACATGCTGCCTTGTGTGAATTACGGGCTCGACATCCAGCACGGACCAGAACCAATGTTTGTTTCTGTGGAACAGTACGAGCTAATGTAGTTTGAGCATTGTGATTTAATATAAACATGTAGGAACACCACCTGTCAGAGCTCAGACATTACAATATGATCATACCGCTGCCTGCTGAGGGCGAGGGAAGGAGGACGAGTTGAAGAAGAGGATATACATCTACCAGCATATTGAGCTACTTATACTAGCATATTTAGCTACTTATACTAGCATATTGGGCT
>NC_056510.1:4202826-4226939 GCF_014905685.2 Nematolebias whitei | reverse complement strand
TTGGGCTACTTATACTAGCATATTTAGCTACTTATACTAGCATATTGAGCTACTTACAGGTCCTTCTCAAAAAATTAGCATATTGTGATAAAGGTCATTATTTTCCATAATGTAATGATAAAAATGAAACTTTCATATATTTCAGATTCATTGCACACCAACTGAAATATTTCAGGTCTGTAATTGTTTTAATACTGATGATTATGGCATACAGCTCATGAAAACCCAAAATGCCTGTCTCAAAAAATTAGCATATCATGAAAAGGTTCTCTAAACAAGCTATTAACCTAACCATCTGAATCAACGATGTAACTCTAAACACCTGCAAAAGATTCCTGAGGCTTTTAAAAACTCCCAGCCTTGTTCATTACTCAAAACCCACGGATGCAGGTTTTCCTCCGTTGGCCGTTTGTCAACAAAGTGAAATGAGCTCACATGCAGAGTTTTGGGTGGTCTCTTCAAGTTCACGTGTTTCAGACACGTTCTTCTTAATTCCTCATCTGCAGGTGGGAGATGAAACTAAACCTCTTTTCACAGGAACTCTTTTTGTTTTGAGTCCGTGTTCAAACTCTGTTTTAGTTTGGTCTGGTTGTTCTGCAGCCCTGAACACAACAGGTACCTGAACGCAGCACGGCTACTTCAGTAAACTTTAAATAGTTGTTAAATAAATGTGAACAAAACAAAAACAGAGTTTTATCTGTTAAACTGGATGTAAATTACTTTCAAATAAACCGCAGCCCATGCTCCACTACCATGGTTAACCAATGCTTCCTGTTACTTCCTGTCTGACAGGAAGTTGTACCCAGAATCATTGATGGAGTAGAGCCCCCAGGATTTAAGTGGATACTGTAAAATCTTATGGAGCTGTGCTTTGTAAGAATGGTTTTTGTCAGTGTTTGTGTGCTTGAGTGTGAACAAAGTAGTGGCTTATAGTCTGGAAATTACAGTACCTATTGTCTATACACAGCTAATCTCATATACATCAGGGAACTCTACAGATGTTGAGCTAAAATTTGAAGAGCTTAGCATGAACAGATCTCTGGGGATATCACATTTTATAAGGTTTCATTTAAGCATTTCTCTTTTTATCTGTGGTGGCATCGATGTTTTAACACAATGGTTACACGTGTGGATCTTTGGCATCTTTACAGATTTTAAGGATTCTGCTTCCTCCCAGTTATCACATGGACATTACCCAATTTTCAGCTTAAAGATTTACGCTGACGTCTACTTTAAAGATTAAGGCAACAGATTCTTTTTTCATGACTTTTGTTCCGTCAAACCACGACCAGATTTGTTGTCTTTACCTGTGAAGTGAAATGTTCCTGTCTGGAGTGTTTGAGTTTATTAAATACGGTGGCCCTAAGGTGTAAATGAACAACATTTGAAAAAACAATTACATTAAGCCAAAGTGGAAATGGCTGGAATCGCCTTTAAAACAAAACAAAAAAAAAAACAGAATTAAATGTGAAAAAACGAAAATACTGTATATAATTTTTGAATTATTCCATTTTTTCAAATGTTCTTCATTTACACCTCAGGGCCACCGTAATTAAAGCTTGTATTTAACACCACAAACATTAGTTACTGATGCAGGTATGTGTTGTTTAGAAGATGTAATGAACCGAGCATCTTCACAGACTGTTCGACGAGTCGTTCAGACAAGTGAACGTTATCGCTGCTCGCGCCGCCGATGCTGCGTCGGTGGATGAACGGCGCTCTTTTGACCCACCTGGTCATTAACTGCAGCCATGTTTGCTCATGATGTCAAGTGGTGAGCGTCTGACTTTATGCTGGACTGAGATGGAAAGTAAAGCCAGGAGGACCGCATTAAAGTGAAAGGCTGGTATTAAGAGGAAATGCTGGTTAATAAACGCAGAACAAACTGCATGTTCTGTCCTGTGTTGGTAATAAAGGCTGATGTAGAAGGAAAGTAGTGATGTAAACAGCATGACGATCACGTGACATCACTTACATGCTGCTTAAATTAAGAACTTTTTAATTGTATAATCTGAAGGATTTTCAGCTAATACATTAAAATAAGATTTTTCATCAAAACTTCCTAATAAATGAGTATTTGGAGTTGTTTTAATTGTAATATTTGATTGATTTAAGCCTTAAAATTTGTTCTGCAGTATGAATGTTTTTCCACCATTTTAACACTGAACACAAGCTTCTCTATGTACCAGAACAATGTTAGAATGTTAAATATGTCAAAAATATTAAAGAGCATCAATATTTAAAGAAAGTGTCGGAAGGTTAGGTTTGTTGTCCTAGACGTGCGTCGGTTTAAAGTGAGATATGATGTCATCATTTTGGCCCCACTCAGGTTCTTCAGGGAGAAGGTTTCACAGAGGTAATAAAATTATTCTGAGCTAAATCTCATTTTAGAAGGAAAACAGGTTCTGGGTTATAGAATGTATTTATTTGGCCATAAATAACAGTTCTAGTTGTGTTTTATTTAAATAAAAATAAACCAGAGTTATTAAAAGTTATTTAATCTGAAAGCCCACACTGTGTAAGATCATTAGAAATAAATTATAACTTCTTTTAATGAACATCTATTAAAATGTTATTGAGAAAGAAAACATAGATGGTCCAAATTATAAACTGGAAACAAAACGAGCGTCTCCAGGAGGACCGGCTGCACGTATGTTTGAAATCATTACATTTTGCTGATTAATTCTTTTTAATTGCAGCTCTAATGACGTGTCCATGTTGTTTGTTGTTTCCTCTAGGTTTTACCCTGCCGCTCTACGTTCACATTGAAGAGTGTAAATGTTACATATTGTGGCCCCGTTTATATTTGTTTTTCACAATTTTCGTGCTATTTCAACAAATCATGAATCAAAACGTTCGGCTCTTTCACGACAATCCTGCTGTGACTTTTGGTTTTGGTGCAACTTTAGCTTTTTGAAATATTTAGCCTTTTCTGCCATTTTTTTTTTCTCATAGAAAATGAACTGAGCTCATTTTCCATCCTTCAGATCTTTAGATGTTTACAACCTTTTACTGCTCCTTTCACATTTTGTTCTGCTTCAGCGTCTTCCAGCTTCCTTCTGAAAATTTAAATAATTCAGCTTATTTCAGCTGTTTTTAAAACTGTTTTGTGCTCCTTTCTGCTTTATTCTGCTACAACATTTTTGTACTTCTTTTAACTTGTGCTAATTTGTGCTATTTCAGCTACTATTTACCTGTTTTGTGCTAATTTGAGCTTTTTCCGCTAATTCCACATCTTTTGCACTCATTTAAACTTTTTCAGCCCAATTCAGCAAAATTGCACTCTCTCCACTTCCTTCTGGTAACTTAAGCTTCTTTCTGCTTTTTTAGCTACTATTCAGCTGTTTTTGTTTTTCTTGTTTTGTTTTCAAATTGCTGCTTTTTCAGATAATTTTCACTTTTTTCTGCTCATTTCTGCTTCTATAAGCTTAATAGAGCACAACTTTGTCTGGTAATTTAAGCTTCTTTCTGCCTTTTCAGCTACTTTTCAGATATTTTTGGCAAATTTCTCCTTTTTGAGCTAATTTCTTTATCGTTGTGCTCATTTCTACTTATCTACCCCAAATTCAGCAAATATGTTCTTTCTGCTTTCTTCTGCTAATTTAGGCTTGTTTTTCTTTTCATTTCAGCTACATTTCAGCATGTTTTTAGCTAATTTCAGCTGTTTTTGAGCAAGTTCCTCTGCAGTAAGCATTCACACTGCATTTTCGCAGGAAATGTAATTTCTCTAGTTGTTTTTTTGTAATCCTTCTAGTCGTGGTTAGTGTTTTTGGTGCTTTCAAAGATAAAATGTTCGTGATCAGGCAGGTGAGAGCAGGTGGGACTTTTAGCCCCGCCCACAAATCAAGTGCGTTTACTCTGGCTCCAAAAATACCGTAAACTGAATATTATGTCTGCACCTTTGTACAACAGAAACACATGAAGACTTGTCACTTGTACATTTGGAAAATCCAGTTAATATTTTATTAGTTGTAAAAAAAAGTAATTTAGAATATCAGTACACAGTTGTTATGTATTGACTAAGTTTACGCAGTTAATATTTAATTTGTGTGTCGTAATCTAAATGTTGCACTACGCCCCCAGGTGTTCAAACCTCAGGTGTGTTTCAGAGCTTTTCTTGATTAAAGCTACACCAGTTAGCTCTAATCCCCTTTGTACTGGGACACAACTGTATCTTGACTTTAACAAGTGTCAGACAAACAGCCCTCACTCCCCTGACACTCTTATTTACCATTTCCATGAATTATAATTAGTTGTCACGCATGATGTTAGCGGTGCGTCAGTGAGAGGCGGCCGTATCAACGCAGCGCCTCGTTTCACCAGCACTTTTTTCTTTCTTCATTAGTGTTTCCAGCGCTCCATCATTCCTCCCCTCTTCCTCTCTGTCTCTCATAAAAATAGAATTCATTTCCGAGCCCAGACACCGTCCTTATGCAGTAAAAGTGATGAATCCTCTATCGTGCTACTAATTGTATTTTCTGCGATTTTATTTGCCCATAAAAAATCTCTTCTCTTTTTCTGGAAAAGACGCCAGAGGCGAGATATCACTGTTTTGTTTGAGAAGAGGCGAAATCGGGAGAAATGGGGTGTCAAGCTCAGGCTTGGGGGAAGGGACTGATGGCAGGAGCTGTACGTTCACGCTGCCCTTACTAATAGATGCAAATGAACTCTAACATGTATCTGGAACTTCAGGCACAAATAATAAAACCTCTGCAGCCTTGGGCTGTAATTGAGAATGAAAAATGGCACTAACTTCATTGGGGAAGATGAGTCTTGAATTAGAATAACAATTTTCTAGTTCACATCTGCAGCTCCTTCCTGATCACCGTGCTAACTCATAGCCTGCAGGTCTCTGCACAGCTCGTCATCTTTTAGTCATTTTTGAACACGACAAGATAAATTAAAAAAACAAACTCGAAGCATCTCTTATTCTGCTTCTCGCTTTCAAGAAGAAAATATCATCTGACAAAAATAAGTGAAAGTCTGAGTCAGTTGTCATAGAAGCCAAATATTCATGTGATCTGTAGATGTGGTGAAAACACCACGCAGGTATTAAACTGTAGACATCTGCACGCCAGCTGAAATATGTACAGAATCACATCATATGGTTGTCAACTTCATTATGTTTTTTTTTCATTAATTCAACCTTTATTTAGACAAATAAATCACATTGAGCCTCGACAGACAAAAAAGTGATGAACGTGACACATGTTTAGGATGTGGAGGCAAAAATTTCCTATCGAACTCTTTCTCCTTGACCGAGAAGAAACGCCCTGATATTGAAAAAAACACCCCGCACATAAGCATATAGTGACGCAGACATTCTGCAGGGGAGGGGAGACGACGAGGGCGGTGATCGTGTCAGGGGCACTCCAGTGTCTCTGTAGGAGTTCTGATAAGAAAGGTACAGTCAGTCAGTTCCCTCTGGTGAGATCCGTAAACACTCTGGTGCCGAGGTCGACCTGGAACAGCGCCCGAGAGAATCACAGAGTCCTGAAATGATGATGCAATGTTTATTCAGCCGGGTCCCTCTGATTGGTCCACAGACTTCCTCCGTGGGAGGAGAAGGGATGGAGCCGAGCATCAATTTACAGGACTTCCAGGCGAATTGAAATAAGATGGCCAGTCGAGGCCAGCCGGGGAGCCGAATTCAGACGAGCAACAAATGTTTTGGGAACGGGCAGAACTTTACTGATTCATGTCTGACTCGAGTCTTTGCTGGTCCTCATGAACCCAAAACGTCCAAATTAAGTGGACAGACGCAGGCAGTCTGACCAGGGCCAAATTTGCTGCAGACGACTTCCTTGTTTGTTGAAAGACCAGGAACCAGCCGAATCCAAAAAGCAGGAAACCAGTTATCATCAGTCCGATTGTATATGCATCCTCGGCGCTTGTGTTCTCGTCGAGAAAAGTCGGCTCGCCTGAAGCTTCTCATTGAGAAAATGTTATCAATTGCGTTGAGAGACCAACTGACCAGATCCATGCCAAAAATTTCCAGTTCTGAAGACGTAGAGAGAGGCTCTGAAGCAGTTTCACAGACGGGACCGAGCAAAGCAAAGTGGAGGAGGGAGAGGAGGGGGAATGCGTCCGCCCTTGACAGGAGCAAGTGGTGAAGTGTGATACTCTTTATAAAGCAAATTAACGTAACTGTCCAGTTTAACTTCTAAACACCTCCAGGACACAAAAACTCGCCTGATAATAATATTAATCACCACGAGTCGTAAAGTCTTTATAAACTGAGCTGTTTGTCGTCTGGCTCGTCAGGTTTTGAGTCACCAAAAATGATTGTTCCACTAACGTCAGTATTGTCTTTTTTAGAGCGTTTTATCAAAAGTATAATGACGTCGTTTGCACATCTGCACTTGACTGGAAGCGTGTTGAGCGCGCTCGTTCCGTCACCAAATGTGAGGAGTTCAAAGGGTTTTTTAAATGAATAAATTAAAATTAATGTTCCCAAATTGTTCATTTTTATAGCTTTACTTTTAAAGTCTTCCATTTACTTTATGTAATTTAGTTGTTTTCTGGTTTTAAACCTTAAAAAAAAAAGAGAAAAGTGAGTAAAACTGTGCAGACGAGAGCTTCTGACTTGATCCTTCAAAGCTGACGGCAGCTCGTTGTTCCGAGCCCTTTGGAAGGAATTCAAGAGAAGATGTTGAGGTGGGTTTGGTATTCTCACGGGCTGTGTGAGAGCGTGGCTTTGTTCCAGAGTGATGTGTGGAAGAAGAAGAAACGGACAGAGAGAGGAAGAAAGAATGAGATGGAGAGGAGGGTGGTGTTTTTCTGGTGAAGGTCAGCGGGTTAAGCCAATGGGGGATTCTTTTGGATGGGGCCTGTAGAAAAGATGGTAATGCTCCAAGCCATGATTCATCGGAAAGGCATCCGTCCTCCTGTGACTGTTTGTGTGTGCGTGCATGTGTGCGTGCATGTGTGTTTACAATGACGTCATTCCATTAGTCCCCTGGCTGTGACGGGCTGACAGCAGAGGCTGAGGAGGAGCAGTGGTTGTTTCTTCTTCAACAGGCAGATTGATGGACGGCTGCAGAGGAGCTGCTCTCTGAATGGCAGGTGCCTTTCTGCCATTGGATATCAACTTATTGTCTGTCTGCGTAATTATTGTCTTTGTTGTCCACTGTTGTCATCACTCTGTTAAAATCAGGTCTCTCTTGTAAACGAGTCCCCGAGGCTCAGTGGGACTAACCTGTAGAAATAAAGGTTGAACGTAACGTTTGACGATCGCACCGATGTGTCTGGAGAGTGTTCAGGTCCTGCAGAGCTCAATAGCTACATTTGGTTCTTTCCCCCTCACCATCCTGCTAAGATTATTGAACCCGTGTTCCACGGTAATCAGTTTATTTTATAGCACGGTCCCCGCTGATGTCTCCTTCCATTTTAGGCTCAAGCAGGTTAATTGAAGAGGCCTGCTGTGAGGAACTGGATGATGAGTAGCAACTATCTGTATGGACCACCTGCAGCAGCTGGTTCTGCTGGCTGAGGAGCCTAATCCAGCTCTATGATGCTAATCCTATTAATAATCTGCACTTTAAAATGTCATCAAACTTCTAAAATTAACAAATAGTATGTACTATATTGCGATATAAGATTATTATTTTTGTATTAAAGTTTGGTGCTAGTCAGTTAGCATGAGTGTTAGCTGACTGCTAAATGATATTAATGTTGGACATATTAACCAAAAACTACATTTATTTGACTGCATAAAACAAGATACTGTGGTTTTACAGCCTGTGAACAATCAACAGGTAAAAATTCAAATTTTGTGTCTAATATAATATTACCGGTATGTAGAGGTCTGAATGGATTTGTGTAAAATAAAAAACATTGTTCAGATCTAAAGTGCTATTGGATGCTACTAATGAAGAATAATAAATAAGAATGATGAGATGAGATAAAATAAGATTATTATCCTGATGGACATTCACAAGTTGCCTTGATGACTCCAACGTGTCTTTCTTTTGCAATGATTCGAGTTTTACCACAATTAACACCAATAACTGTGGCGGGTTAAATTTGACTAAATTAAATATATAAATACATTGTGAAATAAATAAATGCAAATGTCCAACTTAATAAATAAATGTACCATGAAAAGCAAAAATGTACCAATAAATGTTCCATTAAATAATTAAATGTATAATTTATTTAACAAATAATAATATAATTAAATATACCATTAAATTATGAAATGCACAATTAATTAATTAAATGTTCCATTAAGTACATAAATTTACCTTTTTAAATAATGATATTAAATAATTAAATGTATAATTTATTTATTTAATAAATAGTTATATACTTAAATATACCATTAAATTATCAAATGCACAATTAATTAATTAAAAGTCCCATTAAATACGTAAATGTACTTTTTTAAAACAATGACATTAAATAATTAAATGTAACTTTCAAGATAAAAAAATACATTTAATTATTTCACTGTATTTATTCATTTCATGGCACATTTACTTATTTATTTGGACATTTATTTATTCCATGATGTATTTATTTATTTAATATTGTCACATTTACCACTCCATACGTAGCAGATTATGTTAAGCTGGAAGTTGCCTGAATCATAAAGAATTGTCTCTGAGCTCATCTCGGATTGAGCAAAGATAAGTTTGTTTCTGTTTCTACTCGAACCATGTTTTATAGCAAATAAAGTGTCATGCGAGTCTTTTCACGTGAGATGAAATCATAAAGTCTGAGTTACCAAAGCAACCTCTGAACCACCTGTTGGAGTTTGAAGCTTGGTAACGTCAGCCTGCAGTAAGAACCTGGACCAACCAGAGCTTTATTAAAGTTACTTCCATCTACTAACCACCTAAAAATGATACTAATTTGTACTTAACACATAATAAATATTGATTTAAATAGACTATGTTCCAGCAGAAGATTTTAAAATACTAATGGAACAATAATTTCGCTCTTTTTTTTTTTTTGTAGAAAAACTTAGTCACAAAAGATATTCAGATATTTATATACATTATTAGGATTGCATCAACTTGTAATCCCAGTGTGTTGAGCATGGAAGTAGATACAGTACCTTCTAGTGGGCTGGAGTACAACATCATTGTTTATTTTAAAATAAAAGGCCTAGCTTCTTGTAAAAAAAAAAAACAAAGTATATCACCTGCATCCTTTCAGTTATTCCCAGTGTCGCCGTTTTGGTCAAACGTGGATATGTGCAACATCATGCCTGATAGAGATGTTTGCACGATGTATCATTGCTTGAAGTACTGCATGTATTGAGGATGACTCCGCTACCTTCACCCCAGTTTAGTGAAGTATTTGTAATAAAAGACTTATTTGTAGCCTTGTTTGTGTGGGACTGTTACCTCCAGATGTTAATATGCAAATGTGCATCCAACCATTACTTTTCTGAGTCTCAATAAAATCTGTCCAGTGGTTCAAAATATTTTGCTAACAAGCAGACACGGCTGACTTCAACACTCAATCCCAGTTTTTAGCAGAAATATTGCACAACAATTTTCATTATTGTCTATTGTTGTGTGTACCTCACCTGTTCTTTGTTAAATCAGGTCTCTCTTATAAACGAGTCCTCGAGGCTCAATGAGACTAACCTGCAGAAATAAAGGCTGAATGAAAAACGTGCATTTTGGAGATTATGCTCAGCTATTATATCATATTTTAGTACATTATCTGTAAAACTGGTTGAGGTTTTTTTTTTTTTTTGGTGTGGTTTTTATATAAATTGGCTATGGCAGCCATCTTGATTTGGGTTGATTCCAAAAGCTGATCAGTCACAAATGATCGACTGTGATTATTTTCTGAGAGAGTTAATAAAATCCATCCGGTGTTTGAGATGCTGTGCAACTGTAATAGTTAATCACAACGTTTAAAAAACATCAGACAGTGTATGTAGAGGAACAGTCTTAATTATCAACACAAACTTTAGCTCAACACCTGTGAAACTGACGAACTTACAGATATTTTTGTGTTTGCTACAGTTGCTTAATTGTGGCCATCCTGAACGATCCTCTGATTTTTATTTTAGTTCATTTAATTATTTTAATTATATGTATATATATATATTTATATATAATTTTATTTTGGTTCATTTCATTCCAGGTCTCTCTTGTAAATGAGTCCTCGTGGCTCAATGGGACTAACCTGTTTAAATAAAGGTTGAATGAATTTAAGACGTTTCCTCCCTGACAAAACTGCAGCATTACTAAGTGGTATCTGTGTTCCATGTCTCCTGAAGCTGCTCAATAATCCAGGTAGAAAAATCTAAAAAAGTTAAGTCTGGTCCTCTGGACATTCAAAAAAACAAAACAAACAAACAAAAAATGTTGGAATTGTTTCATCCGAAAGACTTCTTCAGTCACTCCATGTGTTTGGTGCAGGTGTCTTTATTTTAGCGTGACTGCGAATGGAAAATGAACTCCCATCCCCAGTCTCTCATATTTACTCACGGATCTTTATTTTCCATCTAAAACCAAGATTTATATTCAAGTATGCAGCAGAACCGATTCCCTGTGCTGCGTTCAGGCAGCCAAACCATAGAAACCAGTTAAAGTCACGGAACGTCAGTGAATATGGAGCTGGTTTAAAAACAAAGAGCCAGTAAAACCCAGGACGGTGTGCAGACGTTTGCCCAGATCATTAGGACTGCGCTCTGTTGTTTTTCATTCATCGGTAACAATTTATGCAGATGATATCACGCAACATCATGAACTCCCCCGTGAGCATCGTCGATCAACCCTGTGATTTGAGAAATTAGAGACCGTTTTATTTATTCAGCACATTTAAACTCAAAGTTTAGACTCCAGAACAGTTTGGGTTTCATATTAAGGTGTTTGATTTTGTGTGTTTTGATTGTTTGATAGTTGTTTGTTCGAGATCAGTTTTTGGTCTCTCTTTCATCACTTTGATGATTTCTGCATTTTCTTATTTCAGTGTTTAGTTCTGTAATTTCTTACTGCTCGGTTTGTGTTTTCAGTTCAGTTTCCTGTGCTCTGCTTTCTGCTCCTGCCCTGCCCACTCCCACCTGACCATCGTCGTCTCTCCCCAGGTGTTTGACGTTCTCCGTCATTAGTCTTGTCTTTGTTGTCCCCCATCACATCGTGGAGTGAAGTCGTGAAATGGAAGATGTCCTCCGTTCATCCATCCATGCGTGTTGTAAACTGGATAAGTTTTTTTTTAAAAAGCAATGTTTTTGTTCCAAGTGTGTGGCTCATTTGGTAGAACGGTTGCCTCTCAGTGAGAAGGTTGCCGGATCGAATCCCAGCGCGAGACTTTTCTGGGTGGAGTTTGCATGTCCTCTCGGTGCTGCGTGGGTTTTCTCCGGGTACTCCAGTTTCCTCCCACAGACCAAAAACATGCATGTTAGACTGATGGTAACTCTAAATTGTCTCTAGGTGAGAGAGAGAGAGTGAATGGTTGTTTGTCTCTGTGTCCCTGTGATGGACTGGAGACCTGTCCAGGTGTCCCCGCCTCTCGCACAGTGACTGCTGGACATGGGCACCAGTGACTCCCACGACCCAAAAAGGAAGAAGGTGGTAAAGATGACTGCATCTAGGCATAAGGAAGTTCTCTATCAAAAGTTGGGAGACCACATCAAAAAAATCCAAGATGGCCACCACCATACATACAGTAGATCAACTAAAGAGACTTTGCGTTCTGGTTTTTATGTTGCTCATAAGTAAACAAAGTTCATGCTCAGTCATCCAGGTGTCAAAAGTTTCCTGATAGTTGGTCTGAACAAAGATTAGTCTTTAGTGACCAAGGCCACCACTCACTGGTTGTAGATAAAATTTCTCCCTCCACTCGCCAGGATCCATCACTCTGTGCCGTGAACAAGTAAAATAAACAAATAAATAAATTAATCCATCATCTTTAGCCACTCCTTTCTTTTCGGGTCGCGGGGGTCACTGGTGAGCAGAGGATTGTTGGTAAAGGAGGCCATCTTTGTGAAGATAACCCGTCCATCATGAAACAGGGCGGAGCCTCCGTGTCCAACCGTCCCTCTTACAATGCTGTTATTGCTCGTATCACTCAGCCTCCTGTGAATAACAAGCGGCCACCAGGGCACTAATGATCCATCGTTAGGCTGATGGTCCTCTTTGTGCATGTGAACAGTTAGTTCTAGATGTCAACAACAAACTGGTTGATCCACCATGAGAAGGTGCTGTTTATAAGAATGAGTTTGTTGCAGCTCCTCAAACTGAAGAAGTCCTCTGGATAAAAGACCAAACGTTTCAACAAAAGGACCCGTCCAGAGGACCTGACTCAACCTTTTCATAAAAAACATTAATTGTATGCCCTGTTCAATGCAAGTCCAGAAAAACACTCATCTCAAAAACTACAAACATTCACTGTTCAAATCTCAGCGGGGGACGTTCTACAACGTGTTTTAGTCCGTTCTTCACTTTATTGTCTTCAGCTCATTTATTCTGTTTCAGTCTTCTCTGGGTCTGTTCCATGACCTGATGAGTCTCCTTTTGTTTGGACCTTGTTTTGTCTGCTGCCTTTGACTTTTTTAATTTTATAATACATTTAAGTTCACCTTGAGCTCCTTACGTCCGTCTGCATCTTGGGTTAATCCTCTAAACTCCATGGACCCCGGCATATTTTATTAAAATTTAGAAAACGGTTGCATCTTCTGAAATGAGAATAAAAGAATAGATTTATTGGAAACTTCTTCGGCTGTGTGGTTTGAGACTCTTCTGAGCTTTAATTAAAGAAAAACCAGGAAGTGGAAAAGGGCACGAGGAATATCACCACGACAAACTGACAGATAAAAATTTAAATAGTCTGAAGCGGCAAGTGTTAAAGAAGTGCAGGGTGGGTTCATTATCACCCACTACACAACATGCAATAATGTTTTTGCACGTTTGTCTCTGCGAGTGTTTGTTGCAAAAATATCTTGTGAACCAGCTGCCGCCACATTTCACTGAACCTGCAGAAAGTCATCACTGGATGAAATGATCCAGTCTTTAAATCAGATTTAGCTCAAGCTGTTTGTTAGCAAACAAGTTTGAATATTTTTTATATTATATATTCTAGATATTTTAGAGTTTGGTGTTTTTCTGGTTCTTGGCTTTCTTCAGTAAGCAGGCTTCTTAAATGTTGGGTCACGAGATTTATAACTAATTCTGCAAAAGAGGAAAAAACAATAACTAATACTGTAATTCCCTGCAAAGGCAATGTTTAGTAACTTTACTAATCAGAATAGATGAGAAGCAGGGAAGAGATGAGAGGATGGTAAAATGAGGCCAGTGACCCACAGCAGGGGGTCCTCTGGTGCTTTCTCATTTACAGTTTGTGCCAAATGAGGGGCGTCTCTCTGCCGTCGGCGCTGGTGCCAAGCGGGCCGAGTACACATTAGGGTGTTTGCAGCTGTTGCTTCCCTGCATCTAAAATGAGGCCTAAAACATACAGTCACCACCAACAGGAATATAATTGGCTTGTAGGCCCAGTTTACACAAAGCATTTTTGAGTAAAACTGCAGCTTTTCTGCCGGGATTCGGCTGTTTGTGCACACAACAACAGCCGAAGGTCTCAGAGTGGAGGTTTTCACGGGGAAACAACTGCAGAGGTGGAAAATACTCTGCAGGTGTGAAGTTGCACATGCACACTAAAGGCAAAAGTTTTTCTGCATTTCTGCATTTTCCAACATGTGGGACAAAAACAGCAAGAACCTAGGTCCAAAGGAACGTCCGTGTATTCACCAGTTTGGATGTAACTGTGATCATGCAGATACTGTATGTACGATGCATGCAGCTGAGCCGGCGTCAGGGTTGCCAGATAAACATTTCCTTCAACCTTTATTTATACAGGTTAATCCCACTGAGCCTCAGGGACTCATTTACAAAAGAGACATGATTTTAACGAAGAGCGATGACGACAGTGAACAACAAAGTTGAAGCCACTCAGAGAGATCGAGAGCTTCAGATCTTTTTACAAGATATTCCAGGAAAGAGCAGAGTAGGGGAAGGTCCTTTTGTCTAGTTCAGTCCTCAGAGGGAACACTGCAGGTAATAACATTAATATGATTTTACCCTCTCCTTTTCTGTGTGCACATGCCCTCCAAACACAACATTCACCTCACCTTACATCACCCCAACTCAGCACATGTGACAGTTTGGGTCGAATTACAATATTTCTAAAGCAGCTGTACATTAATCCAGCATTTCTTATCTGGCAACCCTGCCTGGCATGGGAGCTACAGCGTTTCCATGTAAACCTGCTCTTGTTTGGTTTATTCATCCCAAGAAACATTGAAAAAACACTAACGTTGACAGAGGCCGTTCTCGTGCAAACAGGGCCCTAGGTGAGGGAGAGGAGGCGAGTGTGCAAACTTTTTCAGAACGAGTCAAAGAAAGGGAAAGAACGAAAGCTATTTACATGCTAATTCTGTCCTCAGCCCTTCAGCTGCCTTGTGGGTGAGGCACGCAGCCTCACCCACTCCCCTTCCTTCTGCTTCGTGTTTACACCATTAACAAACAGCAGTGAGGTTAACGTCTTTTCATGCTGTTTTTAAAGTGCCCTCAGTGTTCGCAGCAGTCAGATGTTGCGTAACGTTTTCTGGAGTGTTTGTAGGAACTCGGCTGACTGCTTTCTTGGCCTCTTTGTCATCCCTTTGTCATCCTGTGCTTGTTTCCTAGGTGACAGAGTGGGCACCGGATGAGGAAACCAGGAAGTCGTGTCAGAGCAAAGGCAAAACAGAGGTAACCTCAATCACAACCCCAATTACAGCACTTCATGTCAGCACGGCAGGGCTTACAGTGAGGCCATTCTGATATCTCCCAGCAAAAAGGTCCTTGTGGGTCTCCTGGGAGGGCATTGCACAGGACAGCTATTACAGACCCTTCAATCAAGACTTGTTTTTCTGGCTGTAAAATAAAAGGAGCACACAAAGAAGAAGTGAAAGAGAATGTGCAAAACAATGCCTGTGGAGACGAAAAGCTTTTTTTTTTGCCTTAAAATATCTGAGAAATGCTGCTGCGATCAATTTTTCTATTTAAGCTATTTTGCGAGAACGGTTCACAACATCCTAATTTTCTCCCACATAAGGTGAAGAGTGATGCCAAATGCACAAACCAATTTTCTTTGAATCCTGCTTTGCAGCAATTACCTTAGTTCTCAGCAGCAAAGACTAATAAATCAATGTCAAGCTTTTGAAATAAAAGATTTGATCCTTTGTACTGAAACGCATGCCTGACTTACTGTAGGGCCTTTGTCGATGTCACTAATCGCCCTCTGTTTTTTGTTTTTTTACAATAGTGCTCATATTTTTGAACAAAGGACTCAAGAATGAAAGTTGCAGGCACCGAATCCATTGTTCCTTTTACTAAAATGTCCCAAACTATTCGAGGTTGCAGCCGTGGTTTCGCCCTTCTGTAACTTTTAAAGATTTTCCACCTTTTTCTCTTTTTTTCAGACTGAATGTCAGAACTACGTCAGAGTCCTGCTGGTGAACAAGACGGAAGTCATGACCTGCGGCACGAATGCTTTCCAGCCTCTGTGTATTACCAGAGAGGTACAGTTGAGCATCAGCTTGTAGTTGGAACGTCCTTAAAGTTGACCTGCGTTGCTCCTGTTCACATCTATTTCCCTGTTTCAGGTTGGCAACATGAGCAAGGTGCTCGAGCGCGTAAATGGCGTTGCACGCTGCCCGTACGATCCTCGCCACAACTCCACGGCCGTGGTGACGGAAAGCGGAGAGTTGTACGCCGCCACCGTCATCGACTTCTCGGGCCGTGACCCTGTCATATACAGGAGCCTCGGAGGCATGCCCCCCCTGCGCACCGCCCAGTACAACTCCAAATGGCTCAACGGTACAGTCGTAGATCTATATCACTTTAAAACACGTCTTTACCGTAAATCAGTCATCGTCCACTCACCAACACATGCATTTTCTTCCACTTCTCTGAGACCGTGTCTCTTGAACGGTGATCACCAGATCTGTTGCACCTCAGTTCAACTGTGAGTTATAAGTTGCCTTGGAAGTTTTTAACTCACTAACTGAGCCGTACACAACCTGCAATGTTGGGTGATGTCTGGGCCTCCCTGCTCAAGCTGCTGCCCCCGAGATCCGACTTCGGAACAAGCGGAACATTCAGTCGACCTTTTATTCATACAGATAAATCACATTGAGACTCGTTTACAAGTGAGGCCTGTTTGGACGGAGAATAAACGTGGTGAAAGTGACGACGTGGGTTTTGGAGGCAAAACAAATTCCTAACAGGCTCTCGATGTTTGGCCGAAGGTCTGAAAATTAAAAACAAACTATGCACACAAGCACGTAACGATGCCGACATTCCACAGGGGAGGGGGGACACAACGTGATGGATGGATTATTATTATTATTATTGTATTATTAATAATAATATTAATATAACATTAATAAAAATCACCAAAAGGTTTCTAAAATTGAGGTCACGATATCTAATTTGTTCAATCTAATACAGAAAAAAATTGAAGAGTATAAAATAAATCCCTGAATGAGTCGAGCTGCTTCAGCTCTTTACTGAGTCCGTGTTTTCTTTTTGTTTTCTGTCCCCGGGGGAGATTATAAATCTCACCGGACATGTCGTCTGATCAGCTCTAAAGCCTCGCTGGATTTTCAAATCATCCACAAGAGTCGTTTCGAACAGTCTTTGAAATTTCCTGCTGCTCCTTTACACAGTCTCACTTGTGCTTTCAGAGCAGCAGATGGTTCAAGTCTGCACCTTTTTACCTCCAACACAACTGTGTCTTGTTTTAGTCGCTGCGGACTTGTTTATTCACGAGGATTACAGAGTCTGGTTCGGTTTCAAGCTGTGCCTAGACACACAGTCGGGCCGAGGATTCAGAGGGGTTTGTGACGTGTGGAAAACGTGGCGTTCTGTCTATCCTGCTGGAGTGAGTGTTGATAATCTCCCTGCTGCTGACACGTCGCCTTTTTCTGTGAACACAGTGCAGCAGAAAGTCCCGCACACTCATTCTGACTCCAGCAGATACGTAGACGGGCTCTCCACTGAACGAGGCCGTCATCAAGTTTCTTCCAGTGCGAAAACACTTAAAGCGGACGTCTAAGAGGTGCTTTTAGTTAACTCTGCCCCCTTAAATAATGTGAGATGACAAACACTTCAAAGATTGGATGGTTTAATTCTCTGTATCCAAGATGAGCAGCTCTGTACAGAGAAATAGTGTTTCTTTATGGATTTAACTCGAGTTACAAATAATTGTTATTTTAATGGCTCTAATTTATCCTCAGCTACAATGAAGCAGAGATCAGATATTCATGGCTTTTTTTATGGATGCCAATGTGCATGTGTAAAGTCAGGCAACACGTGCCCAAATAATTCATAACTGGCTGCTATGGTGGAATAAATTGGTAAAACACCAACTATTGATAAAAGTGAACCCATAGATGAAACATGGAACTTGGGGATTTGTGAGAAAACCAAAATTCCTAAAGCATTGAGAGACACTTGGTGAAAGAAGACAAAAATGCCATAGTTTGGATGAATAAACAAATAATTGTATATGATCTGTAAAGTTTGTTGGCATAAAAAGAGTTTGTATAGATTTAGGAAAGTTTAGCTCAAATATTGAACAATGTGTGGTAAAAATCACTAAAAACCCTTCGACCAAAACTGTAACTAACATGAAAACATCAGTTCAGGCTCGTAAGATTGAACTCTCGACACGCTTTAACTTTGAATCATGTTTGAATCACGGCAGAATGAGTTATAGAGCTCCAAAGAATGGTTGGCTTTCACAGATTTCACAAAAATCTTTTTTTTTTTTGTAGTTTCTAAGTTTAACGCACTATTCCTGACGGAGTCTCAAGTTGTGACTCCTTTTCTATTTTCTGAAGCTCCATCCATACTTTTACTTTACCTGTTTTGTTCTTTCCCTTTCTGGGCCACAAGGAGCTAGTGTCTTTCTCCAGCTATCATTGTGTGAGAGGCAGGGACACTCTGGACAGGTCTCCAGTCCATCACAGGGACGATAGAGACAAACGAGACAACTCTCTCATCTTGGGACAATCTGGAGTCTTTGCAAGAGACAAAGTCAACTGAAACCTGTGAAGGAAGAATAACAAGTGAATACTGATAAGGTTGCTTCCATATTTTTACAGTGACACCATCCATCCATCCATCCATCCATCCATCCATCCATCCATCCATTATCTTCTGCTTGTTTTGGACTCAGGTCTCAGAAGCAGCATCTTTAGCAGGGAGGTCCAGACATCTCTCTCCACAGCCACCACTTCCAGCTCTTCTTTTTGGAGGACTCCATAGTGTTCCCAGCCCAACTGGGAGACTTAGTCTGTCCACAGTGTCCTGGGTCTTCCACAGGGTCCCCAGTTGGACATGACCGAAGCACAGCACCGTCAAGCATCCTTACCATATGCCCGAACCACCTCACCTGGCTCCTTTTGATGTGGAGGAGCAGTGGTTCTACTCTGAGTCTCTCCTGATAACTGAACTTCTCACCCTGTCTCTAAGGGAGAGTCCAGCTCTGCAGAGGAAACTCATTTCAACCTCCTGGATCCACGATCTCATTCTTTCAGTCACTACCAGAGTTCATGACCAGGGGTGAGGGGAGGAACGTAGACTGACCAGTAAACAGAGAGCTTTGTCTTACAGCTCACCTCCCTCTTCACCACAACGGACCGGTACAGAGTCCACAATACTGCAAATGCAGCATAAATCAGTCTGTCAGTCTCACGCTCCATTCTTCCCTCACTCGTGAACCAAACCCAGAGATACTTGAACTCCTCCACTTGAGGCAGAACCTCACCCTGGACCCAAAGAGAGCAATCCACCCTTTTTCCATTTCCTTGCAATGACACTTTCTAAATATTTCACCTGGTGCAGATCGGTGAATTTTCTTATCCTCTGGGACGCTCAGTTGGAGAAAACAATCAAAAAGAAAATGCCACTAATCTTCCACATAGTTTAAGATCATTTGTTTCTCGTTTATAACTTGTGGGAACAGACACGCTGGTTTAGAGCTACGTGTTTTTTCGAAGTAATTATTTGCAGCTCATAAAAACTTGACATTTTGGACACGTGTTGTTTGTTCAGAAGAGTCGCTGCTGGGTGTGTTTTGGAACGTCTCCTGAAAAGTCCCCGAGAAACTCGTTGAATGTAATATTAAGCAGGCGTGTGCTGAATGTGATGCCAGCTTATCTAATTGAATGAAAAACCGTTTCCTAAGGCCACTGCTCAGCACTTGTGGCTGCAACATGCGCCTGATAGCACCACAGCAGCTTTTAGAGACCTTTTTCAAACGGAACGTTACAAAAATGGAAACACTGATGCTGCTGTTGTGACACGGAGCTGATTGTGGCTTCGACACAATAACGATTTGTTTTCTACGGCTGTGTTGTCTTCTGTCAGACAGTCTTGTGCACAAACAATCGAGCAAAGAAAATCCTCCTCTGCTGCTGCTTCACTTCTCCTCTGGGACCCATTTGTTTTAAGTGATATCCCACTCAGACACTTTCGCTCCAGCACAAATGGAATAAAATATCCTTAATTTGCACACGCATAAACCAGAAGCAACAACGCTGGTATTGCCCACAGCTTCTCTCCCACACACGCAGAATGGAAATAACCTTTTAACAGCCGTGATGGACTGTGCATCAGGGGCTAACGAGACATATATATATATATATATATATATATATATATATATATATATATATAAAATGCTGAAATTGAGCAAAAAGAGGCCAAACTGCTGTCTGCAAAGCTGCAGCCACTGAATTAAATTTCACCTGAGTGATTAAAAACAAGAAGAAGAAAAAAACCTGGTTTCGTCTGCAGCCGCGAATAGAGCAAAAATAAATAAATAAATAAAAATCAACAAAGAGATAATCAGCTGGAGGCAGGATGCAGATTTTTCTGAAGCTGTAATCAAGTTTTAATAAAGGGGCAGCTGATGCGAACGACCCCGTGCCGCGATGATCCTGCACAAACGACTAATTCAGCAGGTAATCTAATCAGGTAATCTAATCAGCTTCACCAGTTTGCTTGTAATTAAGTGGAGGTCCCGATCAGTGTGTGATGTGAACAGAGACCAGCAAATATCCCATTAAACCAAACAAACTCTGTGCATTCAAGAAGCAGTGCGCTGACGGATATTATTTAATAATTACGCTTTGACTGAATAATTTGCAAAGATTTCTGCGACGTGCGTTCCTGTTCCAGTGGGTTAATTAGTGTCAACAAGCATGTAAACATACACGTAAACAAACAAGTGCCAAGCTTGAGTTTAAATATTCATAGGTGGCCTAACATTCCTTGAAAGAGTAACGTCGCCGACGGCCTTTTGTGCCACAGTTTTGATGACTTGTTGCCGTTTTAGTTAAACCTTATAAATCATTTTATGCCTAAATTTGTTAGAGCTCAGAGTGTCGGAAATTAATCTACATTTTCACTTAATCTCTGCTAAATTGACTGATTTGATGTCTTTTTTTGTGTGTTTACTTGGCCAGTTTTAAGAATTTGAGTTTGACTTTGAGAGTTTCACAAAATGTGTCCATTAGTTTATGAAATATTTTGCTAACAGACGGACAACATTGACTTCAGTAGCTTATGGAAAAGTTTTAAACATGGATTTGAAATGATCACTTGGTGCCTGGGGTGTGTTGGGAATGAGTAGCTGTACAACTGATTGAGTTATGACCATTTTCATGGTTGATGAAGTTGCTTGGCGGTGGCGGCCATCTTGAACAAGGTTGGCGCCAGTAGTTAGTCAGTTCCGGTGATGACCTGCTGAGAGTTTCAATAAGATCCAATAAGAGTGTGATAAGAAACTCATCTGAACAAAGACATTTTTTCCTCGAAGCATTATATCATCATATCAGCGTGACGGGCATGGATGAGCAGGTGTATCTACCTGAGCTGCTTCCTGTTTGTGTGTCCACACGTGTGTTTATGCTCACACTGTTCCTGTCAGCCGAAAGCCGGGAGGAGCTGTCACACTCTGCATCATGTCACTGAACCTGCGTGGGTGCAAACGGGATGTGCAGAGGACTTTTTTCCAGCTCCCTGCTGAGCCGTGAACAGAATTTTCAGTCTTGACGGTTTGGATCGGCTGCTCGTGACTTCAGACCAGGCGCAGCAGTTACAGCGAAGCCACTTAACCACCGCAGTAAGAACCGCTGAAAGGATGCAACACGATTAACGAACGATACAGAGATGTGTTCTGCTGCAGCTTCGTTACGTCCAGGCTAGACAGATGGTTTGATGCAGGAGCTTGCAAAGCAGGTCGGTGTCCTCCTTGCCCTCGTTCCAGCAAGTTTCAAGAAAAACTGCGAGGCTGAGATGCATTCAGAGGTGGACGGTGAAAAAAAAAATGAATTTTTTATGCAGATCTGAACAGTTTGTTTAAAAATGCAAGACAGGATATTAATCTTGCTAATGGAGCACACTCCCTTCAGTTTCCTCCTCTTTTCTGTTGTTGGTAAAAAAAAAAAAAAGGTACATTAAAATATATATTTCAGATTCTGTGCCTTCGTCTACTTTAGCTCCTCAAGCAGCTGAATTTCGTCCTTCAGCCCTAAAAGAAGGTTGCTCTGCAGTGATGTAAGCAGGATTTACAGTGTGAGGGGGATGGATTCCCACTGATGACACACATACTAAATCATTAAACCAGTAAAGTTAACAGTGCTGTCCTGGAGTTCAGGGAAGATGAGCTGCATAGAGATATGTGCAGAGTGATGGCGAGAACAATCAGTGTAACGTGTTTTTACACGTTTATGGCAGAGATGGAGTGCAGGATGAAATGTACAGGAGTCAGACGGTGGAGAAAACGGTGCCTACGTTCGCAGAATCAGAAGAAAATAAACTATGAAACTTAAACATTTACTTAATGAAACATTTTAGAAGTAGGAAAAACAAAACACGGTTTGGTAAAATATTTAGGCGTGCCTGCTGTTTAGGAGACCCGGTATCTGGTTCAGTTCCATCCCAAATGTAAGTGTCTCTTGGTCGTCAGTCAGCCTTAAAGGTGGGCTGTACCTTAAAATACAAGCCAAAATCAAAAGGAGAAAAGTGATTTCCAAAGGCAGAGTTTATATATTTAGATATTTAAGATGTGAGATGGCTGATTCAAATCCCGGCTGTGGACCTTTCTGGGTGGA
This sequence comes from Nematolebias whitei, assembly GCF_014905685.2. Lineage (NCBI taxonomy): Eukaryota > Metazoa > Chordata > Actinopteri > Cyprinodontiformes > Rivulidae > Nematolebias > Nematolebias whitei. The sequence continues at coordinate 4,204,810 of NC_056510.1, read as the reverse complement.
GTCTGCATGTTCTCTCCGTGCTGCGTGGGTTTTCTCCGGGTGCTCCGGTTTCCTCCCACAGACCAAAAACATGCATGTTAGGCTGACTGGTGACTGAACTGTCCCTAGGTGTGAGTGAGAGAGTGAATGGTTGTTTGTCTCGTTTGTCTCTATGTGTCCCTGCGATGGACTGGAGACCTGTCCAGGGTGTTTGAGACATTTTTCAACAGTGACTGTTGGATATGGGACCCGAAAAGAAATAAGCGGGTAAAGATGGATGGATGGATGGATGGATGGATGGATGGATGGATGGATGGATCGATGGATGGATGGATGGATGGATGGATGGATGGATGGATGGATGGATGGGTGTGAGATATGTAGGCATCACAGTAGTTAGAGCTGTCACCTCTCAGCGAGAGGGTCGCTGGTTCGTCTCCCAGCTTGAGACTTTTCTGGATGGAGGTTACATGTTCTCCTCCACCATGCATTGGTTTCCTCCCACAGACCAAAAAAGCATGCATGTTGTGTTAGATGGTAACTCTAAATTATCCCCGAGTGTGAATAGTTGTTTGTCTCGTTTGTCTCTATGTGACTGGAGACCTGTCCAGTGTGGCCCCGCCTCTTTCACAGGGACTGTTAGAAATGAACACCAGCTTCCCAAGGACCGGGAAATGATGTGTGTGATGACAATAGATGGACGTAGGTGGAATAGTGACACTTATTTATATCTTGTTTTTATTAGTAATAAAAAAGTATTGTAAGAATAAATATGTTTCAACTGCTGCCTTACACACCAAAGTTTCAAAGAGTGGACAGTCAAGCCAAGTCGAGTCAACTTTATTTATAAAGCACATTTAAAACAGCAGCTGTTACCAAAGTGCTTATCAATAAAAATCAATGGGAGTAATTTAATGAAAATAATAATGCAGAAAATTAATAAAAAGCATAAAAAGAAGAACATAAAAACACAGAACAATAAAATACTAAATCAAATCACACTAATCTGTTTGGTTTTAATGGCAGATAAATCTGACGATCATCGGCATATCAGTTGAAAGAAAGACCGTGTTTCCTCAGGATAGACCCCAAAGGGAGCAGATACAGTGAAAACAGAAGGGGTCCAAGAATTGAGCCCTGCGGAACCCCACAGGAAACGGGCACTTCAGCAGATACACTATTACCAATATTAACACAAAAACTCCTGTCACTCAGATATGTGTTACAGAGGACTCACGGCTACTACCACAACAGACTTTGGCTTAAAATCTGTCAAACTGATGAAATTATAGCTGATTTTGTGTTTTGTGTATTGTTGGCTCTGGCAGCGATCTTGAAATGGCTTGATTCCAAAAATTAATATGTTGTAGATGAACATCAAATTATTTCTTTATGAGAATATTGTTAAAATCCGTTCAGTGGTTCGTGGAATATTTTGATAAGAAAAATAATAAATCAGGAACAACTCAAACAGTTAATGCCAAAATTGTAAGCTGAGATCTTGAGCAATGTGTGGCACTCGGAGTATGCAGACAACAAATTTTGGCTCAAGATTTTCAATATTGATGGCGTCATAGTGAAGTTTGTATTTTTTTAAGGTCAATTGACGTCTTATATTGAGAGTGCACCCAAAAATAAATCAGTCGTAGGTGCACATTCAGTGATTCCTTTCTGAAAGTTTTCTTTAAATCCATTTAATGCTGCTTAAGATATTTTACGTGTAGACACAAACACACGTTTACACACAATTCCAACATTAACGTCCATGGTGGTGGTGGTGGGCAAAACTCAGGCAGGCAGGATGAATCACATGAAAGCTGACAGGAAGTTCAATAAACAGAAGCACAAATCGATGAAACAAACAAAGTGTTGTTCAGATTATTTTACAGGTGACGCAATAGTTTCATGTGACATGCAAATGCATGATGGGAAACAGCTGGTCAGCACCTGGCAGGCTACCAATCCAATAAGGGAACAAATAGATTAGATCCAGCACCCCCCCCCC
>NC_056510.1:4197154-4202726 GCF_014905685.2 Nematolebias whitei | reverse complement strand
CCCCCCCAGCCCGCGGTTCTCCTGAACCGAAGCGGCTTAGAGCTGGAAATGAGATTTTCATTCACACCCCAAATCCAGAGGGAACACAACTCCATAACCTCACCGAAGCAGCGTGAAGCTGAGCGCTCGAGTGCAGGCCGACGTGCGCGCCTGACTGTGCACAAAGCCAGCTGTGATTATGCTGATCGGGACAACTATCCATTTTCTCACTAGTCTATTTCTGCATGTGTGTGTGGTTTTCAAGCGCGCACACATGCACGCACAAGCACAGCTGTGACTCGCATGCAGTTTGCAAATGGTCTAAATACTTGGAGACGAGCACACACCTGCACGCAGACACGGGCAGTGTCCCCGCATGGCGCGACGCATGCTGCGTGCTGTAATTCCAGCCTGTCGGTGCTGTGAGGAAAAATGACACCGCTCACTACCTCCTCAGTCTACCTGCTCTGCTTCTCCACCCAGCCCTGCAGCTCATTCCTCCTCAATCATAACCAAACTCCGTCCCACTCATCCGTCCTCCCCGTCTTCATCCCGCTTCTGAATACCTGCCGGTCTTTTATTCAAGTCGACTTTTAAAGTCCTACTCCGTCAGGAACTTTCCTGTTAATAAAAATCTAGTATTTCCTGAAGGAATACATTTTAGGAGTTCAACGATGGTTTGTAGCTGTTTCAGTCAAAGCTTAAGAAAATAATTCTGCCCAGTGTCACACAGTATTGTGAGGCGTTGCATGATGCATTCCTTTTTCTAAAGAAATCACTTTTTTTTTTTTAAAAGCATTGGGGGAAAAGAGAATTTAAAGCAATTTGTAGCAATTTATTGCTAATTGAGCCTATGAGCGTTTCATAAACTTTGCACACCGTGTTGTATTTACAGAACGGAGGGAGATATTTTTCTACTTATGCTCATTTATTTGGAATACTGGGAAAAAATCTATCAATTATCAGTCTACTATTTGCCACACTACATTATTATTTACTTACATACAAGATTTTAAAATGACGTGAAACAGAGATAAAAATATATACTTTTAAGAACAGCCACACGGTGCCAAACTGAAAGAAACCCAGTTATTTGTCCATTAAAGAAGTTTTAAATGTCGGCTTTATTCTTTTTTTGTGATCATGTCCTCATACTCTGTGGTCCTGAAACAAAAATTAAAATTTAAATGGCCTCACATAATTCTATCATAGTCAACTTCATGCTGTCAAATCCAGAATTGAATTCAAAATCTTGCGTCGAACCTACAAAGTCCTCAACAACCTAGGTCCATCTTATATTTGAGGTCTCATTGTTCCATATTTTCCTAACAGAGCACTTTTCTCTCAGACTGTAGGCTTACTTGTGATTCCTAGAGTTTCTGAAAGCAGAATGGGAGGAAGATCTTTCAGTTCTCAGGAAATAGTGGTAACAGAATGTTTCTGTTCAGTGCCCTGAGACGACTTCTGTTGTGACTTCTTCTCCTTCGTTTGTTTGTTTGTTTATTTATCTGTTCATTTAGTTATACTACATCCAAACAGAACAGCTGAAAGGTTTTCACTGAGACTCGTGCGCGCTCGTGCTGGGCTTGGAATTTATTTAGGTCATTTCTGAAACGAGCTGGTTTTTGTAGAAACGACCTCTTTAATCTCTGTTTTCTGTTCTCGTGCTAAGCTGCTTGTTTTAGTGCTTTTTGTTTGCAAAGAATTCTGTGACCATTTGCAACCGCAAATAGCAGCAGCAGCTAGCTGTAGCGCTTTGGTATCAGCCTGGGCCACCTCCTGCAGGAACATCATTCCATTTCTGCTAAAACAACCAAATGATGCAAAGTTTGTATAAAAAGACATCAGTCCACTTGTTCAAATGTCCAGCAGGTCAAAATGAGTCTGTTCAACCTGAGGCCGTTCAGAGAACTAACTACAGCGGGTAAATACATTTCTTTAACAAGAAGTTTGTGGTAATTTTCATATGTTAAAGGCTTTTCTGCAAAGTTTTGCCAGATTTTACATTAGAAAAACGTATAATTTAAAGCCCCCTTTTATTGCTGTCCAGCAATAAATTGTGCATGAGTTGTGTGTTTGCTGTATGTGACAATAACTTTGTTGTTATTCAGTCTCCTACCTGCAGCAGGAGGGGGTCATTAATCTTATTTCTTGTCAGCCGGAGCAGTAAAAGCAGGACGGGCGTCGAGTCAAACACACACATGGATTTACCATCAAAACATCACACAGATTTATTAGTAACCATTTTTATTCCTGCTCTTCTTCCTCCCCTGCAGCCTCTCCGCTCATTTACACATTTGACATTGAGGTGCTTTTTCGAGTCAACTTAAACGCCGGTGCAAATGCACAACTTCAAAGTTTTTATTGCAGTCAATAACCAGAGCAAAGGTCAACGCAACCGTATCGATAAGATAAATGTTGCAAATGTTCCTGTTCCCCTGAAGCCACCATAATGATCTCCTTCTTGCCTCATCCCTCCCTGCAGAGCCCCACTTCATCTCAGCCTACGACGTCGGCCTCTTCACCTTCTTCTTCCTGAGAGAGAACGCCGTGGAGCACGACTGTGGCAAGACGGTGTACTCCCGCGTGGCCCGAGTCTGTAAGAACGACATCGGTGGGCGCTTTCTGCTGGAAGACACGTGGACCACGTTCATGAAGGCGAGGCTCAACTGCTCCCGCTCCGGAGAGATCCCCTTCCACTACAACGAGCTGCAGAGCACCTTCTACCTGCCTGAGCAGGACCTCATCTACGGCATCTTCACCACCAATGTGTGAGTGGACTCTCATCATGTCACCTGTGGACTTCAGTCCCTGTCCTTGAGTGTCACTGTCCTGCATGTTTTAGATGTTTCTTTGCTTCAACACACCTGGTATGAATAGATGAGAGATTAAAGGGCTGCAGACGTGCTGAAGAGCAGGGAAACAGCTAAAACATGCAGGATAGTGGCCCTCAAGGACCAGGCTTGAGGATGTAGAGCCATGTAGAGTCACAACAACTTCTGTAGTTTCTACTGGGGCATCCTGTATCCTTCATTTAATGTACAGGCAGCCAGTGCAGTTTATTTAAAACAGCTGAACTGTGAACAAGCTGAAGCTAAAACCTGGATCACCTTTTCTCAGCACAAGAACAATTTGATCTGAGATCTTAAGAAGTATATTAGGAGTCTTTTAGTGATATTTTGGTGTATTGGTGTATTAAGTCAGTGAGTGCACATGCACACACAGAAGTGCTGTCCTGGGAACAGATTTAATGAGATTTTAGCAACATGATGTCAGTTCTTTGTATTAAACAACAGCAGATTTCAGATCCCCTGACTCCACAGTTCATGACGTTTTGCCAAGCTTCACACTAATTATTATTAGCCTTGTTACTCTGTAGTTGGAGCTTCTTTCAAAGGTTTGCCTGTAACCCTGATTATTCCCCTTCGGGGGCTGTAATTCTCTATAAACTACACAATCAGATATTATTTAGTTTTTAGTTTAAAATGTGCATTGGTACAAGTTCCTAAAAGGTTTAGCCTGGAATGTTAATCAAGCCAAGGTTGGTTGTAGATTATAACCTGGTCAATTCACTACCTTTGGATGAAGTTCATTAAAGGCCAGATGATGAGGCCTTGTTGGATCTAAATGCAGGAGAAATTAGGCAGATTCAGAATCAGCAATTAAGGTTTTATTAAACTCAAATGCAGGATTTCATGTCGGCAAAATATAAAAATGTAGAGGAAGAAACAGGAACTAAAATAATCTGACCACTCAAAAAGGAAGGCCTAGAAGGACAGGTATTGGGAGCAGTGATGGGGAATGAAAGCAGGTGTGCTGATTACTAAGGAAGGCACGGTGGAATGTAAGGAGCTGGAAACCAGGAAATATGAAGGGCCTCTGATTGCAAGTATGAAAAACAGACAAACAAAAACAATCCAAAACCCAATAAAACCCAGTATGAACTAAAGCAAGAGCACCAAACCATTATAACCTGTGATACAATGGGAATGCTTTCTGCACATATATAACTGCTGATATTTACAATGTCTCATGAACCGCTGAACAGATTTGTAGCAACTTTACTAAGTAATCATTAGATGTTCATCTACAACTAGTTATATTTTGTAGTAAATCAAATTCAAGTTGGCTGCCACAGTTATCTGACCTTAACCAACACATAAATCAGAATCATCTTTATTGTCATTGCACCGAAGCACAGCAAAATTACATTTCAGTACAGCCCGTCTGAGAAAACAAACAAACAGACATGGGTAGACGGAGGTGTCTGAGGCTGTGGCCTCATGGGAGGCGCTGCCCTTAATAAGGAAAAGAGAACACAAGGGAAAAAGCGTCCGCCTTCGTCGAGAGCAAGCAGGAAATGACACGACAACGGCTCCAACTCTACCAGTTCTACAGATATGAAGCTAAAAGCTGGTGCAGTGGTAGTTAGAGGAATGTCCATCACATTTTTTAGGGATTTAAAAAAACATATAAGATCCTAATTGTCTGCCATCATGGATCAAAGAGGGGAATTGAATTTGTCCAGTTTGTGACCTGTTTAACTTAAACTGACTTCCATTGTGGTATGTGACTGCATCTAGGCTTAAGAAAGGTCACTACCAAAAATTGTGTTTCCATGCCAAAATCCAAGATGGCCAACGCCAGTGGTGGACACAGCTAACCAAAACTTTAGCTTTGATAATGCTAAACTGCTAATCAGATTTTTTTTTTTTTTAATTAGCAGAAGCTAACGCTAAAGCTCTAACTTTTATCATGCACTGCTGTCACTGACGGCAACCTCAAAGTTGCTGTGCGTCATCATTAGTATTCTCTTGGTAATAAATCTCTTTGTATTAGAGTAAAGATATGTGAACTGTGTGAGAGAGTCACATCCCAGAGACAGTGTGAGCATTGCAAAGCATGCTGGGTAAACATTCACATGTTCAAAAGCCTCAGTATCATCAGTGTATAACTTGATTAAACTTTTGCTTAGTAATATGCACTTGTTCAAAAAATGCTAGTAAACCGGTTGCATGTGAGTGGATGAATAACAACAAATTTAGGAGTGGAAGGACCTTTTGATTTTATTTTTTGATCATCTTGATCCATCTATATATTTCCTAAACACACTTGATCCTGCTTGTGGTTTGCTATTTGGACTCTATCTGAGAACAGCTGACTAAATAAGCCTGGTCAACATAGGGGCCTCACACACCAGGGGGCCCACAGGCCAGAGCCATGGGATCACCTGACTTTATTGTTCAAGTTAGACAGTCAGTCCGTTTAAACTGGGGACAGAGGGACCCGGTAACACCTCAGAGGGACACAAAGTGGCCCCAAAGATGAGCAAAACCACTACAAAGTGATTGGAAAGAAAGAACATAAATTATGTGTCATGGGGCTCTTTCCTCCATCGTCCACCAGTTTTCCTGTTACACACTAACAAACAACAACAACAACAAAAATAATCTGCAAAAAATGTAATCTTCTCATACACAAAGTTTGTTTTCTCAGTCATCCAGGTATATAACAACAAAAAAGGTTGAATCATGTCATCTGGACTTCGTTTTTTTGTTAAAAAGAAACGTTTCGCCCCTCATCCAAGAGGCTT
>NC_056510.1:4170383-4197054 GCF_014905685.2 Nematolebias whitei | reverse complement strand
AAACACAAAGTTTGTTTTCTCAGTCATCCAGGTATATAACAACAAAACTGAGAAAACAAACTTTGTGTTTTTGAAACCATTAGTGAAAAGGCCAGACTTCAGGGGTATCTGAGGCAGGCTTGAAACACAAGAGTCAGGGTGGCTTCTGGGTAATACCAGATGGCTAGGCCTCAGACTGACGAAGCCTCTTGGATGAGGGGCGAAACGTTTCTTTTTAACAAAAAAACGAAGTCCAGATGACATGATTCAACCTTTTTTGTTGTAATTTTCTCATGTTTTTTTTTTCTTATTTGTAATACAGAACCTTTTGGAAATGTCATATTAGTGAAATGTAAAACCAGCAGACAGAATAAAAGAAAAAATGTTGCAGCTGTGCTGAAGCACCCTTTCACCACCATCAAGAATGTTAATATGAAACAACAACGTCACACGCACACGCCACAACACTTCAGCCTCTTTTCATTTAGCACTCAGATTTTTCCTCTCCAAAAGCTTTCTTGCTGCTGTTTTTTCTCACATCTACAGAGACGGAGACTATTTCCTGGTGTTTAGAGCCTCCCACCAGCTGCTAGTGATCAGAGAGGATGCAGCTTTCAGACGAGCTGGATGCTCAGACCGACTCACACTTTCTGTGTTGTTGCTCCAGTTTCAGGGTGTTGCTGGTTTCATGACAGAGAGGAACAAGTAACGAGCAGCGTTTGCACATTAGAGATCTTTGTGTGCACTTTGAGTTGAGTACAAGTGTGAGTGCGTCACAGTTCTGTCCAGGGAGGTTGTAGCAAGGAATGGATCCTCGTTAGATCACACTATGAAGGCAATAACAAGGAGGAGCTTGGGGTCACACAAGTGGGGAAGTCTGGGGGTCCTCCTCCAGAATATTTTGAATAAAGTAGATGCCATTTCCTGCATTCTAGTGTATCTTAACGGGATGTTAGACATCTACGTTTACCTACATAAGTAAAACACTTGATTCAATAACTATTTTTGAAGAAGTAACCTGACCAACAGCTCACCTTGTTTGAATAGAGCACGTTCTGTTTCTCTCACGCATCCCCCCACCCTGATCGACAACACTGCGGTAAAGCCTTCCTCAAATTTGGAAACCTGACTTCAAATCCAGAGTGCTCAATTACAACAAGCTTTACGGCTGAGCGGTACCTTTACAGCCGGGCTGTATTTGCTCCGTTGCATATGGCCCCTGTTTAAAGGCGACTAACATACAAAAAGCAACATTTCACCTCGATGTTCTTACTTTGATTCTTCACATTTAAAGCACGTTTCTCACAAAGTCTGTGGAAATTCAGCTGTGGGGTTGTAAAGACATTTCAACTTTAATGCACTTTAACGCACAGTACTACCGTAACGCTAAGCTAGCGTGCGACACGGAGGCGTCTCCACCTCCTCCCCCCGCCCCGTCGACAAAAAAAAAACAAAAAAAAACTTGAAGACGTGAGCGCCCTGTTAAAATAAGTGATGGGGGACAAACCAAATGGATTTGTTCACTAAGAAATAGAAACTGCACTGGGTGAACTAATAGGGTGTTCCCTTCACATATGATGGTTGTGAGGCTTGTGGCTGAGAGGTACAGATTCTCCAGAATAAATACCGTTAGACTAAATATCCATGCTAACCCGGCCTGAAGCTAAAGTTGCTCGTAAGAAAAGTTGATGTTAGACTGATTGTGTTGCCACACGGCGCGGTGAGCGTGCATGTGCTGATGTGTGAGGAAGTTGAGCTTTCAGATGTATTCTGTGTTCTGTCAGGGGAGAAGCTCCGTCCTGCTCCTCGCCTTCTGCTCTCACCTGTTAATCTGCCAGTGCTTGACATTACATGGCTGCCTCCCATCAGCCTGCAGCCACTTTCAGTGATAGATAGGAACAAGCCAGAGGGAGCAGGAAATGGGAGAGAGACAAGTGCATCGAAAAGCCAGGGGGGTAAAAAAAAAAAGAGAAAATGGATGGAGAATGGGAGAAGAGAAGATTTAATGAGAAAAAAAAATCATTGAGCTCCGAGCTTTTGTCTTTCCATTGTTTTGTTCCCTTCCTCTCGGAGAGGACTCATCGGTCCTCCCTCCAAAACCGCTCCCCTCGTCGGGTTGGATATGTTAATGCAATCACCACAAACACAGTCTCCATCTGTCTGGCCTAAATTGGACAGGCTCCCATGAGTGCAGGGCTGTAAAACAGAAAGAGAAGAGTTGGAACAGACTACTTCTTCTTCCTGTCTGTCCACCACGGGGCCAGGTCTCCGTGCCGGTTGGGGCTCTCTCCTGCGATGGGAAACAAGTCGGAGAGCGTTTCTTGTTTTTCTCTCGTTTTCATTTTAAACAAGTGATTCAGAAATGTTTAAAATGTTCTAAAAACTTTTTTTTCCAACCTTAAGGTGGTTTTTAAATGTTTGAAAAGAGTCAGACATGAGAAGATGAAGTGTTTTACAGAAATTAAAAACTATTATTACAAAAACGCAGCGGTGTAGTCTGTGATACGCGGGTACCCACTAGAAAAGCCATGTCAATACTGTAGAAGAATTTCTACTTCAGAGTTAAACAATGGACAATGGAGATTTATTATTTAAAAATCAGATAACTTTAAAAAAACACATTTTAACCATATTTTCTGCCGTACGCGTCGCTTCGCCGTATAAGTCGCATCTATTACGCGTCACCGCTTACAACCCAGAAACGTGGGCCGGTGTTGTGCCAAATAGAGGGTGCACGGGAGGACTTTAACAAGAATTCAACAAGATTAACACTTATTTTTACTTATTTTCTTATTTAATAAAACAATAATTGATACGTTTGCATTTCTGCGTTTGGAGTTTTATGGAAAAACAACCAGGTAAATCATAAAAAGTCTGGTTAAGGTATTAAAATTCAAATTGCAGTGATTTGTTTTTATCCCTGGAGCTCAGAAAGGGCTCTCACGAGACCAGTTTAAGTAATAAAAAATAATCGTTACTGTTTTATGAAGTTAGTTGATGTACAAAGCACCAGTTTAAAACCTCTTCATCTCGTTTACGTCAAGGACCAAAAATTATTACCATTAAATTTATAATTACCGAGTTGTTTTCAGTCGCTGAGTAGTTCTTGTGAAAATAAAAAAAATAATAATAATTTTTGAGCCAATTTTGTGAAATGTGCTTGAAGTCCTTTTCAGAATAATCAACAACTCTGAATCTTAATCCTTTCAGGAGAGGAGATGAATCAAAGAAACAAAAGCGGCGTGCTTGAAGGTTTTAACATTCCTCCAGAAGAAGCACACTTCAGACCTGAGAGCTCCGCCAGGTCTTTTAATTAACTCCTGCTCCTTATTTGTAGGATCTCTGTGTTGTTGGCTCGGCCTGGCAGCAGAGATGTCCAACCTGCCATTACGAACTAATTATGAAGCTCCTTATCTGCCTCGGTGTGCTTTCACTGACCTCACTTCAGCTGCTGTTAGAGGTCCTCAGATAAAATGCTCATTAATCCATCAGTGCACAATTATAAGAAGTGATTTATCACTTAGGTAACCCCGTTTGCTCCTCAAACCTGCGTTTGTTGATTATTATTGTCATTTAGCGTTGAGCTCTTACCATAAAAACCACAAAATAACAAAAAATAATTATTTCTGCAAGACTGAGGTGTTTTAATTATTCCTTCAGCAGCACAACTCATAAAGTGTCTAAGTCCTTCACAATAAGAGCTGACTTTAAATTATCTCTAAATTCCTGCTGTTTTACGCTGCAGTGTAAGTTTTACTGAAGAACAATGATATGGTTAGTTTTTTTTATATACCGTATTATTTTACATTATTAGTGTTTAGCGTATATCTTGGATCTTTTAGCATACCAGTGTTCATTTAGCGTATATCTTGGTTTATATCTTAGATCCTTATTTACCGTTTATTTTTATACTTTTTATTTTTGCTATTTTTGGGTGCAACCTTGTGTACATAATTTCGTTCCACCTCATGTACCACATGTGATGCGAGCGACAATAAAGCAGCTTAAACTTGAACTTTTGTTAAGCTTCAGAGGTTTATAGTTTATTTTGAGATGAACGCAGTGTACATGTGAGACTTTTATTGTGAAGGACTGAAGGAAGTTCTGCAAGTTTTTGATCTGCTAATTGGTTCATGACAAAAAAAAATGTGTTGTGCTGTTATTTTGTAGTTTACCCAGTAAAACTGCACCATACCTGTCAGTTACAATAACATCACAACAGAAGCAAAATGAAGTTCAAAAGATTTTTTTTATATTTGTCTTTTTCTAAAACAATAATAACAATAATTCATTCATTCAACCTCTATTTCTAAAGGTTGATCCCATTGATCCTCGAGGACTCATTTACGAGAGAGACCTGATTTTAACAGCGTGATGACAACCCTTGTAGACATGGCACTGTTCCACAAAATCTGACGACAGAAGCGTTACAACGTGTTGTAGTAACTATGCCAGGACTGTGTGTGGCGCTGTAGCGTTGCCACATGGAGCACTAAAGTCTGATCGCTGCGTGAGAAAAAACTAAACAAGGAATTCAGGTTTTATGTTAGTTTCAAGGTGAGGCTTAAACATTTGTTTTCAGATTGTTGTGTTTTGACTGTCTACACAAAAATATCAGGCTAGCATTTTAAGATTTTTGCACTATTTACTGTATTTTTCGGACTATAAGTCACGTTTAAAATCCTTTACTTTTCTCAAAAACCGACAGCGAGCCTTATGTATTAATTCTGGTTGTGCTTACTGACCTCGAACCAATGTAATGTGGTACCAGTGCTCAAAGATCTGTCGAAATGAACTGGTTTTGCTTAATGCGCCTTATGTATGAAAACAGACCTGTTCATTGATACTGCGCCTTATAATCCGAACAATACGGTACCTGTTTTTAATTTAATTTTTTATTTTTATGGCTCCTACAACAACTAACAGAATTTTTAAAAAGGCCAGTTTTTCTTTCGGCTGCTCCCTTCTTCAGGGGTCACCACAGTAAACTCATCTAAACAGTAAACTCACACAAACTGGGCCGGATGCCCTTCCTGCCTCAACCACTGAGCTACCACAGCCTCTGTGTGGAGCAGAGAGCTGCATGTGGGGCGCCCGGGGAGCAGATGCTGGGGGTTAAGGGCCTTGCTCAAGGGCCCAGAGTGGGGCAAATGAGGGTGGAGGCAGGTGTGGGCGTTTCACCTTTCCCATCCACATTTTAATATTGTCTAGGGAGTTGAACCGGCAACCCTCCAATCGCAGGCCCACCTTCTCTAAACTCTGCGCCACCACTAAAACCAAAAAAACAAAACTTATATTCCCCATAAATAAAGTTTCCTTGTAGATTGCCTCTTAGATGTCTTTATTTTTTTCAACATTTCCCCTCTACTGTAGAATATTGTTTTAACTTAAATATTGAAACTCAGAATTAAGGAAAATGATGATTTTTGAGTGGCCATATTATTGTGTTGTATCTTTTTTTTTTAGCTTTATCAAATAAATAAAATATCTGCAGGTTGTGGGTTTATTAAAGCACACATTTCATCTCTGCAGGTCTGCTGTCTCTGATCTTTTAACTGAAGCAAAAACGTATTTATCCTAAACCACCATCCTCCTCTGATCTTAAACTGACGTCAGTTTTGTCCGTCAACCTTTTAGAACGTGTTGAAATGATCCTAATTTCTGCGTTTGACACAGAAAAAGCGTTGCGTTGTTTTGAAAAGCAAAGAAAGTGATGTTTTAATTTTTATTCAACACGTTTGAGGATAAATGGTTTTCAAAGAGGTGTTAGGACCTGAAACACTCATTTGATGAAGTCATTTTTATTGCTCCTGTCCCATCTCAGCAGCTGTGTCAACAGAAAATGACTAATTTGGGCCTTTGCCACCGATAATTACATCCAATGAAATGGATACTGAGCCAGCTCTTAAGCTTTACGGTCGCTCAGCATTAGAAGACTTAAGAGCTCCTGATGTCCTTCAGATTCAATGGAAATGTAAAACTGATTCACTGAGACCAGATTTGACAAGAGGGACAGATGATTTGGTCTGCTGCCAGCAGGGGCGATGCTAGGAGCTGAACTTCCGGGGCGCTCAGCCCCCAGTGTTGACAGTGGCTGTTTGCTTGAACAACGCAGTGTCCATTGGCACCAGAGACATTTGTAATGTGGGGGAGGGGGACGCATTTGGCAGCTGTGCCTGAGTGGTTAGAGCAGTCATCCTCCAATGGGAGAGTTGGGGGTTCGATTCCACAACAGTCACATGCTGAAGGGTCCTTGGGCAAGGCAGTGAACCCCTCATTGCCTCCGATTTGTGTCCCATCAGTGCATGAATGTGATAAAACTCTGATTAATCTTTGTAGAGATAGAGCTGTATGAACGGGTAAATGAGGCACAGATTGTTGAAGAGCTTTGAGTATCTTTATCAGATAGAAAGGAGCTGTATAAGTACAGTCCATTTACCGTTTACCATTTGCTTTGGGGGTCCTCCACCATCAAATTTTGAATAAAGTAGATGCCATTTCCTGCATTCTGGTGTATTTTAACAGGTTGTTAAACATCTACGTTTACCTACATAAGTACACACTTTATTCATTAACTATTTTAGAGAGCTCTGCACAACAAGAAGCTATTATTAACTAATATTACTACCTGTGAAGTACTTATTTATACTAATTCATCCAACATGCATCGTTATATTCTATCATGGTTTTTTTTTTTTTGTTTTGTTTGTTTTTTTACTATATTTCTTTTTAACCTTGTAAACTTTATATTTCTTTTTCACTTTTTGGTACTTTATTTTGTACTTTTATTGCGTGCTTTAGAATTTCTTGTTTGTTTTTAGCGAGCCGAATCGGTTCTTCTCATCCTGAACGTTTCATTGTGTTAACCTGCGTATGACAAATAAACAACATAACATAGGAAGTAGCCTGACCAACAGCTCTCCTTGTGTGAATAGAGCATGCTCCCCTCCCACCCAAGCTCCTGCAGGTAAGGGGCGTTTCACTTCAGGACAAATTGAGATCGTCTATTGGTTATTTGCTCATGAGCCTATGGGACTGATTGACAGGTGGCGTTGAGGATCTGACTTGTGCAAAAACAGATTTTGTACCATAATTTATTCCATATTTATTACAAATTTATTCAATATTTTGGTGAATCTAAGGTTTGAGAACTGAGTTGCCTTACAAAATCGTAATGAAGTTTTGTTTATTTTATTTTCAAGGTTGTTGAGTTAAAGTTTAAGAAAAGGCTAAAACCGCCACTGGCTGCCAGACTAATAGATCTGAGTAGAATGACACAATATTTCTGATTTTACTGAATAATTTCTTCTTTTCTTATGAATGCCATAAAATCGAACACACAAACTAATATTGATACATCAGCTTAAGTTTCCATCTTTCATTTTAAATCCATGTTTATAAAAAAAAAAAATCAACTATTTGTATTTTTCTCGGACCTTTTTGCGTTTTAATCGGTATATGAAAATAGGTTACATCTAGCTTTGACAAAGAAAAACATCACAGCCAATATTTTTCTTCTGATTTCTGCTCCAATGTGAAACCTGTTGGTTTTTATTTAACCCTCAGAAAGTGTGTGGTTGTTGGGTAGACGCTGCTGGCTGCCTGAGAATGTGACTGTTTGGGGCCAAAGCCGTTTCTTCTGCTGGCGTTCCTGCTTTGCAGCGTGTAAAAATGTGTATGGATAATCCTGGCCGCCTGTGTTCAATCTGTGCTCCCTGCAGCCTTGTGGCTCTGCTGACTGGACCCTTTTTGTCCCGTTTCTGCTGCGACAGAGGTATTCACTGAAGTTGAAACATCGCCCTTAATGTGATTTTAGCTGCTGCCTTTTTAGTTTTATTTTTCACCATAAAATGGGTTAGGAACACCTGGGTGTTCAGCTGGACTCCACTGGTCTCCTGATAAATAAATAGCGCATGAGCAAAAGTTTTAAATTGTTCAATTCAATTATTTATCAAGAACTACACGTACGACTGTTGAGGTAAATGCTTTTAAGAATTTGGTCACAAATAAGTCAGTAAAAGTAATAAAATAAAATAATATCTGAGAATTCAGTGGGGGAGTGGTGGCGCAGAGGCTAGGTTGACCTGTGATTGGAAGGTTGCCGGTTCAACTCTCTGCACCAACAACAAAATGTGAGTGAGAAAGGTGAAACACCTCCATCCTCCGTTGCCCCACTCTGGGCCCTTGAGCAAGGCTCTTAACCCCCACCACCTGCTCCTCCGGGCGCCCTAGATGGCAGCTCTGCTCCACACAGAGGGCGGTGGTAGCTCGGTGTCAGGAAGGACATCCGGTGTAAAAACGATCGCCAAGTCTTCGTGCGAGTTAGTTCACTGTGGCGACTCCTGAAGAGGGAGCAGCTGAAAGAAAAAAGAAACCTCTGAGAATTCAGTCCTGTTATAAAGAGAAACACAAAATAACGGGGATGCACCACGTTATGAACAATCATTACATTTCTAAGCTCCCTTGGGTTGTGATCCTTCTATAATTTAAAAACCAACTGGAACACGAATGTTTTTGCAGCATCTTGGTAAAGAAGCAGTGTTTCCACAATTATTTTGAGTTTGCACAACACTTCCACAGCGACGTCATCGTGCTGTCCCGTCGTAGTGGCAGCATGGTGGCAGCGTACTCATCATGCGGGTCCTGTGCACACCGGCATGGCACACCTGCAAGAATGAGGAACATAAGAGCATCTCTGGGATACAGAAATTTGTGCAACAATAGTTGTAAAAAAAAAAAAAAATCTCCATTTAATTTTCTGTGAGCAACCCTAATACTTTTATTAGTCTTGTTTATGATCCTGCAGGGATTTAATTTAAGCTGAAGGAACTACCTGAGCCCGTGGTGTTGTCAGATAAGATGAATATCAGTCCTGTGGGTTTGTTCCTCACATTCAGGGGAGACAGATTGTTACAGATTGTGGCTCTCACTGAGGAGTTTATCACTTTTCTAATCCTGTTTTTTAACATTCTGAGGCATCTGCTGTTAAACCTGCACAGATCCAGTTCAGGTGTTGGATCCACTTGAATCAGATGTTCTGTTTTCTGGACTCGAGTTGCATGTTTTTTTACAATCGACAAATACAAAATGTATGAATACAACTTTTTATATCATCTCTTGTCCAAACAGAAATAAACAATGCATGTGTTGGGGATTATTTCCATTAATATTTTAATGAGTTTGCTGGTTCAGGGCCAGTCCCAGTGACTCAGATGAATAATCTACTGCCAGGCCTCTCATACACGTTCTACTGGGTAGTTATTGTTCACTGTTGGTTTGAGCTTACCAGATTTTCTGCAAATAATAAAATATAAAACATCACCACTCTTCTGAAGTTGAACCAACAAACCACAAAATAAACCAAGAAACTGCTTTTGTTTTAAACTCACCCATTGTGTTTTTTAATTTTGAAGGGTTTTACTTTTTTCTTTCATGGTGCTGTTAAAGAAATTGTTCATGTTCGCTAATTTTTAGGTCAAAAGAAAATGAATCAAAGCTTTTGACACATGCATGAACGCTCCCTTCTGACAGAAAACGTGTCCAAGTTTAAAAAGCACGCGGATGAAAAACACTGGTTGAGTTTGGCCTATCTTCACTTCTAAAGTGTTCTCCAGAAGATTAAATCATAATTGTGGGGTCACTTGACAATAGCAGACAAAGGTGGTTAAAATGTGGATGGAGGTGGGCAATTAAATAACATGTGCAGCCAATAATACAGTTATACAAGATGTGCACATAAAATAGACCGTGGTTTAAAAACTCTGCTGCACCAAACGTTATGCAGATGACTGTTTGCTTTGTTGCAAACAGGATTCAGTTGGACTGCTCAGGGAAATTAATGAATTTTCTCACAATATTGAGTCAAGTTTGACTCATGAACTAATCTGTAACAGTCCCAACCTACTGGGAAGTTACCCATTTCCCCATTAAACCATTTTTTTTTTCAAATATAAAGCTGTTCTGCTGCTGTTAAAATATAAATGTTGAACCTTTACTCATTTTCAAAAACTCTTTTTTTTTTTGCTAATTTAAAAAAAATCATTAACTAGCGCTATTAGAAAACGGTTAAGGGTCAAATATGATATTATTTCTTGGAAGTATTTGTTTTTTATCCTATTTGTTTTGCTATAGAAGGTCTAAAGATGAATACACAACCGTTTGAGCTGATCCATCAACGTCTGCAGTTTTAAATGTGCATCAGCCTCTGCTGCTCTCAGGATGAGTTCAGTAACTGATCCACGAGCGCTGGATCCAGATGTTCCTGCAGAGATTCATCTGGTTAATCACACAGATCTGTCCGCCTGCCTGTAGCACTGCTTATCCGCTCATAAACTGATGGGTTCACTGTTTGGGAATCTTGTCAGAATCTGGGGACACAATACGTTAAAGTAAGACAAAATGAATTTTGTGGAATTCGTCACATCTTGAGGATCTATCACAGACATTAAAACCAGAAGTCACAAACATGCCTGACTGATATCGCTCCAATCTACAAGCTGTTTGGACAACATCATAAATTGCAGGCACACAACTAGATAATTGTCATTCTTTTGAGGAAAGTTGTGCCATAAAAATATGTCAAAGTGTCTCAGTTTCTGCCGCTCATCACCTAACATTTCTGCAATCTAAAAGACGGGCTCATAGCACAGAAGCCCAATGCATCATGGAGTGTTAGTTTACAGCAAAGAAAATGATGAGGCAGTGAATTCTATAGATCAAGATTGGAAATTGAGAAGCGTCTGAAAGGACGAGCAGTGGCAGGTTCTGTTGGAATGAGATGGATCGCATTTCGAAGTATCCTCCCAACAAGATAACGGTAATCTTCATGGTTTGGCCTCAGAGCGCAGTAGCAAGCGGCCCAGCAGATGTCAAACAGCCTCTCAGTCACACCCCTAGGCCTTGGAACAGCCTCTAAACATATGGGTTGCATGCATTAGTGCAGTGGACTGTATTTCTTCCAGTGAGCACTTTTGCTGTAACCTGCTGACATTGTGCACAACCACCACCAGTTAAAGTAACGCTCTCGAATAATCTGTACTGTGTACTGGTAATGCAAGCACAGTCCAACCACAAACCAGTTTAACTTCCTGCTGTATCAAACCGTTTCCCTGAGTTTGAGGTTGTGTAAACCATCCTCATCCTCATTTTTTGCTGCATCGATGGCCGCTTGTCCTGAGCCTGGTTCTGCTAAAGGTTTCTTCCTCTCGAGGGAGTTTTTCCTTCCCACTGTCGCCTTCGTGTTTGCTCAAGATGAGAGTTCTGTGATGGAGTTAAACTCAAAGCTGCTCCTCAGATAAATAATGTTAAATTATTATTTTTATATATGAATGTTTCTGTTCAGTTCCCTGAGACGACTTATCTTTTACCCACTTCTTCCATTTTTGGGTCACGGGGGTCGCCGGTGCCCATGTCCAGCCATCACTGTGGGAGGGGCGGCAAACGAAGATTAAACTTAAGCAACCAGAAGTTGCAACATATTCATTCAACCTTTATTTCTACAGGTTAATCCCATTGAGCCTCGAGGACTCATCTACAAGAGAGGCCTGATTTTAACAAAGAGTGATGACGACAATGGACAATTAGAAAAGAGGCATAGAGATTTATTTTTATTTTTTTACAAATTCAAATAAGTTGGCAAAAAAAAAAAGTAGCAAAAAACAGCTAGATTCTAAGGCGAATGTCGAAAACTATAAACAGGAACATGTCTGCATCGGTTTTTGCCAGGAGTCCAACAGATGCTTAAAGCCACTTAGGAGAAGGCCCTTTTGTCATATATCTAGATTTAAAACACACAACTAGCTTTAAGCTTTAACCTTTAATTTAACTATTAATCATACAATGTAATTATGACACAAAATTGAGGATTTACTTACAGATACCTTCAGACGAGCATGTACAAAGTACTACTTCCTGTTTATCACTGTTGTATTCAGCTGATCATGAGGTCGGCCGCAGGGCTTTATCATCTTTTACATTTTTCCAGACTCAGTTTATTTTTTGAAATGTAATAAACTGTATTCCAACTCTCAGGGTGACGCAGTCTGAATCACGTTTTCCACTGACGACGTTTAACCATTTTTTTATGATGATTTTTCACAAAATCCCTCTGACCGCAAAGCGTTCATATTATAAAACCCCAACAATGTTGTCAGAGTAAAAGTGGGTGCAGCTCCTGCAGACGAGGGAGCGTTTCACTTCAGGACGAGTTGTGATCGCCGATTGGTCAGTTGCAGATGAGGCAGGTGGCGTTGAAGATCCGACTCGTGCAGAAAGATAAAAACCATGGCTTTTAGCGACCCGTTTAAGACCGTCATCATTTATTCCATGGTTATCTCAAATGTATTAAATATTTTGGTGAATCTAATGTTTGAGAACTGAGCTTCCTTACAAACTTGTAATGATGGTTTCTTTATTTTTCAGGGGTGCCGAGTTAAAATTTAGGAAAAGAGGCTCAAATCGCCACTCATGTCATTGCTTTGTACGCTTACAACAACATAACTTCAGTAATCATTTAATGTGTGTTTATACAGATTGTAATTATAGCAACTGTATGGCAACAGTACAAAATGTAAAATATGGCATGCCTTGCAAACACTTAGGCCTGATGATGGATAACAGCACTGTGGTGTATTAATGAAAGTATTTACTAAACCTCATTGACTTCTTATTTCCATTAAGCTTTATTCATCAGTGATTACTCACTTAAAGTGCCTAAACTGCTTCCAAAGCCTAATGACATTCATTTTCAAGTTATTTCTCTTTGTTGTTTAATAGCTTTTTTCCAAAAAACATCATTTCTGTGACAATTTTAACCCAACAATTGTACCAACAATCCTGTGTTTAAGAGCTGTTCTTACATGATGTACGGCACATTTTCTCTGTGTCTGCCCCGTCTCAACATTTATTTCGATGATTGTGTCTCACAAAGCATTCAAAAGGTGCAGGAGGTTAATCGTGTAAGAGGACGTGTTGCGAGTTTGAGGAGGAGACAAAACTGTCAGCAATCACAGGCAGTTAGGAAACTCATTAGCTTGCAGCTTATTATGGCTAAAGAGTATCATGATAATAACTCTAAACACATTGGAAGTATAGCTGCAGCTTTCCTTTGTATGTTGCACCTGTGAGGCAGTAGTGCGTGTGCATGTGTGCACATAATCTTTGACTTCCTCTAATATCCCCAGCTTCATACTGGCCCCTCACACTGTGCAGCGCTGATAGCACAGTTCACCCTGCAGCAACACACACAGTGGCCGTTTAGTGCAGGCAAAGATGATGCAGCTTCCATTAAGAGGATGAAACACGCCGCAGAATGGTTTTCTTACAGCTGCTGTTTCCTGATACACTTTTGGTTATTGACGCCGTTTGAGCTGCTCTCCGTGTTTTTATTGGAATAATGTTGTGTCGTCTCTGTTTCCTTCTCCGTGAAGCAACAGCATCGCAGCGTCGGCGGTTTGTGCCTTCAACCTGAGCGCCATCACCCAAGCCTTCAACGGGCCCTTCCGCTCCCAGGAAAATCCCCGCTCCACCTGGCTCCCCACGCCCAACCCCATCCACAACTTCCAGGTAAGTTTCAGCGCAGAGGAAGAGAGAAGGAGCTGATTGGCTGAGCTGTAAAAGTAATTACGGTTAGCATTTTTAAGTGTAAACTTGCATTAAAAAAGTTTCCCAAAAGCAAAGGGTTCAAGCATTCAGTATGATGTGGGATATCTGTCTGCCCTTCGTTTGCAGTGCGGAACAATAGACGACAAGGGACCCAACGAGGGTCTGACGGAGCGCAGCCTGCAGGACGCGCAGAGACTGTACCTGATGAACGACGTAGTCCAACCGGAGTCTGTCGATCCGCTCGTCATGCAGGATGATGTTCGCTTTTCCAACCTCGTCGTGGACATCGTTCAGGGAATGAACACGCTTTACCACGTCATGTACATCAGCACAGGTCAGTAAAGCAGCAGAACTGTATGACCCACGAGTGCATTTTAATTTAGGTTACTTATTATCGCCTTTATTTGTTTCAATTAGAATATGGCTCCATCCTGAAAGCTCTGGCAACACCTAATAAGAACCTGCAGGGTTGTTACCTGGAGGAGATGGAGCTCTTCCCACCTGGCGTGCGAGAACCCATCTTGAGCCTGCAGATTCTGCACAGCGAAAGGGCGCTCTTTGTGGGGCTCAACAACAAAGTTTTAAAGATCCCACTGGAGAGGTGTTCCACTTACAAAACTGAGATGTGAGTAGATCAAATGTTGACGTGCAAATGTTTTTCTCTGCCTTGAACAACATTAAAAGAATCAGACAATGAGTTACCTGTGCAAGAAAGCTGAGAGTCTGTATTATGTCACTAGAAACACTGTTTAGTGGCACTTACATGCATATTTAAGATCAGGTAGGAGTGAGAGATCCGACACTTATAAGTGCATAAAGATTACCTGCCTATAATATTAAGGTATTTTTGCATTGATACAAATATGCATTGCTTGTTATTATGTCCAACATAAGAACAAAGAACAAAAAGGCATGAGAAACCTTATTGAAGCAACATTAGCAAACGCTCACGCTCTTTTGTGATCGATGGTTTTCAGTCCTGGGCTTTGATTCTTGAGCAGTTTGATCATTATTTGGGGATTTTTATGTCCGAAGGTTTTGTTGTATCTTTCTTTGTTTTCTTGTTGCACTTTTTCTATTTCTTGCTCCACTTGTCAGTGTTTCAGCTTAATGTTGCATTTATTTTCCTCCCGTGCTGAGTTTTGCATTTTCATGTGTAGAGTCTGTCCTCTGGTTCCTTCAACCCACTGGGTCTTTATTTGGTGATTGTCAACCGCTGTTCATTTGGTTTCGGTCCTCTCAGTGTTTATTTTGCCCAGTTTTCTTATCTGACTCTTTCATCCTCCATGCAAATATTAGCTTTCATAAATACTGTTCAATGGAACAAACGTTGAAGAACCACAGAGCTACCGAAATAAGAACAGTCCTCTTTGTCACAAATTAAATCCTTACAGCTCAATGCCGTCATATCCACATCCTACTCCACCACTGACAGTAGCAGGTGTTTTTGTCCAATAATTGGCTCATAACTAATAATCACATCTACCGTTCTATAAACCTTGTGGTTAACACAAGCTGTGCTTTTGTAACTCTTCGTGCAACAACACAAGTTATTCGTCTTTATCTCTCCTGAGCTGCTCCACAGGATACTACGAAGGGTTAAATGTGACAAAATTAAATAAATACATCATGAAATAAATAAATGTAAATGTCCACTTAAATAAATCGACATTCCATGAAATAAATAGACATTGAAATAATTGAATATATTTTTAAATAAAAATTATCTTGAAAATGACGTTTATTTATTCAATGCCACTATTTACAAGGTGCATTTATTTATTTATTTAATGGGACATTTAGTTAATTAATGGTGCATTTCATAATTTAATGCCTTTTTTTTTTTTAACTTTTATTTATACAGGTAGTCTCATTGAGTCAAGAGAGACCTGTTTTTTGGGAACAGTTTAACGGCCTTGCTCAGAGACCCAGGGTGGGGCAAATGAGGGTGGAGGCAGGTGTGGGTGTTTCATCTTTTCCACCCACATTTTGATGCTAACCGCACCGGGAGTTGAACCTGCAACTTTCCGATCACAGGCCCATCTTTAACCTCTGCACCACTGCTCCCCCACTCAAATGATTTACTAACGCATTAAATAATTAAAGATACATTTAATTGTAGTTGTAATTTAAATGTATTTATTTATTTGATTTAGCCACATTGAACCCTCCTTAGGATGCACATGGAATACGTTATTGTTGACTTTGTGCTTTTTGACAGTAAATTCATATGAACCTGGTCGGCGCACAGCTGAAGGCAATTATTTGTCCACAGCGAGGATTAATGTGTGGAAGACCCAACCGGTAATCATTAAAGTCCTTATGGTCCCAGACAAATGATGAGGGCGGTATCTCCTTCGGCTTGTTAGAGGAAATAAATTTGTTGTGGTTTTGCTGTAATGAAGTTCTGCTAAATGCAAAGAAACGCTGTTCCGTCTCTTTTGGTGACCCGTAAAGAAGAAGGGGGGGTTGAGAGCTGTGTGGTGTGAAGGTACTGCTCAAACTGGCTGACGCATTCCTCCACGAAAATGTGATATAAATATATATTTATTTATTTTTGTGCGTGAAAGAGCCACACAAAAAGGTCTTTCACTCTGCCATCTCCAGCTTCAGTTGTTCATGTGAAAATCTCCGTGCAGAGGATGAGGTTTTTGTATTTTTGAGGGGGGAAAGCTGGCTGGCTGTTTCTCCAACCTCCTGTATCTCATCAGTGCACTCAATCAGAACTCTCAGCTGGCCACCGCCGCCCTTCAAAGGCAGCTTGATTTTAGCATACAAATAGCTTGATGCTGTACCTGCTTGGTGTGTGTGGAAGCCGGTCCGCTTGGTCTGATTATTTTTATTTTCATTGGTGGTTCCTTTGAGTTCTCATCCAGCGTGTGTGCTGCCCAACAGGTCAGCTCACAGTTTGTCAGATCTCTTAGGCACAAAACATGTCTTTGACAAAAACACAAATCAAGATCGCTGCAATATTTCATCAAACCTGGTTGACATGCACAGGATTATTGTCAGGCACGAGGAGGTGCAGGACAGGAGAGAAACAAAAAGCGGTGACAGAAAGGAGCTCATTAGAGATGATGTGGGGTGAAACCGTACAAGGAGTGGCCCTGAAGGAGGCAGGGAGGAGGAGGAGGACACAATGCCTTTAATCTAGTTAGCAACATTTTACTCACCTCTGCAGCTCACAATCCTCCAAATGCACCGTAGCTTAATATAGAGTGCACAAGACAACAGATGTCAGTCAGTCAGGGAACGTTTTCTTATTAAGCTTTCACACTATTGTTTCCTGTTTGTATTCATGATTCCAACTTCTTCTTCCATATCCTGTACAGTGTGATTCTTGTCCTGCAGTTTTTAAGCTGTTTCAGCAATTTAGGTATCAAAACGTTCAGCTCCGTCAGGAGAAGGGTGCTATTGGTGCAACTTTAGCTTTTTGAAACATTTAGCCTTTTCTGACATTTGTTTTTCTGTCGTAGAAAAATAATTGAGCTCATTTTCCATCCTTCAAATCTTTAGATCTGTTTACAACCTTTGGCTGCTCCTTTCACATTTTGTTCTGCTTCAGCTTCTTTCAGCTTCCTTCTGCACATTTAAACTTTTTTCAGCTGCTTTCAGCTGTTTCTTTCAGCTGTTTTTGCTCCTTTCAGATTCTTTTGGCTAACTACAACATCTTTGTGCTTCTTCTAACGTCTTTCTTCCATTTTCAGCTTGTTATGTTCCTTTCAGCTTATTTCGGCAAGTTTCAGCTTTTTCTGCTATTTCAGCAAGTATTTAGTTGTTTTCATGCTCATTTTGGCTTTTTCAGCTAATTCCACATTTTTTGCATTCATTTCAACTTTTTCCAACCTAATTCACAAAAATTTGCTCTCCACTTCCTTCTGGTAATTTAAGCTTCTTTCTGCTTTTTAGCTACTTTTTAGCTGGTTTTATGCTAATTTAATATTTTTTCAGGTAATTTTAACTTTTTTTGTGCTCATTTAATTTCTAAGGTGTGAATTGAGGATGGGTTAGATTTAGGGTAAAGGTCAGGGTTAGGCTATAGATATGAATAAAAAAAATGAATGGAAGTCAATTAAAAAAACACCTCTTTAATGTTTGTTGTGCTTTTTTGAAGTCAATTTTAAGAATTGAACCAAAGACCCACAAAATAAAAACGTCTCCAACTCTGATGTCCTCCACTGTGGTTGTTGGTTCAACGTGATGCTTCAGGCTGTTTTCTGGACCTCCTGGATTTGACTCTTTAACATTGCATCGTGTTTCCCTGTTAGAAAAGGCTTCACGAGTACTTACTTACAAATGTAAATATTGCTAATATTACAAGTACTACACGGATACTTGACATGATTTAATAGAGAATGGGCCAAGGTTGCGCAGTCGCAGTTTATTCCCTTTGGCATTGCAAAAGCAAACGCGTAGGAGCTCCTAATTTATTCATAGGATTAATAATCTTTAACTGTTTGGTCCAAACACACTTTTAGACATTAGCCAAAATATTTTTCATCCATGCAATCCTTATAAAGCTCTTATCCAGTCAAATATTTTACTGGCTTCTGACAATGCTGAGGACTTGAAATAAGGAAACTCAATCTGAGGGTTTCAGGTAATGCTGTACAAGTCTATATTACAAAAATACAGTAATACTCCCATTACAGACGAGAGAAGAGGTCAGCTCGAGTCTTGCTGCAACGGCTTTCTCTTTCTTTTGAACCATCTTCAGTCATTTCTCTGGGCGCCCACTGCTCAGGCTATTTGGAAAAAGACCCACCTACCATTTTACTCAATCCGACTCGCCATCATTGTGCTGCTGTCTGAATGAGCTGAATGGATTTTCATTCAGTCTCTGCGTTGTGTGAGGTCGTCCTATTCAGACTCGCTCATATGGCGTATTCACTCACATACACGCAGGCGACAACAGCAGCAACGCTTACACAAATAAAGTTCAGCTGGACTTGATTGAGACATCATTTATATACAAGCTGTAATTATCTGCTTTGTTAAGAAGTTTTAGGCTGTAACACAAAGACTGGTGGTTAATTTGGTCCCCCATCGCAGAGTGAAGAGGGGGAATTGAAAATACCGTCCGTCAGTCCATTTGTGCTTGGTGTGAATATGAGAACTTGAAAATTACGTGAGGTACTGACTTCCATTTTGGTGCTACATCAATGTGTAAGAAAGATTCCTACCAAAAACTGGGTTGCCACATCAAAATCCAAGATGGCTGCCACCATATATGTATAATTGTAAGCTGTGTGAGCTGGATAACTTGAAAAATAAGTGACTTGTCAACTTTAATTTTGGTGTGTGACTGCATCTAGGTGTAAAAAAAAATGTCCCCATCAAAATTGGGTTGTTACATCCAGATCCAAGATGGCTGCCACCATATATGTCCGTCCATCTTGTGAGCTGAATAAATAAAAAAATAACTAATAAAAACAAGAGCAACATGGTGACTTCCATATTGGCATGTAGCCGCATCTAGGCATAATAACTATCAAACTATCAAAAAAAGATGGTCCACCACCATATATTTATGTAAACCAACCATCCTTATCACTTGAGGAAACTATTAGGGATTCACGATATTGGATTTTTGGCCGATGTCCAATATGCCGATATGTTAAAACTTATTTGGCCGATAACTGATACCAATACTGGTATTTTTCCCCCTGGACCTACTTACATGAGACTACATAGCTTTCTCTGCTGTGGAATTAAAAATACTACATTATTCTGCATGGTCTTTGGCAATTTGGCCTCCTTCCAAATGCAGATGCCAAAAAGGGGACTGAAAATGATGCAACACTTCAACTTGGATTATGTTTAATGTCAAATTTATTCAAGACATTTACTCTCTCTAACACAATGACAACACTCGAACAGTGCAATTTTGTAATTTTTCATAAATCTAAACTCAACCTGTTCACAAGCAACAAGTGAAAAGTGCACAAGTAGTAGTGCGTTAATAGATATACTTGAAAGTTTCTTAAATTAAAAAGTAACTTAAAACAGAAGCCTTTTATATCGGTGAGTTATTTTGATGGAATGGCCGATGTCCGATATTTAACTTTATCGCTAATATCGGCCGATACCGATACCATGCCGATAATATCGTGCATCCCTAGAAACTATGCTTTCTCGTTTTTATATTGCTCAAAAGTATAGGTCCCTCAAATGACTTGGTTGGGGGGGGGGATCTGTGAATGTGTTTGTCGAGTTAACATATATCCTATTATCAATGGATATATTTTAATACATTTTTGACAAACTAACAAATGGATTAACATCTGCAGCTGATAATCTTTACCATCAACCTGATTCAAGATGGATGCACAACCAAGTGGCCTTAACAAATGCTTAAAAAATGCCTTAAACACGTTGAATTTACAGATATTGAGCTAAAATATGGTGTGGCAGTAGCTGAGAGTCACTCATCAATTACTTTCAGCATCACATGGCTACTTTGCTTAAACATTTGGAAGTAAATACCAGTTAGCAAAATATTGGGAAAACCATCCATCCATCCATCCATCCATCATCTTTCACTTGTTCTGAAGTAAGGTCTTGGGAGCAGCAGCTTGAGCAGGAAGGTCCAGACATCTCTCTTCACAGCCACTTCTTCCACCTCTTCTGGGAGGACTCCAAGGTGTTCCCAGGCCAACCAAGAAACGTTGTCTCTCCACCATGTTGTGGATCTTCCCCAGGGTTTTCTCCCAGTCAGACATGTCTGAAGCACCTCCCTAGGGAGGCGTCCAGGGAGCATCCTTACCAGATGCCCGAACCACCTCAACTGGCTCCTCTCGATGTGGAGGAGCAGCGGTTCTACTCTGATTCTCTCCCTGAACTTCTCACCCTGTCTCTAAGGGAGAGTCCAGCTACCCTGCAGAGGAAACTCATTTCTACCGCCTGTATCCACGATCTCATTCTTTCAGTCACTACCAGAGTTCATGACCAGAGGTGAGGGGAGGAACGTAGACTGACCGGTAAACAGAGAGCTTTGTCTTACAGCTCAGCTCCCTCTTCACCACAACGGACCGGTACAGAGTCCACAATACTGCAGATGCTGCAACAATCTGTTTGTCAATCTCATGCTCCATTCTTCTCTCTCTCGTGAACAAAACCCTGAGATACTTGAACTTATCCACTTGAGGCAGAACCTCACCCTCGACCTGAATATAACAATCCATGCTTTTTCGGTTGAGGACCACGGCCTCAAATTTGGAGATGCTGATTCTCATTCCAGCCACTTCACACTCGGCTGCAAACCACTCCAGTGAGAGCAGAAGATCCTGACACGATGACACCAACAGGACCACATCATCTGCAAAGAGCAGCGATGGAATCCAGAGGTCACCAAACCGGACTCCCTTCACCCCCTGGCTGCACCAAGAAATTCTGTCCATAAAAGTTATGAACAGTCGATGACAACAAGCAGCGCTGGCAGAGTCCAACTCCCACCCTCAAGGGGTCCGACTTACTATCGACAATGCGAACCAAACTCTCGCACCGACTGTATAGGGACCAAACGGCCCATAGCAACGGGCCTCCAATCCCATACTCACAGAGCACCGCCCCCCCACACACACTGTGTACCTCGAGGAACGTGGTCTAACATCTTCTCAAAGTTCACAAAACACATGTAGACTGGATGAGCAAACTCCCATGACTCCTCGAGGACCCTAGTGAGGGTAAAGAGCTGATCCAGTGTTTCACAGCCAGGATGGAACCTGCATTGTTCCTCCTGGATCTGAGGTTTGACCAACGATTGGACTCACTTCTCCAGTACCCCTGAATAGACCTTACCAGGGAGGCTAAGGAGAGTGATGCCTCTGTAATTGCAGCACACCCTCCGGTCCTCCTTTTTGAAGAGGGGAACCACCAACTGCCAATCCAGTGGCACAGCCCCAGATGTCCACGTGATGTTGCAAAGGCGTGTCAATGAAGACAGGATGCATCTCTATAACTTTTGTAGTCAATTCCTCTTACAATGGTGCCACAGCTAATCACCCCTTTTAAATACGAACGTTGCTCCACCTCAGCCAGTTTTATAGATTTTGAACTTAATAGTGTGTCAATAAATGCAGGTCAGTCACAACTGTTACTTTGAGCTCTAACTGTGCATAATGGTATTGCAAGACTGGACTAAATAGGTTCAAATGAAATATCTTCAGCTCTGGCAGTAAAGAAAGTGGCTGTTGTGCATTCCTTAAAGGTATGCTAGTTGTTTAATTTAAAAAAAGTTGTGTTTAAAAGCCCATTATGTGTAGATTTTATTTCTTGTTAAACCTTTTTTAAATGCCAGTGATTTGCAGACTAATGCTACAGCTTGTGGCTTGTTTGGCAACTGTGTGTATGTGTATATGACTGTGTGTGTTTGTCCTCTATTTGTGGTAATTACATTTGACCGGGCCAATTGGCACCTCTGGCAAACAGCACCCGTCCGTCCTCTGCTTGGCTCCCATCTCTTTATCTTACTGTTCGAGTAAAGTGATTTATTTTAGCTTCAGTAATCTGCACGCTTTGTTGCTATGTTGCTTACGGTACATTAGATCTTTTTTTTTTTCCTCTCGGTGCTTTTCAAATACATCAACATTAAAATCTGGGTGCTGCTTCTTTTCAAGAACCACTTCATTCTCACTGCTTTGGCGCTAATTAAAGAAGAAGAAGAAGAAGGGTGGCTGTTAAGAATTTGGAGGCAAATGTTTTTATTGAGGAGGATGAAACAGAATAAACCAGACCTCCTGCAGTTTCTGCTGTAAAACTCCCAACTCTTTGTTCACATAAACATTACATTTCATTACAAAAAGTACAAATGTTCTGCTGGTGAGAGTTATGTTTCTGCCTGAAGGGCTTTAGCTCCATTTGCTCCGTCAGACGGTGGTTTTATCTGCGTGATGAACAGTGACCCGGCAGCAGTTCTCGAGCTGAGGAGGCTCACCTACCTGCAGCAGGAGTTTAACACAACCAATGTGGCTGTTGAGGAAAACTACCAACCATTAGCATCTCTAGCACAGTCTGTGTGAGAGAGAGAGAGATTATTTTATGCCACTTTTGCAGCGCTTAAGCATTATTCCTACAGGAGCATACGGCAACTTCCCTGCCTGTCTCTGTGTGAGTGGAGCCTACAGGCTGGTCCCCGAGCAAACCAATTTACTGTCGACTCGGGTCTGCCAGCAGGCCACTGGAGCTCACTGCTGCTCAGCCTGTACCGCCAATCAGAGGAACATTTCACCAACCAACAACTGAGAGAGAGAGAAACTGTCTCCTCACAGCAGATGTGTTTATTACTGGTGGAGAATGCTGTTAGTTTTATTACAGGATTTGTTCTGTCTGAGTCTCAGCGTAATCATTTTGTCTCCTCATTCTGACTCTCTTACCGTACTTGCCGCCGTACACATCGCTCCGCCGTGTAAGTCGCATCAGTCCAAATATGTCTAATAAAGTGGAAAAATCCATAAATGCATTGCTTCACCGTATAAGTCACATATATTATATGTCACCGCTGACGCTTTGCATTTGTTACGCGTCACCGCTGACCACCCGGAAACGTGGGCCGGTGTTGTGCCAAAAATCGATCGGCTGCCAAATGGCTGCCACGGAGTATGCACGAGTGGACTTTAACAAGAATTTAACAAGATTAACACTTAAAAACAATTGTTTGCTCGACATTGTAGTAAAGGTGTGTCTCAGTCTAACTTTTCTTTAATTAATGCACTTTGACGGTCCTATCAGCTGCATTTCGCCTGGGCGGCGCGGTGAAATGCAGCTGATATGACGTTTGCTCCAGAGAGAGACGAAGGTGGCTTGGTATGGCAAGCCAAGTGTCTCACTAATAGCCACTTTTACCTAATAATGAGACACTTGGCTTGCCATATTAGTCGAGGGCCCTCTAGTGGCTGAAAATGGTAGTGTTCAATATTTTCCATGTCAGAATGAATGAATTTCCCCCCCCTATATTTAAAACCCAATTTTTGCCAGAGAACTGACAAAAACATAAATAAATTGTTTCACTGTATAGGTCACAGGCATGCTAATTTATGAAAAAAACTGAGGCTTATTCAGCGAAAAATACGGTAGTTTATGCCTATTGCTGTCTCTGGTTGTTTCAAACTTGGTGCAGTGTCCTAATCTCCATTTCACCACTTCTTAAACACCTTAATGTTGACATCTTTTTATGTCTTCAGCTCTAAACAAAAGGATGGAGATTTTTGTTACAAGTGGTAGAAGGTTCTACAATTTGTTAACGATTCAGCCTGGTCAAAATCCATATCAAAAGAGTGTGTATTTATATACAGTATGATGTTTTTAGCAAGTTGCACAAAGGTATTACTTGGAATAAATGTTTCTGTCTACAGTCTGTGAACTGCACTCAAAATGCGAAGCATCTGGTTTTGCAGATGTTAATGCTAAGTTTATGTTTTCTTGCCCTGTTTCCTGACCTTTTTATTTATTTTTGTTTAATATCATTTTATTTTATTTCTTTATTTGTTTGTAATATTATATTTTAGTTCATTTATATCCAATATTTTGTAACAATGAGTATCGTTTACTCGTAACATGGAGCGATTTCAGATGGGATGGCAATCGTTTGTGGATTTGTCATGTTCATAAGGTCTTTGTTTTAGTTTTTGTATTTATGAATTAATTTTGTTTTTAGTTATCTTAGGTTTAATAATGGTTTAGACTAGTTTTTAATCCTACGCAGTGGTATCTATTCATGTAATGATGTTAGATGAATAAATATCCTATTATTATGTACTTACTTAAATAAGCCACTCTGAGGACACGAGAAGATTTTAACCAGTCTTCACTTGCAAGAGCAGATCAGAAAGTTAAACACTTG
This sequence comes from Nematolebias whitei, assembly GCF_014905685.2. Lineage (NCBI taxonomy): Eukaryota > Metazoa > Chordata > Actinopteri > Cyprinodontiformes > Rivulidae > Nematolebias > Nematolebias whitei. The sequence goes on along the minus strand of NC_056510.1, from coordinate 4,172,633 downwards.
GAGTGAGTATCTGCACCGGACAGTGAGGAGGAAGTGTTTTATATCAGACGACCTTGGCTTTCCAGCTTACAGAACAAAGAATAGAGAAAACCTTGAAGTTATAAGATGCTCCTCCGTGCACCTGCAGGCTCCTCTCTGAGCAGACTAAACCACTCTCTAACTCACACACATTAATTCATTAGTTAGTGTCAAACTGCCAGAAAACTTTACCAGAATTCCCTTGACGTGCCCCCAGTTGACATCCTCAGAGGTCCCTCTGCTCAGCTTCAGTCTCACCTGCCTTTGCTTTGTAACCATCACACCTGTTCTTTTACTTGACCCTCCCCAGAACATGTCCTCAGCAAGGATTTGACATTTGATAAACACACAGCCTCTGTAGTCGAGGCCAGATTTTTTCAGTTATGTCTTTTAAACCAGGTCAAAACTTTTTAAAATCATCGTGTCCTGGAAAAGGCCGTTCATGCTTTTTATCAGCTCAATGCTTGACCGCTGCGAAGCTCTGGATGTTGGAATCTCCCAGTCCTCCATCAGTAACTTCAAAATGCTGTGCCCACACTTTTAACCAACACATCTTCCCAGTTTTATTCTCTCTCCACTGACTTCCAGTCCATGTTTGAATTGGTTTTAAGCTCTTGTTGTTTACGTAAAAGCGCTCAATGCGTTTTCTCCACCTTATTCAGCGGATCTAGTAAATTTCCATGAGTTTGAGAGGACCTTAAGGTCGGCTAATACGTCTTTACTGTTATGTTGGGGGGACCGGGCCTTTTTGATCTCTGCACCCAGGCTCCGGAACAACTACCTCATGACTTGCACTTTTTTAAAATTAAACTTAAGATGCTTTTTATTCAGACAGGCTTAGCTTATGACATTTTTGTACTTTTATATTGTTCTTAATGTCCGTTTTGACTTTTGTATTCTTAATCACTTTGATAACCTTTTGGTTGTTGTAAAGGGATTTCTAAATAAACATTGACTGATTGATTAATTGATTGATTGATCTACGTCTTGGTCATCTTGTCTTTTATGTCAGATCCCTCCCTTTGAATCCTGGTTGCTCCTGTCCCTTTTGGTCCACCTGCCAGTTTGATTGTTTTAAATCTTGCACCCTTCTACTCTTTAAAGTTAATAATATCTACAACCAAATAACTCTGGAGTCAGTATGATTCAAGATGGTTGCCACAACTCATCCATCCATCATCTTTAACCGCTTATTCTTTTTTGGGTCGTGCTGGTGCCCATATCCAGATGTGCATGAGGCGGGGGACACCCTGGACAGGTCTCCAGTGCATCACGGTGCCACAGCTAAGGCTGTAACTCAATCAGCCTTACAGATGTTTAACTAAAATACGGTGTGGTGGTAGCTGAGAGTCATTCACAACACTCAATGTGAACTTTGCACATCATTTTCCTTTAAAACGTTAACATGCAGGCAGTGAGCGATGTGTATTCCTTTGAAGAATACCACCGTCATTTTCTTCTGTATTTCGTCATGGGGTTTTTTGCACAATAGTTTTCAGCTGGGTGCATTAGCATTAAATGCTAGCAGGAGTTCCTTGTGTTTCCAATCGACCAGACTGTTCAAACGTTTAGAACAGTAGGGAAATAAATCAAAAGTCCCCAGAAACATATTGTCATGCCTGCAGGAAGATTGGTGAACTCACCGAGCGCATTTGTGTTTAACTGAGTTAGACCCTCGACAAGGTGCAACATAATCCAAAACTGCAGCGGTACAAGTTAATAAAAGTTGAATGTAATTTATAACTTATCAGTTCTGGTGACCATATTTGAAATTATTCAGTGGCAGGCAGCTAATAAAACTAAAGAGGAGAATTGTTTTTATGCCTAGTTGTTAAAGGTCCAGTATTAAAATGAGACACTTCATTTTACAACATCCACAGATGATTTACGAAGACAATTGAACATCCAGAAAGAATCCAGCAGGTTTATTGTCTGATGATGGTCCTGCAGACACACTGTTGTTTGGGCTGGTGAGTTTTGTGGCTCAATTTGAAATTTAACAGGCTGTGTTTGATGGCGTCTCTGATCCAGTAAACTGTGCCATCAGGCGTGTGTGCCACTGAAATAAACACCAACTGTTGCCATGGAGGTTTTATGGACTCACATGTGGTGAACCTGCAGTGTAAACACTCCCGTACAGCAAGAAGGCTTTTGGACAACTGGCCAGTGCAGGTATTCATCCTTTTCAGTGACTCGCACCTGTGTGTCCTGGCTGGACCCCCCCCCCCCCCC
>NC_056510.1:4153880-4169983 GCF_014905685.2 Nematolebias whitei | reverse complement strand
ATCCATCCATCCATCCATCCATCCATCCATCCATCCATCCATCCATCCATCCATCCATCCATCTGCTTGTTCTGGAGTCGGCTCATGTGGACAGCAGCTTAAGCAGGAGGTCCAAACATCTCTTTTCCCAGCCACCTCTTCCAGCTCTTCTGGGAGGACTCCAGGGCGCTGTCAGAACAGCTGAGAGACTTAGTATCTCCAGCACTTCCTGTATCTTCTCCGGGGCCTCCTCCCAGTCGGACATGCACGTAAAAACCTCCCTCGAGAAGCATCCTGTTGTCCTAATTGAACTCGCCATTTCTCTAAGTAAGAGTCCGGCCACTCTGAAGAAAACTCATCTCAGCCATCTTTATCCACAACCTCGTCCTTTCGGTCACTACCCAGAGGAACTCCTATTCACTTGAATCTCTTGCACCAAAAACTTCAAGCTTCACTTACATTTTCTGTTCAGTTTCAGTCCAGAAAACTACGAACGTTCTCCGTTTGATCCATCAGCGACAGGAACACTGGGATACTGATTGTTGGCGTCTCTCTCCAGCTGATGCAGTTTTCTTTAGTTTTCTTACTCATCTGCATTAATGTCTCATCTTCGGGTTAATTTTTAAAATATGTTGAATTTAGAGCTACACGCTTCCTCCCCTGCAGGATGAAAGCCCTTCAGCCTGCCTCTTGGCACACGCAGCTAATAATAATAAAACTTTCAAGGCACGTCTCCCTTCATATTTATCCCATCCTTGAATTACGCACTTATTAATTTTTCCGCTTAGCTGATCTCTGTAATGACGTGTTGTACTTGAGTGTTTTGGTGATCAGGAAGCCAGATGAGCGTTTTAAAGCCATGATGACTGCGTAGAACTACATTTCAAAGTTGTTGCAAACACAATACGTCTGACCTTGAGCCAAAATGGCAACGCGCTCCCCTGCACTGCGCTCTCTCACACGAACAGTTAAGTTCACCCAAGTGTGAGTTTGTGGCCAACCTCATAACGATTATTGTCTGTCGATGTGATGTCATTCAGGATCAGTGGCGTGCATTCGCTGCGGTAAAATGACAAACAAGGTGACAGTCAGTGCGTCGGGACAAAAGCAGGTGCTGTACACGTGCACGGCTCCCTGCTGCACTATCCTCTCTCGTTCTTTCCTTTAGGGTCACCTCAGAGGTGCTGAGTCAGCAGAGATGTCTTTACAGGGTGTAAACTAACCTGCAGTTCACCAGGTTGCTCTGACCCCGGCACAAAGAGCTGAATCAACACATGGAGACTTCGCAGCCTCCCGGCTAAACACTACAGGCTCTTCAAAATAAACCGTAAAAGCCTGCGCCAGGAGGAAAGAACAGGATTCTCTTCGTAGTGCAGAATGGAAGGAGCGGAGGAAGAGGAGCTACAAAACTGTAATTAAGGAGTTGAGAGAGAGAAGTGCGGCTGATGAGGAGAGAGGGAGCAGAATGTGAGGGGAAGCCTTTGAGAGGAAGGAGTTATTCAGTCGATGCCTTTTATTCAGCGTTCCTGAGGCATCACAACGGCTCTGACGGCTTAGTCTCATCATTAACAGCTTTAGATTTAATTAGCAGTCAATAAGCCTCTGTTTTACCGCAGGAGCTTACGAATATTTAATCACTGTTTGGGTAATGTACCGTGTGTACAGTTGTTCATATGAATACAAGGGAAGAACATCGAAAACGCTTGTCGTATCTCGATTCCTCCACAACGTCTGAGGAAGTGCTTACTGTGGCTTAGACACTAAGGTGACAGTTCAGAGCTTTTAAAGTTGTTTTTTATTTTAACTTACTGTAGATTCAGTGTAACCACTCTGATTAAACTGTCCCCACAGTGAAGCATGGTGGTGGCAGCATCATGCTGTGGGGATATTTTTCATCAGCAGGGACTGGGACATTGGTCAGAGTTGAAGGAAAGATGGAAGGCACAAATATAAATGAATTATTGAGGGAAGTCTGGGTCTTCAAGACATCTGAAGCTGGACTGGACCTTTCTGAGAAGACTAGAACCCTGAATGGAAAACGATTAAAGGCTCTTACTCATGTGAAACATCTGTTGTGGACTGACGGTGAAGTTGATAAAAGTTACATGAATCTATGAAATTTTGGGGTCTGCGTAGTTTTAGGAAGGCCCAAATGTTTGATATATTAAGTTTTATTGCGATGTTCTTCTGTCCTTTGCTGTGAAACGTTTGTTTATTTGATGGATGAAATGGTTGGGAAATGGTTTTTGACCCACAAGTTTTCAACCTTAGAGCACTTTATCTGACTGTCGGACAAAAGCACTTCAGTTTTTAAAGCCTAATGTTTTAACAGGATATCTGCCTTTGTTCAGGTGGAGTTCGAGCTGTGCTAGATTGAATTATAAATATTAAAATGTCTTTTGGTAGCGCTCACAGAGCACATTTAGTGTGAGTTCCATTTCTTTTTGCTTTTTAAGTTTTTGTTTTGCTAGTTTAGGTGGAAACGTCTGTGTCACATTTGATGAACCCTGGTATGTTCACTGTTCAGTGGTGCACCGTCATGATGCCTTCATGGTTCAAATATTCATTCTGTTCCCCGTCGTTCTTTTAATCTGTTTGTATCTTTGTGGGGTTTTTTGTTGTTTTTCTGTCCAGACTGTGCTTGGAGGCGAGGGACCCCTACTGTGGCTGGGACTTCAAGCAGCGGCGATGCACCACGCTGGAGGAGAGCTCCAACATGAGTCAGTGGAAACAGAACATCTCCATTTGTCCGGTGAGACATCACTGCTGTGTTTACCGTGAGAACGAACCTCCACCCGGCGGGCTCGGCTGGTTCTGGTTGGATCTCAGCAGACAGTGCTTCACTGTTCTGTGCAGGATTTACCTGACCGCTTCTGTCCATAAACAGTGGTGACCTGCAGCTGCTGGAGATCATGAATGCTTTTATTGTCACGCTGTGTCCATGTGTGTACCAGATGTCTAGAATTATAAGACTTTCCCACTTTTTCTTCATGTTTTACTGTAAGTAGAATCTGAAGCTTAATTTGAAGGAAAGTGATCCATTTTTTGGGGGGGGGTTGTTTTTCCTTTACTTTTCGTTCATGGACAGATGGAGCGTCGTAAACTTTAATAATATATTGTCGTCCTTCTAAAACATGAATGTTCTTCACAAAGTCAAATTATTCAACACACAACATCCAGACTGAGGCCTGGGACAAGGGTACTTTGAAGTATTTCTCCAATTTAGCAATTTACAGGATCTCGCACCATCCCTAGGAAATTTGTGTGCAAACTTGCAAACATACTGGATCATGATGTTTTATGAACGATTGGTTGATAGAACGGTTGACGTCAACAGATTTGATCAGAATACATTTTAACACACAAGACGTCTTTGAGCAGCAGGTCTTTGTGGCTGCTGTCTTTTCCAAAGCAGAACAGAGATACGTCAACAAAAGATCAAACTGTCTTCGTCCCGCTCACAGATTGTTCCATATCATCCACATAAACTGTAACCAGACGCTGGACCGGAACACAGACGTTCGACTTTGTCTGGAAGGCTGTGGCATCGTTTAGTTTTTAATCAAATGGGACATTATCCTGGGCTGCATGGTGGCGCAGTTGGTAGAGCTGCTGCCTCACAGCCAGATGGTCGCCGGTTCAAGTACCAGCCTGTGGCGTTTGCATGTTCTCTCCGTGTTGCGTGGGTTTTCTCCAGGTACTCCAGTTTCCTCCCACAGACCAAAAACACGCATGTTAGACTGACTGGTAACTCTAAATTGTCCCTTGGTGAGAGAGAGAGAGAGAGAGAGAGTGAATGGTTGTCTCATTTGTCTCTGTGTCCTGGGATGGACTGGAGATGGACGGACAGACGGACGCATGGATGGGACATTATCTCCACCAAAATAATAAAAATAATAATAAGCCTTTACCTCACATGTTGAAAAAAGTCTGAGTTGGAATGATGTGCAGCTGGACCTTTTGTCTTAATGGTACTGTCCCATGTCCCTTTGGCTCAAAAGTACAAAGGCAGCTCTAATAAATTAAACATTTTTGCTTCAATTTAGGAAGAAAACGGAAGAAACTTTTATTTTTTAATGTGGAACAAATCAAAACAACTTTCAGTAAAATGAATAGGGTGTCTAACACGGTTTGTTGATGAGTAAACACTTTTCTACATTATTCATTCACGCTCTTTCTTATAAGTATTGACTTAATCTTTGTGTGTTTGGTGATCTTAGCTTTTTTTAAATTTCTATTTATTTATTTTCTTTCATATTCATGAAAAGTACAATCTGTTGGAGCACAATACAAACAAAAAATAACTTTCTGCCTCACGGTGCTTAAATGAGATTTTCGTGAAGTACTCACCCAGTGGTCACTGTCTGCCGTCCAGCTGAGGAATCAAACCATCAACGGTGTCTTTGGACCCTGGTCACCATGGCAACCGTGCAACAACGATGATCCCCTGGACGGTGTGACCTCCTGCTTGTGTCGCTCCAGATCTTGTGACAGCCCTGCCCCTCGATGTGGAGGAAGAAGCTGTGAAGGCCACACGATTGAAGTGTCGAACTGCTCCAGGTAGGAAGAACGGTGCAACTCGTCGTCGCATGTATTAAAAAATAAAATAGTGTTTTATATTTCAAATTACATCCGGAGATCAAATAAATAGGAAACACCAGTAATCTGTCATATTCTCTCAGAAAATGGTCTCGGTCAATAAAAAAGATAAAATAATTGTTGCATTTTAGTGAAAATAGTTTGAAAATTAGTTATAATAGTTATATTAGTTATTAAATTACAAAAAAAAAACAAGTAAAAATCCTTCTTGAAAATTTAACAGACACTTTTTAATGAAGACTACAAAAATGAAATCCTCCCTAAGGACGTGAATGAAAGAGTGACGGATGTCCTGCAGAAGGTGTAGACCACAGAGTCCTGGTCTGATGATCTTCTGTGCTGGTCCGTCCTCTTGGCCAGTGGCTGTTAAGTTTCCCCGACGTAGAACTGATAAACAATTAACTAAGCAGCCACTGACCCAACCTGGTTGATCCACTATGAGAAGGTACTATTTGTAAGACTGAGTTTGTTGCAGCTCCTCAGACTGAAGAAGTCCTTTGGATAAAAGACGAAACGTTTCAACAAGAAGAATCCGTCCAGAGGACCCGAGTGAACTTTGTTAGACTTTTCTTCCTGGATTATGGAGCGTGCTTCAGGATATCCCTTTTCTTTACTTTTGTCCTGAATGACTTTGAGGCGTTCACCTAAGGGAGCAGTTCACACTCCGAAGAAACGTTAAACAGATTGTAAAAGAGACGAATCGTTTGAGAAAACTGAGGTGACATCAGGTTTCACGCGGTGACATGTGTGACTGCCCGTGTTGTCGGGGGAACGAGCCAATCAGAAAACGAATACGTAGAGCTTGAGCACCTTCATTTCTGCCGGGCTGCCATGCCAGATTTAATCCTTAGTGTTAAAATTGAATTGTGCTTTTGTAGAAAGTGGCAATTAAATCATGAGGAGAGCTACGCAGGAACAAAGCACTTAAGCAAATTGAATGAACGTTTCCCAGTCAGAATGAGCTCTCTTTGTGTGTTTGTATTTCTTCTTCCAGAAGTTCAGAATTAGAGCAATAATTGGATGGCTGCAGCTAAAAGCCTTCTTTTCCTCTTCCTCCTTATTTAGCATGGGATAACACCCTGCAAAAAAAGAGGGGGACACAGAGAGAGAGAAGAAATGCTTAAGCACTGGTGAATAATTAAGTTCTGAGCAGCTGTGACATTGTGGTCTCCTACTTGTCCATGTGCCTGTTGCCATAGAAACGGAGGCTGGACACCCTGGTCGTCTTGGGGACAGTGCAGCACGACCTGCGGGACGGGCTTTGAGCTGCGCCAGCGTTCGTGCAACAACCCGTCGCCTCGACACGGTGGTCGGGTGTGCGTGGGGCCGAGCAGGGATGAACGGTGAGAACAAAAAAAAAAACTGTAAATAAATTTTTACTGGCATCCAAGATTGTTTCTGATCAGAGTTCATAAAAGTTAACCTGCCTGGCAGATCAAGGTTTCTTCAAATAGACCAGGAGAAAAGAAATGTTCAGATTTATTCAAATATAAACTTTAATCATCTGCATACGTTGTTAGTTGCTGTAAGTGGTGGAGTAAATCTGTAAAGTTACATTACATAACCAGAAACTACACATTGATATAACTCCAGCTGCTATTCCAGGAACTGTAGACACTTTGTTCTTACTTTATTTTAGTATTTTTACTTTACTGTCTGTGGAGACATGCCAAACATAATTTAATTGTACACGAGTATGATGGGAATAAATGTTTTTCTTTTCTGAATTGATGATTTATTAGAGCTACCATATTTTCTGCTTTACACATCGCACCGCCCTATAAGTCGCATCAGTCCAAAATGTCTAATAAAGTGGAAAAATCCATAAATACGTAGCTTCGCCGTATAGGTTGCATCTATTACGTGTCACCGCTGACAACCCGGAAATGTGGGCCGGTGTTGTGCCAAAAATCGAAATGGCGGCCGCGGGAGCCTGCATGGAAGAACTTTAATAAGAATTTGACAAGATTAACACTTAAAAACATTTATTTGTTTGCTCAAAATTATAGCAAAGTGTCTCATTCTAACTTTTCCTTAATAAATGTACTTTGACGGTCAGATCAGCTGCATTTCAAAACCCGATTCGCAGAAGTGGGCACGCGCAGAGGGACGAGTCGCTGTGCATTTCTTCAAAATTTAACAAGATAACCACCTAAAAACAATTGTTTGTTTGCACAACTTTATAGTAAAGGTGTGTCTCAGTTGAACTTTTACTTAATAAATGCACTTTAATGGTCAAATCAGCCTCATTTCACTGGAGCAGTGCAGCAAAATGAAGCTGATTTGATGGTTCCTCCAAGTGAGCTGGACAAGGGTGGCAGGCTATGGCAAGCCAATTGTGTCATTAATAGCCACTTTTAACTATTACTTTATACAACGGCATGCTATACAACTCGAGTGGCTTTTATGTATGTGAATGTTTCTGTAAAGTGCCCTGAGACAAATTTGTTGTGATTTGGCGCTATTTAAATAAATTGAATTGAATTGAGTGCCATCTAGTGGCTGAAAATGGTAGTGTTCATTATTTTCAGTCAGAATGAATGAAAACGGTCATATCTCAGCCAAAAATTGGTTTAAAATATGGGGAAAATCCATAGACATCGCTTTGGCCTATAAGTCACAGGGCATGTAAATTATGCAAAAAAACGCGACTTATAGGGCGAAAAATATGGTACTTGTATTATGAGACATCTTGAACAATATAACAAAAATGTTATTGTGTTGATTTTGTTCTTCACCATTTTTTTTTTTTTTGCAAAGGAACTTAAACCTTTTACCTTATCGAATGTAAAATGTTACAAAAAAAACTGAAAGTGAAAACTCTAGTAATGAGAAAAGTTTGTCTTGGATTCGGAATCCAGCGTTGCACGTTTTTATTTTTATTTCTTATCTCCGTTCCTGTCTATCCACAACACTTTCTTAGGTTTTATGATTTAAATCAGTTATAATCCTAATCTCAAGTGTGTAGTTCCCGTTAAATTGCATTTTGGAAATATTCTGTTGGATGAAACTTTCCTGCTTGGGCCGTCTCACCAGGTTCTGCAATGAAGGCATGTCTTGTCCTCAGCCGATCTTCTGGACCCCCTGGGGCTCCTGGACGAAGTGCAGCACAGAGTGTGGAGGGGGGGTCCACTCCAGGGTCCGCAGCTGTGAAAATGGAAACACATGCCCAGGATGTGCACTGGTAGGACACACACACAGACAAAAATATAAATAAATGAATTATTAAATATGTTGTTCAGTAACACAATTGGGGGAGTGGTGGTGCAAAGATTAGAGAAGGTGGGCCTGTGATCGGAAGGTTGCCGGTTCGACTCCCCGGACCGATAACACCAACAAAAAAAAGTGTGTGAGAAACCTGCCTCCACCCCCATTTGCCCCATTCTAGGCCCTTAAGCAAGGCCCTTAACCTCCACCATCTGCTCCCCTGGGCGCCCTAGATGTCAGCTCTCTGTTCCACACAGAGGGCTGTGGTAGCTCGATGGTCTGGTTGAGCCAGGAAGGACATCCAGCGTAAAAATAATCGCCAAGTCTTTGTCTGAGATAGTTCGCTGTGGTGACCCCTGAAGAAGGGAGTGGCCGATAGAAGAAGTTCGGTACAGTAGTCCCTCGCTACTTCGCCGTTCATTTATTGCAGATTCGCTCTATCTCAGTTTTTCAAAATAAGACTGGACATGACACACAATTGGCTGATTGTTGGATGAGCTGCACGATCGGCGTGGCATTTTTCATTTAAAATAAACTATCTCACATTATTTAGCACCTGCTGCACATATGTGCAGCCCTTACTGCAGGATAAACTTACTGCTGCCTCTGATCAGCTGTTCTCCGAGAGCGGAGAAGTGGGCGTGGCCAAGAGCTTGCAGGAGGCAGAGAGCAGAGGAGGGAGCTGAAATCATGACGTTCTGTGTTCTTTTAAAGCATTTAAAGTTTAGGAACATTGTTTAGAATATTGCAAGAGTTCGGGGAGGGTTTAAAACGCCTTTACATATATATATATAATAAAAATAAACTACTACTTACTACTTGTACTACTATTCCTACTTTGCAGTTTTTCACATATCGCAGATCTTCAGGGAACAGATCCCCCACGATAAACGAGGGACTCCTGTTCATAAATTTGAGATTATACATAACTTAGCCTTAGGTTTGTCAAAAAATAGTGTTATTATTATTAAACTTTCTTCTTTTATCAATAAACTGAACAAAACTCCATTCAAAATAATTTTACTTGAAGTGCAACAAATAACCCGGAGCATGTTTCTCCACCTCTCCTGTGCCCTTTGATGGTTTCTGAAAACCACCACTGAAGTTTAATCGTCAACAAAAAGTATTTATTTTAATTCCAATACATTTTCTTGCGTCACATGATGCATTAGCTGATTTTCCAGAAAGTTCACCCCAAGATCAGAATTTTAAACTCAAAAAAATCTGAAAAATTATTAACATAAAACCTCCATCTTGGAAATGAGCAAACCTCAGTGAGCATGGTGTTAAAGTTCATGTTTTATTGTGTAAAAACTTACACAATAAAGGTCTGCTGGACCACATCTGGTGAAAACTGAACAAATCATGTCACGACAAACTCCTCGTCTAGCACGGCCGGAGAAGGTTGTTTTGTGGCCACCGAACTTTAAAACTTTGCAGTCATTGAGTGACTGTCTCTGTATTTCAAAGTATTTTGGAGTCAAACATGAGGCCATCTCTCCCACAGCTGAAATCGAATCGAACAACCAAACATTGACCCTGAGCAAACATCTCCGCACTTAGTATCTAACTCTAGGGTAGAACTTCCAACAGTATGAAGAAACGATCAGACTGGTCTGCTTTGAAACGATGACTGAAACTCGGCACCCTTCTCTTTCAGGAGTATAAGGCCTGTAACCTGGAGGCGTGTCCAGAGGTGAAGAGAAACACGCCTTGGACTCCCTGGATGCCGGTGAATGTAACGCAAGGAGGGGCTCGCCAGGAGCAGAGGATGCGCTACATGTGCCGGGCCCACCTGTCCGACCCCCACGAGCTGCAGATCGGACGGAGGAAGGTGGAGTCTCGTTTCTGTCCGAACGATGGGACGGTGGTCTGCGAGACAGACGGTGAGTTGTTGGATAAAAACTTCCTCTGTTCATCTTATTTACTCAAAGCAGCCACACTCGATGGCAGAAGATTTGTAACTGGTTTTACTTGCAAGGACAGATTTTTACAACAGGTTACACAGATGTACAGAAGTATACATGCATTGAGCCACGAGCAGTGGGTGAGGCTGGTCTTTATAAGCTTATCAGCTCCCAGCTCAGACAGACTGGTGTCCTTGGACTTCCAGTTGCACCTGCAGTTTCAAATCAAGCTCTTCATCCCATCTCTGCTCACTCAAACTCATGGTTCATGGGCAACATTCTCAGCCATAGTAGTTAAAAACATCCATAAAACCTTGTCCAGTATCCCCTAACAGAGGGATACATGTAACCAGATCAAGGTTCTGAACGTGGGACAAAAATTGACCCCTAGAGTTCTAGGCAGATACAGAACCAACAATGCATGACCGCTCATCTCTTACCGGCTCAGCGATGGTGATGATTCACTCCGTTTCACTGAAATCAGAATTAAAAAAACGTAACTTTACTCCCAAGACGTACATTTGACTGTTGAACATTTAATTGGCGTTTTATTACAAAGCAAAATTAAACTCATCGTGTGGATGTTGTGAATAAATAAATAAATTTTTTGATAAGACGCCTCAGTGTAAATATTGATATTTTCTTTGTGTGTGTGTCTGCGATTAGTAGTGCACTGCATAATATCACAATTCACTGACATGTCCATGCGTCTTTTCATTAAGTAAACAAAAACATCTTTGTCGTGAATTTATGATATTTCTTTTAGGTTTTCTGGGGCTCGCAGATTTATTTTTTAACATTTGCAGTAAACTCAGGGCTTTATTGTGATAAAGGACAGCGCGTTTGCCTTCCGTGAGCTTTGTGCTATTAGTTCGGGGTAGATTTATAGCGTTTTTCAGAAGTCATTCTCGTGGTTCATCACTGTGTTTGCTGCTGCAATTTTCAGTCACTGAGATGCAAAACAAACAAAAAGTGGATTTTGTTATTAGTGAAGACTTTTTTATTGACGTCAAGGTAGGTCAAACTGGTAATAGACCTTGGGGAGGACTCAAACAGCTGTCATTCAGGGAGCAGGGCTTATTTTTACATTAAAAGCACTGATTTAGAGGAAGCAATAACCTAATAAAAATCTCTCTAAAAAAAAAAAAAAAAAGAGCATGCATGGTACATTTCACAAGGTCAGAGCGTTTGATTTAGATCCTGATATAAATAACATAAAGACAGATGATCTAGTCAAAACATGACATCCACTCATGTTGTTTCTCCTCAGTGGAATATTAAACTAAAACCACTAAATGCCCTGGAAGTTCCTGAACGTCCCACGAGGTGACTTTGATCTCACAAATTACCATAAAAATCTGCACTTATTTGAGGAGCAATGACCAGATGGTACGTAACTGTTTATGGTTGTTTTAATCAGGGCGGCACGGTGGCGCAGTTAGCAGAGCTGTTGCCTCTCAGCAAGAAGGTCGCTGGTTCAAATCCCAGCCAGAGACCATTCTGGGTGGAGTTTGCATGTTCTCTCCATGCTGCTTGTGTACTCCAGTTCACACAGTGATGGCTGTACTGGACACCAGTGACCCCCGTGACCCAAAAAGGAAGAAGCGGGTAAAGATGATGGATGGATTGATTGATTGATTGATTGATTGATTGATGGATGGATGGATGGATGTATGGATGTATGTATGGATGTATGGATGGATGGATGGATGGATGTATGGACGGATGGATGGATGTTTTAATCAACATATCAGACCATCATGTTAACATTCACAGGATATTTTGGAAGTACTCACCCCTTCTCACTTTTTGTCCCCCGTAGCAGAAAAGGGGAATTGGAAATACCCTCCGTCTGTCCGCTCGACGCTCGTCCGTGCATGTTGTGATCATAATAACTTGAATAACAAGTGAAGTACCGACTTCCATGAATCATGTTGGTTTAAAATCTATGTTAATGTCAGGAGAAACACATTTTTGTCTTGGAGTTCTGACAGAAGCTTCACTTTGAGACTTTGACATGTTTTTGCTTCAGCCCTTTTCGGCTACTCTTTTGTTCATCTGAGTACTTTGTGTATTCCCTAGAACTTCCCACACGTTTGAATATTGCAGCTTGCATAATTTGGAAAAATGTTGATGTTTACTTTTACTGTATTTAAATTGACTGTATTTAAATTGACCTAATGCAGATTTTCTGTCTTTGCCCTCCACCTTTGTCATTGTGCCTCAGGCTCAGTTGTCAGCTGACTTTATCTTTACTTTTTGCAGACGTACTTTGAGGTTATGCTACTAAATAAAATATTTTGAAGGCTGAAAGACACGGGTGACAATTATAAATGTCTAGTTTACCCAGCTTTAAAAGATATTCCACTCCTGCGGTGATCCATACAGGCAGGTACAGCCCTGCACTGACCACACACAGACTCTGTGATATTGTCACGGTGAAAGGCAGCATGTAAACATTTTCCCAGCAGAACCGTGACATGTTGAAAAGACCCCTCAGTTGGACCTGTTGGCCTGACAGGGTCACAGTCCAGTACTTCACGTGCACACTCAAAAACAGTGAGCTACACACAACTACAGTTCACTTCTCTCCACTGGTGACTTTTGCTCACACCCTGCTCCAAAATCGATTACCTGTCTCCCCCTGTCAACCTCCTCTGGGGCTGCATCGACTCTAGCAAACTGATGAAACACCGACAGCAGAGAATTATGGGATGCAAAAGATACAGAGCGTCTGAGAGGAAACAGAATAATGTGCCTGCTGGCAAAGTCGTGTACACTTTCCCATTCTTCAAAATATCTCAACTCAGAAAATGACAGGAAATCTTTCTGTTTTTATTTCTAACCTGGAACCTTCTTGTTTGTGTCTGTAGGTCTGGTTGAGGAGCTCCTAAAGGCACCGGTGGTGAGGACGGCCGGAGCTAGCTGGTCTTCATGGGAGACCTGGTCGAGCTGCTCTCAGAGCTGTGCCAAAGGCTACCGAACACGCAGACGATCCTGTTCTGGACCGGAGGGGAAGAGTGCACCGGTGGCATGTCGGGGCTCTCCCGTGGAGTATCAGGACTGTAACGTGCAGGCATGTACCGGTGAGTGAAAACACACCTCTCTATGGCAAACCATTTGAGCATTTATTCAGAATCCTTGGTCCTTTTACTCCTCTTGTTTGTTTCTCCTTTGTACTGGATGGTTTAGTTGCAGTAGTTCAAGATGTTGGTGAATTGGTTGAAAAGCACAAACTAGTAAAAGTATTTCAAAAATTAGTGGCACTTTTATCAGCCCATCAAAAGGCAAATTAATCACAGTGTAGTCTCGGTCTGTTCATACGATCATAAACTTTCTTCTGTCCCACCCATGACTTCTGATATGCTCAAGAAAATTTTTGCAAATCTTCATACACATATGTGTATAGTTCTTAATTTGTAAACCCAATGATGCCATAGCACAAATAGTGGGGGAGGGGGTCCTTCCACAGAAAACTTTGAACAAAGTAGATGCAATTTCCTGCATTCTTGTGTATTTTAACGATTTGTTAAGCATCTAGTTTTACCTACATAAGTAAACACTTGGTTCAATAACTATTTTAGAGAGCATCAAGAAGTAGCCTGACCAACAGCTCTCCTTGTGTGAATAGAGCACGCTCCACTTCTCTCAAGCATCCTAAGCCTGTGGGCTCCTGCCCAGGTACAACAGTCTGGTTAGCTCGGCTCTCACCCACACCTGCTCCAGTATCTCCATTGCCACTGCCTTCACGTGCTTCAATTCTCTGTTTTTTAGTTGAACAATGAGAAGACTTTTTTTTAATGAAAGTAAACTGGACTCTCTTTTAGACATTTTGATTGCTCTTATTTTGACAAATTGGTGCCGTTGTTTTAATACGTGATATATGTGACGTGATTACCCATCAAACATTTATCTCGTATTTTTAATAAATAATCAACATTTTATTATTGACCCACTTAAACTGTACAACTTTACATTTGCAATTTAGTTGTGCTGTTTAATTATATTTTTGTGTGTTTAATTAAATTGCCCATGACTGAACTTTTAGAGGTGGAGATTTTCTTATGGGTAGACGATGAAATGCCAATTTGAAGGAGCAGCTCTGATGTGATGTTAGGAAGCTAAGTGGCTGTTATGTTTAAAATTAGTGTTTATGTAATTATTTTGAGATTACATGTCCAATATAGGTTTTTGTTCGTTCAAGCCTGTCAAATTTGTTCATAACTTTATTATTAGGAAGCCTGAGAGTTCCCAGATCTTATTCTGGCAGGATCTGCCTCAAATTAAGCCATGCATATGTATCATCATTAGACCGAGTGTCAGACAGTATGGACAGGAGCTGATGAGTGGGGTGGAGACACCCTGGCAAAATGACAACTAGGAGCGGGGGGGAGCTCAGGAGCAAAATGGACTGAGGAACTGAACTGAACACAAACGAATAGTCAAAGGAAAATCACATAACACAAAAATCATGGTAACAGAAGAGGAGTATTCCTAACAATAAAGAAAAATTCTACCAAAAAATAACCAGAAGATCCAGATCCTGACTATTTGACCATCACTGTCTAAATAAATAGTTTCTCATTTCATTTATCACGTACTAACTCATCACTTATTTAATTGTATTTGTTTGTAATTTAGAAGCTTTTTAAAAAAAACAACTTTATTTTACCAGGAAGAAATCCATTGAGATCATCAATCTCTTTTACAAGGATGTCCTGGAAAAGCTGAGCTGCACGTGTCTTTACTGGTGTCACCGCAGGGGGTTAAAATCTCTGCTCTGCTTTCATTTGAAAGAGAATACAAGCAAAGAACGTGCAGATATAAAGTCATTTCTTTGCTCGGTGCTAACTTTAGCCGTGCGTTTAGGGTTCGTGAAGAAAAGACGAGCCAGAGGAGATGGATAAAGAGACAGAAGAGAGGTCAGTGACTGTAGTTGAACACTGCTGAGTGGATCATTAGCTTCATTAGCTAATGGTTACCAGCAACTGCCGCGGTGCAGGAGTTCTTCTACAAATTAAGTTATCTGTTTGAACCTCTCATTAAACCATTTTCAGCTGACTAGAACTCTGCTGATCACAGCCTGGCCTACAAACAGTGGTCTCAGAAAGAAGCCTGAGCATCTCTTAGGGGATTGATTTAATTGAATTAATTAATTATGATTGGTTTCTGTGGTGCTGATCAGATTTCACTGGTGTATTTATATGTCTGACATTGATATCCAAATAAAATCCATGGTAGTTAAACCAATAGCCGATGAGTGAAATCCAAGAATGCCCAGATTGGGTGGCACTGGTTAACTCTCGGTGGGAAGTGGACAATTAGAAAGCTTTGAATCTGGATGGTCACATTTCCAGCGGGTCTCATTATGTGTGTTCCCAGAAGACACGCACGTAAAAAGGACGAGGCCAGTGACCAAAGAGAGAACGGGAGTGAAAGAGTAATTGATGATGGAATTAGAGGATGGGATTGCTAAAAAAAAAAAGATTAGTATGGAGTGATTTGTGAATGTGCAATGAAAGCAGGTGTCTATGTGGCCTATCTTGTTTCCATCTGTAAGTCAAAGTTCACTAAAGTTCCATTTTGTGCTTTATTTTAGAAAGTTTGACCTAAAATAGTTCAAAGGTTTAGTTTTGTATTCGTGGATTCCAGTTCCCAACGAGATGTGACGTGAACTGGTCTACACATTGTAAAGCTAACGAGTCAAAAAGTGGAAAAAAAAAGTGTTCTTGACTCAACTACAAAGCTGGTTTGGGTAAAATTATTGTCTGACTCACTATCTGACTGACTGACTCACTGTCTCTCTGACTGACTGACTCACTGTCTGTCTGACTGACTGACTCGCTGTCTCTCTGACTGACTGACTGACTCACTGTCTGTCTGACTGACGCACTGTCTCTCTGACTGACTGACTCACTGTCTGTCTGACTGACTGACTCACTGTCTGACTGACTGACTCACTGTCTGACTGACTCACTGTCTGACTGACTCACTGTCTGTCTGACTGTCTGACTGACTAACTGACTCACTGTCTGACTGACTCACTGTCTCACTGTCTGACTGACTCACTGTCTGTCTGACTAACTGACTCACTGTCTGACTGACTGACTCACTGTCTCTCTGACTGACTGACTGACTGACTGACTGACTCACTGTCTCTCTGACTGACTGACTGACTCACTGTCTGTCTGACTGACTGACTCACTGTCTGTCTGACTGACTGACTGACTCACTGTCTGTCTGACTGACTAACTGACTCACTGTCTGACTGGCTCACTGTCTGACTGACTCACTGTCTGTCTGACTGACTGACTCACTGTCTGTCTGACTAACTGACTCACTGTCTGTCTGACTGACTCACTGTCTCACTGTCTGACTGACTCACTGTCTGTCTGACTAACTGACTCACTG
>NC_056510.1:4123390-4153870 GCF_014905685.2 Nematolebias whitei | reverse complement strand
CTGACTGACTCACTGTCTGTCTGACTAACTGACTCACTGTCTGACTGACTGACTCACTGTCTGTCTGACTGACTGGTTTACTGTTTGTCTGACTGACAGTCTGTCTGTCTATTTGGCTGCAGACATATTGTAAAAAAAAATTTATTTTCCTGTTTTTTTTCTGTTCTGGGAGAAAAAAATTCACACAAAGAAAAAAGGAAACGTTATGACGGGTACCTTTCCTGCCTCAAAAAGGAAATGCATCACATAGATTCTAAAATAAAATTATCATAACGATACGTTTTTGTTTGTTTGTTGTTGTAGGTTTTCATCGTATGCTAATTTAGCCTTTATGCTAACTTGGGACAATACGACTTAGCCCAGTTTATTAGCACTAAAAAAGATGACTTTGTCAGGGCTGGAGTATGACATCATTTCTAAAGTTTGATCATGACACACGTATCGTTCACTCATAATTGTGTACGAGCAGTGCACGAGTGAGTGTGTGAATGTTGTAAAGTGCTTTGCAGAACTTGGAATGTGCAAAAATGCTCTAAGATTGGACCAGTTACTGCCCAGCTCTGGTTTAAGGTTTGGTTCAGCTAATTCACCGTGCGTCTTTTGTGTGAGTGAAGCAGCTCAGCATGCTGATCCCAGTCAACAAACATTTTTAACTTCAAACTTTTGTTGATTTAAACAAAACAGAGCAACTAGTTATAAAAACGCTGTCAGTCGTGTCGTCAGCAAGCTCCATAAGTCAGCCAGTCGGTTGAATAAACAGCCGGTTAGTGATGACATCATACAGGCAGCGCTGTGGCGGGCTGTGAGAGCCAGCGTTAAGTGGTCACTGCCTGCTTTACTCTGTCACACTTTTCCAGTCTGCTAAAGCAGCTTTCTGCTGCACTGTGATGTTACCTGGCAACACTGCCTGCCTCCTCCAATCAGACAGACATCAGCCAGTCAGTTAGTCAGTCACACTCTTCTGATGGATCAGATGAAATATTAAAAGTCCCTGTATGTGTAGGAAGAATACACCGGTGCAGGACACAGCAAGGAAGAGGCGATATCATCAGTAAACTAGCACAGAACACAGACGGCTGGGCTTTAATATACCTGCATTTATAATAAAACAAAAAAATTAAA
This sequence comes from Nematolebias whitei, assembly GCF_014905685.2. NCBI lineage: Eukaryota > Metazoa > Chordata > Actinopteri > Cyprinodontiformes > Rivulidae > Nematolebias > Nematolebias whitei. Next base: position 4,152,748 of record NC_056510.1, on the reverse strand, counting down.
AACTATGTGCAAGCTAACAAAGCGAAAATCAAACCGTAGTTTCCTTTGGTTTATTAATTTTTGTTTGTTTCTGGATTTTCTTTGATTTGGAATGTAATGCAAGATTTTGGTTTTCATCCATCAAACCTTGTTATTGAGGTTTGCACATGACTCAAACATTCATCAACAAATAGAAGTCATCCTGCAGGTGTTTCTTCTTGTATTTTTACATGCAGAGCTGCGGCCCATTCAGAGCGCACAGTAAGATAAGATATAAGATAAGATAGACCTTTATTGATCTTGCAGGAAATTGTTGTGCCAGAGTTTCAATACAAAGAAACATACACAATGAATCACACAAGGTATAAAAACTAGGAAGTTCCTGGAGAAACTTTGATTTGACAGTACTGTGTTGGGGTTTGCGCTCCTCTACCACTGTCCCAAATTTCAACTCAATATGGCAAGGAAATCAATGAGTTAGTCTTTTTTTCATGTAGCTAAAGTGGCCATCTTGGATTTTGGATTTGGATTCAGTATAAGATGAACATTCTCAGCTATAACCTCATTGAGTTTTAGCTCTATGTGTTAAAAATAGCTGAGTTAAAGCCATTTAAATGTAGCTTTGGTTGCCATCTTGAATTTTTAAATTTGAATTCATTATTTAATGGGTATTGTTCTCAGGTGCCAACACATCAAATTTCAGCTGAATAGCTCTAAAAAGGGCTGAGTTACCATATATTTTCCATTATAGCTAAGGCGGCCATCTTGGATATTTGATTTGCATTAGGATTGTATAACAACTCACTCTCAGCTACAGCCATACTAAATTTCTGCTCAATATCTCAAATAATGGCTGTTATAGTCAATGTTGTGTTTGCTGAGGTAGCTATGGCAGCCATCTTGAATCAAAATGGCTCTAAATGCTAATCAGTTCTAGATACATTTAATTTTTCTGTGGGTTTCAAACAAATACAACAGTGACTTTCTACGTTTTCTCGCCACTCGAAGTCAGTACTTAATGTGAGAAGTGTTCTGCCAGGTGTTTTGTATGGGGAAAAAATGGCGTCTTCGCCATGGTAACTTGAAATGCCAATAAAAGTAAAAGCACACATCATGGCGCCGATCTGGTCTTTCTGATATAACATATGTGGAGCTACATGTTGCAGTTCAGGCCGCATTAAAGTTGACGGAAGAGTTAAGATACAAATAAAGTTAAGAAATCCTACGTCAGGTGGATAATAATATGTGGCTGCCATTCTACAGTACTGCAGAATCTGGCAGTCCCCTATAACAGAATGTAAAATATAAGAGAATATACATATAATAATATAATATACATATACAGTAAAAATAACATAGTGCCTGGACTTATAAGGACAGAGAGAGAAATGAATAAGAAATTAATTCTAGTATTTTAATTTTGACTATCTCTATTTATCGTTTTTCTGTTTTATTGTTTCTGTTTGTGCATGTGTCATTTCAAATTATTTTATTTATGAACAGCTGCTGTATTTCATTTCCTTTTGGTTGTGTGTTTTATTTATCACACTGATTTTTTTAATTTTTTTTTATTTATATAAAGTCCCAAATTTTAATTAAATCCAAATATACAACGGTAAATTTGAAGATCTGTTAAACTTGAAATCAGCTGAAGTTCAGTTTTTAAAAGTTTTTAAACTTTATTGTTTAGTAGCCTACTGTACGGTTACATAAAATATAAACAAAGTAAAGCGATATGACACGATAAATTATATTTTTTCTTCCTGAAAGCAAAATCAACACATAAAGTCACGAATAAATCAAACTATCGTTCCTCGCGTGCTGCCTTGTATGCAAAAGTTTTAAACAAATATTTGCGTGAACTGTGTGCTCAGAGTATTTGTTGAGGATGACTCTTGGTCACTACCATGCCAAGTCTTAGCTCCACATCTGTAAAAGTGAGTGGGTTATAGCCAATTTTTGTATTTAATGTTGATAAGCTGTGGTAGTCATTTTGAATTAGATTAAATACAAATGTTTTCAGTTGTAAAGGTGCATCTATTTATTACTTTCTGAGAGGGAAGTTTAAACAAGTATTTTAAAAGCGTTACTTTTGAACGCTTTTGTTTTAATTTGCGACGTCTTCTAGATGAATCCAGGCTTCCCTTGACAGGGTTTCATTAGCTTTTCAGAATAAAGTGACCTTTAAACATTATTGTTTGACATGAAGCCAGTGTGCAGTAATGCGACTGTGTGTGTTACAGTGAAAGGCGCATGGTCCTGCTGGTCACCCTGGTCTCAGTGCTCAGTGGGCTGCGGTGGCGGTCACTACCAGCGGACACGCTCCTGTAACAGCCCCCCACCTGCCAATGGAGGAGACATTTGCATAGGTCTTCACACCGAGGAGGCCTTGTGTAACACACACCCATGTGACGGTAAGGTCACATCGTTTGCCATATCACTTCTGTACTGCCTTGTTGGTCAAATTACCGTAATTTCTGGATTATAAGCCACAACTTTTTTCACACGCTTTGAACTCTGCAGCTTATACAACGGTGCAGCAAAATTATGGACTTTTTTTTGACGAGCTAACTAGCTTCATGCTGCCAAAACATTTAGCCTGAACACACCCGGGCGCTCACATAGCTGCCCAATACACGTCTCTCTTGAGGGGTGGGGCCTCATGACTACATGCGACTACCTGCAGTGTTGCCAGATAGAGTTGAGGTTTTCCAGCCCAAAAGTCTGTTAAAAACTGCCCCATCGCACAAAAACCCACCCAATCATTATATTATATTCACTGTTTGAACACACACACAATACCCCCACCTCCTGTAAAGATAAAATTGGTGTTTATATGTTCATCGATGTGATTAATAAAAATCAGTCAAATGTGAACGTTTGTTCTCATCATTCAGAAAAAAATGTCACATTTCAGGATCTGGTTATAATAGAAACATATTAAATGTTAAATATGAATATTTCTATATTTATCACTATAGTAATAATGTTGCACACATTTGTAAACACTCAAAATAATACATGTAGATTTGGTGCTTACCTTTAACCTAAACATTTAAGGAGTAAGCATTTTTAATAATCACTTTAAAAGTTATAAATGTTGTCTTTGGTGCCTGTTTGTTTTCCACATGTATTAGTGTGTGTGAATGACAGGCATCAATATAAAACACTTTGTAAAACGGTGCTGTATGAACTTCAGTCCATTTCCTTCTGTCAGTTGACCGGCCGTTCTGCCACATCCAATATGGCGGCCTCTCCGACGTACGGCTGCAACGGGTCAGCCCCCTCAATGAGGCGTCTACAAAAACTGCCTCACCAGTTCTCTGTTGTGAACGCCCTGGCAGATGGAGAAAGGTCAGGGGAGCTTTGCTATGAAATAATAATGAATGATTGTTTGAAACGTGTTTAATAGGTTAACTCAAAAACCGCCGATCTGACTCCAAATCCGCCCAAAATATCCCCACCCGCCCAAAGCAATTTTTACCCGCAAAATCAGAATGAAAACCGCCCAATCTGGCAACACTGACTACCTGTATAAATGGAGATAAATAAAATAAAATAAAATCTGACCAATGAAATTACCAATCAGGTCACAGTGGACCAATGAAAGGAGAAGGGGAGGTCCCCTCCCCGTTGTGCTCCTAGGGAGGGGGGTAATTCCTGTTTTTAAAGGCAGCTGTGTAATGGAGGACAGCACAAGCTTGCGTAGGAGGACGATGAAAATAGCGATCAACGACTTCCTGGTAGGCTACTGTATTTTTTTTAAAACCAGCCGTGTTACCGGTGTTAAGAAAAATACATTTACCGTATGTATCTGTGTATATTACTGGTACGTATTTAATTAAACATAAAAATAAAATTAATCTGTGTAAATATTTCATGTTACAGCGTGGACACCTGCGGCTAAGTGTGGCATTTATATGAACAACAGTATTGTTATTTTTTAAATTATTATTTAGTGGGCAAAGCTTATATCTGGGTGCGCTCAATAGTCAGGAAATTACGGTGGTCGTTGTTTATCTTTTCCTAATGAATAGACTTGTTCTTTGATAAATGAGCGGGAACATTTTCATGCTGAGAAAAAACTTGCCGTCCCACTGTGCTGCTATAGAGCACCGCAGTAAATTATATGAAATGCTCAAAAAACTAAACAAAAATAAATACATATATATATATATATATATATATATATATATAATTAACTAAAAACAGTTATTTTCACACAATCGTTCTTTGGTTGTAACAGATATTTTTGCTGTGTCCCAGTTCAGTTCTGTCATGAAAGCTCACTGAGGATGCCTGTTCATGCACCTACAATGTTTTGTGTGTATTTTATGTAGTTTTACTTTCCTCCAGTTCTGTTTGCAAGCTGCGTATTGGATAAAGTTTGTTGCCTTCACTGAGCTCACTGTTGAGAAAAATTGAATTTTGTTTGTGCGCTCTAAGCACAGAAAGAAAACGATTGGTTCTGCCTCACACTGCACATAGGCAGGCATCAAAATGTAATAACTGCGTGTGTGTGTGAGCGTTCACACAGCTGCAGTCACAAAAATCATAAAATTACCGTTGTTGTCAAGATCTATGAAGAATCAGTGTTCCCCTTTTCTTATCAGTAAACCTTGATGGCATTGTTCCAGACTGATGTTGATAAGTTAAAATGAGATCCATCCATCTTCTGCCACTTATTTGTGGTGGAGTCACGGTGGAAACGGGTCCAAGCAAATTAAAACTTGAGCCAGAAACACGACAGAGCAGACTCGACTTTCAGCGTTAGCTTCCATTTAATTTATTTAATTTAAAGTAACGGACTTATCGTTGAGACGGAAATGCCACGACGACCTGTAGGACAGAGGAACTGAACTCTGAGGAAAGAAAGGAGGGGAGTTTGTGTGCAGGTAATCAAAAGTTTTGGAGTAAAATGCATTTTATTCTAATGTTTCGTAATTTGGTCAATTTATTATATATTGATGCTCTTGGTAAATATGTTTGGGGTACATTCGTTTTGTTGAGACTTTTTTTTTTAAAGTTTAGTTGTGTTGTTTGGGTTTCTTGTTTTGGCGTTCATTCTCATTACACGAGGGTCAGGTCTCTCTTGTAAATGAGTCCCCGAGGCTCAATGGGATTAACCTGTATAAATAGAGGTTGAATGAAAAAATAAACCTGTGATGCAGCAGCATATTATAATTATTCCATGTTTCTGTGTGCTATTGATGGTTTATGTAGCTGTGACGTCATAATGACAGTACTCAGAGGTAGATACATCCAGGCAGGACACCACTGAAGGCTCAGGTGTAAAATTCCCCGCCCGCCACTCGATTGAAAGTTCCCACTTTTACTTGTTGTTGACAATTGGAGCCATCAAGACCCAATTTAGGGAAGCCATTATATTGTATCAGAACCAGCTTCTACGTGCAAGCAATGCAAGGTTTTAAACTCAAAATATGGAAGACATATTTACGGTGCCCAGTTTTACTAAATGCCAGTGGGTGGTTCTCAAATCCCTTTTGTGTTCTGCAAAGGCTTGTGGTCTCATTGCTTGAAATTTAAACACATTTTTTTATTTAAATAGTTGCAAAGTTGCCACAGGTGTTTCAAACCTGTCCTGAATCTTTCTCACTTTAATTTCAATAATTCTGGAGCTGTGTGTTGATGTTTAGCTTCCATGACAGAAAACATCAAAGTCCTGAATGTCCAGGTCATAAAACCATTCTGCATGGATGATAAGTATTATTTATTTAAAATCTGGTCCAAATTTTGCTGTCAAGGTGGGTACAAAATGGACCAAGGCGGGTACAATGTGGACAGAGATGGAAAATAAAATAATGTGTGATGCCTACAATGATGTTATGCAAGCCGTGCATGCAAAATTAGGTTGTTTTAAAAAATGGTCATATCACTCTCTGTTTGGATTACGAACACCCAGAAATCTGTAAGACTACAACTGAGGCTTTTCTCGTTTTCTTAAAATGTTACCGACCATTTTCAGTTGCCAACTCGTCTCCGGTAGTCACGGCACAGTGAGATGTGGTTTGCAATTCCTGCAGATTGCCTGAATTAAAAGGCTGTTTTCTACTGAGCTGTCCCCTCTTTTCATTTTGAATCACTCACTCTGTCATTCACAGAGCAACATATACAGTCAGCCTCTCTGGTAATTACAAAAGGCACTTAATGGCTTTGTGCCCCCCCCCCAATCCCCACCCCCCCCCCCCCCCATCTCCCCACACCAGACATTAATCATCCTTCTCTAAATCAAGTTAATGTTTTCCTGTTTGACGCGAACCAACACATCCGGTTAACCCTGCATCAGTCCCAAGCTGTCTCCTTGTCTGTTCGGATATTGATGTGCACGACATTAATGATCTATCGGGGTCCTCTTGGTGCAAACCCTTCTTTGCATGTGTAATTAGAGGCAGTCTGGCTGTCAATCACAGCGAAATATGACGCTTCTGTTGGAGGTCATTTGATTAACGTCTCGTCCTGTACCGGGGGATGAGAAAGTAGGTTAACTGGATGACAAAAATGAAGGCAATCAAAGAGGGCTGTTGTGATACAAGAGCGTTGAAACGTTTGAGTTTGTTCGTTTAGACGTTCACGCAGAAAGAAGGGAACAGACGTTGGAGACAAAACAGCTGCTTGGAGATCTTGGTGATCTTGGAACAGATATGAAAGGTAACGGGGGCCCGTCGTCTTCCTTCGCCGAGCTCCTCTCTGCCAAAATCTGCACGCTTGAGATCACGCCGAGTAACAAACCGGCTCTTTTCTTTAGACTTTCGGTGCAGTGCTGTGCACTCCCTCCACTCCAGTGGTCTTGAATGTGGGCTGGAGGAGTGCAGAGAGTGTCTAGTTCAAAAGAAGGAGCTGAGAGTTGGATTTCCTTTCTTCCTCTGGGGTAGGAGCTTTTGTTGACTGCCTGGTAGCCTGCTGCGAGGAAACGGTCCAAAAGCCTGGCTCGGGAGACAAATATCTCAGCTATGCACTAAACAAACTTTTTGGGTTTGCTTTTGCAATCTTGTTGACATCACAAATGCTTCTTGGTGTGTTTGGACTGCTTGGCTGGCCAGTGAGGTTACTGGGGCAGGTGGCAACAGCTTGGGTGGGCATGACTGTTTCCAGGTCCTTCTCAGCTTAACGTGGTGCCTGTGGTTGGATGAGTTTGTTTGATTTGTCTACTTTTTCTATTCAGGTGGCTGGATGGCCTGGTCTCTGTGGTCCACCTGTGATGACTCAGGCTTCCAAACGAGGAGTCGGGTTTGCGGCGCTCAGGGCAGCAGCCCCTGTGTGGGGAACGCCACTCAGCGCAGAGACTGCAATGAAATACCTGGTGAGTTGGTCAGCTTTCCGACGCACCACTCAGCCCCCTTCGGTGCTGTTATAAAAGAATGAGATTGGCTGTTCAGAGGCAGAATGAGGGAAAGCTCTCTTGTACAATTCTTTCTGTGTCCCTGAATGTTACAAAACGCTCTGCAAGCTTTTATCTTGATTTGATTTCCACTTTTGTCGCCAAAAACTGAATGAGGAAAATCACAAGCAAGGATTTTCACAGGAGTGCTCAAATGCTTTCTGTTCCTGGGGTTAAGATGTTTGTTGTTGCAGAATGAGCCACATTTTCTCTATTTCAAGTTGTTGGCAAAACGGGAGTAGAGTGATTCACATTTGTAATAAATAATGAATACATTTGCAATAATATGATTTTATTCAATTCCCAAGTCAAAATATTTAAGATTTTTTAATCAGCAGACTTGGTATACTCTACAAATATCTCAAGATAATTTGACAAAACTTCATGCACATTTGCGTCATCATCAGGCGGAGTGTCGTCATCACCCCAGCTCCAAGGTTAAGGTCACAAATCAAGGTCAAAGTTAAAACGAGATTTTTGCAGCCTGTAACTTCTGATCTGCTCAGTAATATTTAATGAAACTTGACGCACACATGCATCATCACTAGACGGAGTGTCACGTACACTTCTCATCTCCCCAGCTTCAAGAGGTGATGAGAAGTTGCATTTTTCCCAACCCTAGATCTGAGGTCAAGGTTAGAAATCAAGGTCAAAGATTATACAAGGTCTTTGCTTGTCCAGGCCATTGCTACAGTTCGCTGTATTACGTTATAATAGTTTGTCGATGGGTGCATAATGTGCCATATGGTTCTATTTACTAAAATTAATTCAGGCCAAAGAGGCAGATTCAAGCAGAGACTGGTATTTTGTCATTCTAATGATTGTTGATTATTATCTGAGACTTTGTATAGGAGTGGAGCAACAGAAAAGAATAAATAAATAAATTTTAGTGTTCAGTATCTGTAATGAGAAAATAAGATTTGATGACCTGTTTTCACTAGAATGGCAGTTTTATCACGTTGAGTTCGTGTCCGATCACATTCTGATGCCACGTCCCACTGCCCTCTCTCCCAGAGGACATGCAGTTCTGACAGTTGAGATTGTCCTAATTCATGGGATTTTCTGCTCTGCATTTTCTTTATAATAAATTGGCGTTGTTGGTAGGACTTCTATAAGAGTTTGATGTTAGTCTTTGTGTAGGGGAATTTTTGGATGTTTTTAACTAATATGGCTGAGAATGCTAACTCTGCCCATGAACCATATGTTTGGGTCAGTAACATTGGCATCAGAAGTATCTGTAATGTGGGGGACACGCACACTGGTGTGGGGGTGGACGGTGGTTCTTCCCCCAGATAATTTTAAATAAAGCAGATGCCATTTCCTGCATTCTGCTGTATTTTAACAGGTTGTTAAACATCTACATTCACCTACACTTGTAAACACTTGATTCAATAACTGTTTTAGAGGACACAACACAACAAGAAGTAGCCTGACCAACAGCTCTCCTTGTGTGACTAGAGCTTGCACCGCTTCTTTCAAGCATCCTAGCCTCCACCCCCGTCAACAACTGCCAACATTAACGGTGCTAAACTAGCATGCAAAACAGAGGTATCTTCCTCTCCTCCCCCCATGAGCGCCCTGCCAAGGCGGATGACCTCGGGGAAACACTGTGTGGTGTGGAGTTGTTGGAGTTAACCAGGAAAACCCGGAGTGGATTTTTAGTGGTTTGAGTATTCTTCTATTAATCAAGTGGAATGGATTTGTTCATGAAGAAATAGAAACAGCGCTGGGTGAACTAATATTTCTTGGTAAATGTGGGGGGTTCCGATTGCATATTTTTTCAATGCAGGGGCGACAGGTCCCCTTCACATATAATTGTTGCGATACCTATGGTTAGTAGAAAGCTGGATGAGGAGCTGGGTGAGGCTGCTCCGTGCAGCTGTTGCTCCAAGGACGCCTCAGGTTTCTGAGCTCGGCTGAACTGATGTGAGTGTAAAAACAAGCTGCACACACGGCTCGTGGCAGATTCTTGTGACTGGGCTTCACGCGTGTACTTCCTGTATACCTGAGTAACCTGTCCTGAAAATCTGTCCTTGCAAGTAAGTACCGGTTAAAAATCTTCTCCTGTCGTCGAGTGTGGCTCCTTTTGAGTAAGTGAGATAAAACGAAATACTTTTCTCCAATATTTAGTAGAGTACTGGGCGGCGGGCGGCCCTATTGTTTTTTCTGAGTTTTGGTTCCTTTTTAAAATTATTATTAATAATACCAGAATTTGTATCTAAAAAAAGTTAAGTCAGATCCTCTGGACGGGTTCAAAAAACAAAAAAACAATTGTAGAAATGTTTCGTCTTTCATCCGAAAGACTTCTTCAGTCTGAGGAGCTGTGTTCAGCTTGAACCCATCCAGAGGACCAGACTTAACTTTTTTTAGATTTTTCTACCTGGATTATTGAGCATGCTTCAGGATACCAGAATGTGTAGAAACAAATGTTAAATCTTATCAAAATTGTACTATAAGATCAAAAGAACTATTGCTTTTTTTCATCTTGTTCAGCTTCACAATGATCAATTTAAAAGCTTGGTCTCTTAACCCACAGTGTCTGTCATTCCCAAACATGTCACAGTTGCTCAGGTTTATCACTATCATCCTCACAATCATAAACACAAGCACATATACGTGTGTGCCAGACTCATCTGTATCTGTTATCAACTCCTAATTAAATCCATGTGAAGTGAATGTCAGCCGTTCGTTGTGTCGGCCCTTGGTGCACCAGGTTGTGCTGATGTGAATCTCAGAAAGTTTCTCCTGGAATGATCTCTCATGACCTGCCAGTATGAGCCACTCCAGCCTCAGAATCCCTAACGAGTCAAAGACGATTAATATTAATGAGATGTCGCCTCAACAAATCACATCTAATTTTCTCGCCAACTTCAACGAAGCGATGGATGGATTTGTTGAAGTCTGCAGAGGGGAGGCAGCTCTAAGGATGGCAAGAGCTATAAAGAATTAGCAAACAAAATTAATCGGGAACTGTGGCATTACAATTTAAAGTGTTGACGCACACACAGGCACGTGCACACGTTTGAACCCTTTGCATTTTGCAACCGAAGCGAGGAGCAGAGAAACCAGACGTTTGTACATGTAAATTAGTTTGTCCTTTTTTATGACTGCTGGTCTGATGGAGCAAAACATGGAGGAATTTTCGCTCAACTGTTCATATTTTTGTTGAAACTTGTTTCAGTAATTTAATAAATTAGAAATGATATCTGGGGACCATCATTCCAGTATCTCATTGACTGTTTTTGTTTCTGCATGTGTCGACTCCCCTGATGTCTCAGTTGGTCGCTGTGTCTCCAGAGGAGGGCGGCAGGGGATGTTGTGTGCACGTACAGTATATGTCTGTGTGTGTGTGTGTGCGTGCATGCATGTGTGTGTCTGACTTGTGTTCCTCTCCTCTCTGCAGTCATTCTCCCTGCATCTGGTTTTGATAAGGACCAGCAGTGTGGAGGTAAGTGGATTAACAGCTGCCTGAGCTTCGCCTGTCTGCACGTTGCCGTTTGTTTTGTCCCTGTGTGTTTCCACAGATGTCAGGAACACAAAGTCTGTTTTCATGCATTAAATGTGCATTTCCACGTTTGTTATTTCACTCTGTGCACAATTTCAACAACTGGTTAGAAAGAGGAAGAAGATGCTTTTTGTTTTATGTACTGCAGACATTGTTAAAAGGGAAACGAGTCCATTTTGCTGTTTGAGGAGCTGCAACAAACTCAGTCTTATAATTATCAACTTCTCATAGTGGATCAACCAGTTTGCCGGTGACAAACACAACTATCTGTTCACATGATAAAGAAGGACCATCAGCCTAACAGTGGATCGTTAGTGCCCTGAGTTTATTGAAGCTCCTCAGACTGAAGAAGTCTTTTGGATAAAAGTCGAAACGTTTCAACGAGAAGAATCCATCCAGAGGACCTGACTCAACCAATTACAACGCTCAAAACCAGTTTCCGTCAGTGCACCCAAATATTAAGAGCTCAAAATCAATAAGGTCAAAAATATTCTGTCCAACCAACAACCATTCTTCCATCTTTTGGAAATCCCCCTGGACTCATTGAACGACGTGATCTGTGTAGAGTGACTCAAGTTCAGCAGAGTAAATGTACCGAGCTGTGAAATATTTTAAACATGATTAAATATTGACTGAGTCTTTACAAATAATCCGTGTCTTCTTTATTTTCCAGCATTCACCTCCATCCACCTAATTGCTACCGGCGTTTCCTGTTTCCTCGGGGCGGGGCTGCTGTCCTTCCTAGTTTACGTGTACTGTCAACGTTTCCACAAGCCCTCGCAAGAGTCCGCCATCATCCATCCCACCACCCCCAACCACCTCAACTACAAGGGCAACACCACACCAAAGAACGAGAAGTACACACCCATGGAGTTTAAGGTACGTCTTCCACAAAAGAAGAGAAGTATTTTTAACTCTGTGTAAAATTAATCACAAAGATCTGTTGGCTTGATGTTGCTCAAGTGGTCCAGCATTACGTCTTAAAGTAATAGTTAAACTTCTGAACTGGGGTTCTGTGGAATCGATAAATTTTACCAATAGTTAACCTAAGATTAGTCTTCCTATGCCTAACCATATTGAAAACCTATAAAGGCCTAAATTTCAACCGTCTTAAAACAACTTAAAACTTAAGTCTCAAAATGTTCATAGTGGTTCATTCAAACGCTGTTTTCAAACTTTTACGTTGTTTTAAACGAAATGGTCATTTCCACTGAAAAAAGTGGTGTGGGGTCAGGTTATTTTTGGATCAGCAGAAAACTGATCAATGCTGGAGGTTTCTGCTTGAACTGTTTCTGTGTTTATGGAGGGCAGCGAAGCCCCAACAGTCGCTCCGCCTTTCTCACCACGCTTTGCCGTCTTCCTGTCAGTCAGACTGCAGGTGTACCAAGATGTGATCCCTGTGGGCAGAATTTACTGCCTGTGACTGAACATTGGTGGATTTTATACCTGGATTATTGAGCATGGGCTTTGGTGTCCTTATTTAAATTTAACCAACAAAGTCCATGCTCAATAATCCAGTTATACAATCCAACAATTTTCAATCAGGTCAACTGGATAGTTTCTTTTTTTTTTTTGTGCTGAAACGTTTCACCTTCCATCCAGAAGGCTTCATCAGTCAAGGAAACACAACAAAACTGATTCTTCCCCCAAACAGCTTACTCCACAAACCAGTTTTTTTTAAATATATTAACCTTTTTATTGAGAAAGCACACGTTATATTAAAATAACATAATTATATTACATTACTCTTGCTTTCCTGTTTTAATTATTTTTTTCCCTAAACACAACAAACAAAAACTTGAGTGGGGGTGGCGGGGTAGCCAAAATACAATCACTTCATTGATACTGCTAATCAAATTACTGCACCAACCTATGTGACAGCAAGATGTATAGAAAATCAGACCTAACAGGCTTGACGTATTCCGTCCACTTTGACCAGATTTTATAGAAAGTGTCTCAGAAAATGAAAATGACAGTTTTTCCAGAGTATAGATCTCTTTCACAACATCAGACCAGTCTTCAGTTCTTGGTGGTTCAGCTTTGAGCCATCTCCTTGTGAGGGCCTTTTTACTCGCAGCCAATAAAATGTATAAAACAAATTTATCATTAAAATTCACATCGTCCACCGATATGTTACATAAAAATATGCTTTCAAAAGTTTAAGGAAAATCAGATGAGAAAACATTCTGCAAGTGTTCGTGGATCTGGGACCAGTGTTGCTGAATGGCTTGACAATCCCAAAAAATATGTAAATTGGCACCTTCTCCCTCACATCTCCAACAAGTACAACAGTTTATTTACTCCAAAGTGGAACAAACCAGTTATGTTGGTGCTAAGATGGTGTCTTTGGCACGCCCCCTCCTCCGGTGCCGGCCCTCTTCCTCGTCGACAGTCATATCAAATTGGTTCAAAACCAACAAAGTCCATGCTCAATAATCCAGTTATACAAGCCAACAATTTTCAATCAGGTCATCTGGACAGTTTCTTTTTTTTTTTGTGCTGAAACGTTTCACCTTCCATCCAGAAGGCTTCATCAGTCAGTTAAATTTATTTCATTTCTGAGTGTTGGCCACATCAGACTGAGAAGCCCGTTCAGGTTTTGTGGAGGCGGTTTCAGTCTTGGATTAGCTCAGCTAGACAAGTTGTGACTTGATGTGTCTGGACTGACTCTATTCAGATGATCAGATCAGATCTGAATGAATTCAGATGATCAGATCTACTGAACGATATCAGCAGATTATTCTACTTCCCTGAAGGCACAGACTCATCCCAGTGTGTCAGTGCTAAAATTAATTTAGCTGAAATAGTAAAAGAGTGTTTCTGGGAGTAAGAAGCATCATTTCTACACATGAACTGGTCTCCTCAGAGGTCAAATCTTAGCAACAAGTGGACACTTTGGAATAAACTGGAATGCTGTGACATTTAATAAACTTCTCATGAATGTACTCTGTTATAAAATCCAGTGCTTTTATCATCAATAAGAATCTTGTGCCTACGTATTGTGTTCACACTGAGTATCCATTTTAAAAACTCCAGTATCGTTCACATAATTGGAATTGTGTTTAATTATACGTCGGATGGTGCTCATCGGTGTGATGCAGTTATAGAAAGACTTCAGTCAGGTTGAAGCAAATTGTATTTAAGTATCCGTGTGTTGACCTGTAAAATACAAGCAGTAAAGCACACCAACCCATAAACACATGAGGTGTCTGACGCTGCGTTTACAAATTCATCTTAACTTTGGCCATCAGCCCCAGCATGCCAGTAAAAGGGTTCGCCCAAATTATATTCCCATTTTGCACGTTTTGACTGTCGCAGCCTCCTGATACCTCATGCTTATTGTTGTGGTTCAGTGGACGCGGTGTTGACAACCACCGTGGTGCTGAGAGCCTGAACTCGTTAGCTTTAATGACCACAGGGGGTGGCCAGAATCTGCAGGATGTGCTGCTGTAATGCAACAGCACTTTTGTGCAATAGGTTCCCCACTCTCCAGGCCAATTTATGTTGCCCCGCTTGTGTATTTCACCAACTCTAACCTGATTATCTTCCTGCCTGCTTCCTCCGAGCTGCTCAGATGCATTACATTAGTCTAATGCTTCCTCTAGAAAGTGTTGTACTCCATGGTTGGCTTTTACCAGACACTTTGCAATAGCATTAAATAAAATGTGGGGTTTGGACTGGTTTTTCTTCAGGACAGCTACAGGTAAGTCCTTTCATCCCACATTAGATTATTGGGCATTATTTACAAGAGTCAAATTAAATTAGCTACTTTGGTGTGTATTGGTTTTAAATACTCCTTCCCAATCCAGCCTCGGTCTCAGGGTGTTTTGAGTTTCAACAACTGGATGGCACAACTTTGCTTGACGATCTAAATTTCTCTAATTTATCTTTATATTGCTCCATGTTTCCAGATGTTTGGATCTTTTTTTACAGGAAGAGCTTTGCACTTGAACCAATTCAGTATAGACTGATTAGTTCATTAGGATGATTTTTGCAGTTTTTTTAATAACGGGCATTAGCCACACTATTATACTAAGGCACACATGTCAAAATCAAGGCCCTAGGACCAAATAGGGCCTTGATAGCATCTTGTTTGGCCCCAAAATGATGTTTTAAACATAAAAAACTTTTATCGCTTCTCATTGAGCTTACAAACCGGGCAGACCTTATTTATTATAAACTTCTCATGTCACTTTGATGGCCAACAAAAATGTTTCAGTATTCAGTTTTTCAGGCATCTTTGATTTTGCTGTGGAAAGAGCAACAGAAAACATCAAACGAGACTGATCAAACTCTTGTTGAGGAAACTGCGACCAAGAAAAGTGGTCAGGTACAGTGTCTGAGTCTGAAATCAGCCCTTGGTTTGAAACTAGTTTTAATTTTGAGCCCATTTTGTAACTGTTTGACACCCCCTGCACAATGTGGTCGTTGCACTACGTTCTTTCTACGATCTTGTCACAATCCCAGTCATAGCCAAGACTTGAGGCCAGCCAAGCTACACCAGTGCACGTGGACCAAGATTTCCACTGGCTCACAACCTTCCTGGACTTATTACACTTTAACATAGAGAACCCCCAAGATCTCCACAAGACCTTGTAAAAACCATCCATGTTCTGTCTGATTTTTTGATTTTGTAGCAATGTCATCATCCAGTGTGAGGAGGATCTATAAAAACCTGGTTCCAGTCTGGGGGTTTAACCAAAGCCTTTTGTTGATGGTATTACCTCTGGTGTCTCAGGTAGTTTCATGTGTTGCAGATATGATATGTCTAATAGCATCAATGGGTTTTGACAAAGAATATTTCATCACACCCTGCTGTAAGCGTTGGTTCGCAATGTTTCTTTTCCATATTTTGGTGAATTATAGTAACTTTTATTGGGTGGTAGTGGTAGCACAGAGGTTAGAGAAGGTGAGCCTGTGATCCGGAGGTCAACGGTTCAAATTCCCTGACCATAACATCAAAATGTGGGTGGGATAAGGTGAAGCACCCACACCTGCCTTCACCCAGGCCCTTGAGCAAGGTTCTTGTCTGGGTTCTGAGTTAAAATAGCAGTAAAAGTTGTTTTCCCCAGTTCATTTTAAAACAATATATAAATTCCTCTTTTTCTCAAGAAAACACACTTTTCTCAGTTTTTAAGGTTTGATCCATGTACCGTCTAAAATAACTCAATAAGTAATGTGTTGCATCAAACACATATTATTTTAGAGAGAAGTGGTTTTTGATTATTTCTTCTCTACTTTGCCATTCCAGACACTGAACAAAAACAACCTGCTTCCAGACGAAAGATCCAACTTCTACCCGACGCCGCTCCAGCAGACAAACGTCTACACCACTACCTATTATCCTACGCCACTTGGCAAATTCGACTACCAGCCCAACTCCTCCCCATCACCGTGCAGGACCTACAACAACAGCAACAGCAGCTGAGACCGTGTCCACAAGCATCGCCCCGCTCCTGCCACAAACAAACTGCACTCCAGTACCATGGAGACCAAACTGGACCAACATGAACTGAGATGTTCTTCAGTGTTTGGCAAAGTTTCTCTGCTCACCATCACCTCCCTGCTTCCATAGTCTCTTCTGCATGATGAGGTTTGTGATTCCAAGGATAACTTTTTGGGAACTTTCCATAAAGAAATGGATCTGAACAACAAAGCTGGTGTCCTGGAGAAGCTGTACAACCAGCTGGGGGGGTGTTTGTATCGGATTGTACCCGGACATATCTATGTCGAGTCATGTGGAGAACAAAGGGAGGAAAACGAAGCAAGTTCTTGCATTGGGGGGGATTGTTGTAATCACTTTTGCAACAGTGGTGGGTTCATCACGTCAAGTTGCAAAGACAAACGTGAACACAAACTAAAGGAAAATGTAATCCAAGCCACCATTTTATGCCTTTCCATTACAAACCACATTCTTATCCGGCAATGAACTCGAGTCTCTCAACGGCAAAAGCAGTTCCGGAGAACAAAGTGTGCACGTGCTCGTGTCCTTGCCACGCAGCACAGAGCAAGGGAACAACAACAAAAGAGGAAACTCAATGAAGTCGATGATGAAATAAATTACAGATCAATATCAGCTCAGCTGTTCGGGGGAAGCGCTCCCTCCATTGTCGTTACTTCACATGACAGAAAAGATAAGAACTTGAAAGTTGATTGAGTTTTTTTTTTTTTTTTTTTTTTAGTAGAGCTGTTTGAGAAAAGTCCCAATAAGCAACATCACCCTCAGCTGGAGAGATGCGTGAACTAAATCTGCTTTGGATCCAAGTCCTGAGCCTTTTGGATGAGAAGGACACGCTCGTGAGGTCAAAGCCGGGAATGTGGGGAACGTTCGGAGTTGGAAGAACATTGGGAATGCCATGGGTGCCTGTATGCAATAGATGACAGGAGCGATATTTGTTCCCATTTCTGTATATTTTTCTGTTTCTTTTTATCCAAGAACAATAAAGACTTAAAGGGAATTGATTGATTCTCCAATTGATTCTCCATCGAATGAATGCAATTCTGCTGATTGCGTAATAGCTCAGTGGTCATATCAAATATGGCCAGTGTGCTGAGGAACTGGTTGATCTAACACGGCTGAGTCGGGTCCTCTGGACGGGCTCTTTGTTGAAATGTTTCGATGGTTGAAACGATGGTTTGGGTTTTCTATAATGGTAGAATAAGCTGGTAGACTGGCACTTGTTCTTTTCCTTCTTTTGTAATGTTTGTTTTTAAAGACCGTAGTTTTATGTTCCGATGAGCTGTAGCATAGAAGAAAATATTTTGTCAAAAAAAAAAGTGAAGCTGATTAATTCCCGTTTTCCTAATTTTGCTTCATCAAATGAGCTTAAGTCTAGGTTTTGATTGTTAATAACCACTTAGCATCGTCATTCCATGAAATGTTGCAAGAATAAAACAATTATTTTAGTGTTTCTTCATTTTTTTGTGCACATTCTGACAGAAGAACCCTTTTGCGCTAAAAAAAAAAATCAGATATGGTTGCTTCATAGTTGGTCGAATGCATGTGTGTGGTTGTGTGTGCAAGCAAACGAGTGTTTGTGTGGCAGAATTAAAAGGACAGCTGTATTCTGTAAAATGTAAATGCTTTTTGTGTGTGTGTATTTTTTTTCCAGATTCTCTCACACAGTTTTCTACTGGTTTCTACAAGTTTCATTGTCAGTGACGGCGTTGCACCTCTGGCTCTTGCAACGATGAAATGTACATTATTTATAGTCACAGCTTGGTTCATAAAGGGCATTTTCACTGTTATATTATTATTATTTTTATTATTATGCCTGATAAATGAATGCTAACCCAGCAAGGCTTTTCAGTTCAGCTAATGTACATGCACGAAATGTCTGTATATAGGGAGCAACAGCCCATTTAATGTCCCTCAAGAGGATTGTGTAAATGAATATGTATAGCTAACACTGTTTGCTTTTTACAAAGACAAAGTTAAAATGAAAAAAGTCTTATAGTTGTTTAAAAAAAAGTGCAGCAGCTAAGTACACAGCAAACCAGGAGGTTTGTTTGGGGGACAGAGCTTCACGATGTGACCGACCGCCTGTGGCTTCTGACCTTTCCCAGCTGCTCAAACATCCCGTTTCCAAAATATCTCACCGTAGCAACAAATATGATACACTGAGAATAATCACACAGCAGCTGAGTGGGATCCAGATTAATTCAACTTGGACTGGTCCGGTCTGAGAGCCACACGTGTGCTTGGTAACGATGAGCTCTGCCCCCTGTGGTGTGAGGCTCTGTGCCCTTCTATGCAACTTACCAGGTGTACTGTTAGACCTGTCATAGACGATGTTCACTGCCTTTTAGACACTGTGAATCTTTTTCTACCCTATATTTTTGTATATTGTACAATATTAAGGACAATAAACCTTGATGCCAACACAAACTGATATCCAGATGGCTGCATCGGAGTTATGGTTTTAATCCTGTGGGGGCTAAGATGAAGGATTTTCTTAATTGAAGGGTTCAATACAGTTCTTGTCTGCACACCTCTATCAAGAGCTGAACAAAACTTAAGCTATTGTTCCTTTTTCCACAAGGAAGAAATCTTTTCATGAATAAATACATTTAACGTACCTGTTCTAATTTAGGTGGGAAAGTCCCGGATTTTGTCCTCCCCTGTCCCGCATCCTGCACAAGGAGGGGTGGGACGCCCAAATGTCTCACATTTGACCAGTGCTGGGATTACAGCCTAAAGTGGAACTGAGATTTGAACTAAACTGAGGTTTTCTGCTGCGTTTGCACTTCCTGTCCACACACGCACACATTTTGTTGAGAAAAAACGTTATTTTTATATAAACTCTGTTTTCAGACACAGAACTTTCCTGAAACAGTGGAAGAGTTTATTTCACACCTGTATTACTTAGAAACACAAACAAATATGGAGCTGTTTTACCCTTTTTATTTTTCTTTCCAACTTTATTTTTCATTTTGATTGTGGGCTGAAAAATTATATATATATATATATATATATATATATATATATATATATATTGCCTGAGAGGAAACTATAAACAGTATTATCAAAATGATTATTGGCAGAATCTACAGGTAAACATGTACTGATGTACTGGTAATGGTAATGTGGATGTTGTTGCGGGCATGGCACGGTGGCTCAGTTGGTAGAGCTGTTGCTTCTCAGTGAGAAGGTTGCCGGTTCGACTCTGGCAGGGACCTTTCTGGGTGGAGTTTGCATGTTCTTTCCGTGCATGTGCAGGTTTCTCTGGGTGCTCCAGTTTCCTCTCACATGGATGGATGTTATTGTCACTTAGTGGCATGGGAGGAGTATTTCAGCATTTTTTGTACGAACATGGGACAAAGAAAGAGAAAAATGAAAAGGGTTAAATCCATCCATCCATTACCTTTACCCATTTCTTCCTTTTCGGGTCACGAGGGTCACTGGTGGCCAAATCCACAGTCACTGTGCGAGAGGCAGGGGACGTCCTGGACAGGTCTCAAATCCATCGCTGAGACAAACGAGACAAACAACCATTCTGTCTCTCACCTAGGGACAATTTAGAGTTACCAATCAGACTAACATGCATGTTTTTGGTCTGTGGGAGGAAACTGGAGTACCTGGAGAAAACCCACGCATGCACGGAGAGAACATGCAAATTCCACCCAGAAAGGTCCCTGGCAGGGAATCGATCCAGCGACCTTCTCAGTGAGAGCAACAGCTCTACCAACTGAGCCACCGTGCTACCCAAAAGGGTTAAATAAAAATAAATAAATAAAACCATTAGTGATCTTGCGACCTGTCCAGGGTGTACCCCGCCCCTCGCACAGTGATTGCTGGACATGGGCACCGGCGACCCCCGCGACCCAAAATGGAAGAAGCGGGTAAAAGATAATGGATGGATGGAAACATTAGTGATGTAGACAGAGCCCAAACTGCATTTCTTTGATCTTGGCTTTTAAAAATGACATCTTTAATACGTAATATATTTTTTTATTTTTCCAGACAACCCCACTTCAAAATGACTAAAATATTCCTGTAAATTTTAAAAATGTCTGAGTATTTTGCTTTACACACAATTACTTGAGCTAATGCAATTATAAGAGAGTCATTATGAAACATAATATATAATAGACAACCCACTCTCCTCTGTGCTTGTAATTGAAAAAATCTAATTCATTCCTTTTTTCTGTATTTATTATTCATAGATGAAAGGAAAATCATTAAATCCACGTGGCCTTAGTTAAGGCGGCATGGTGTGATGAATATGAAACGGACAGTAAAAAATGTGAGTTCTTTCTTCATCACTCCAAGAAACCAAATCCTCGGTAATCTAACCGTTTCCAAACGTTCGCTGTGATTACTGTTACGCACTCCAGCACTTTACGATGAGACAAACACGATGTGAGGGAAAAGCATCCGGGTTTTTTTTTTTTTCAAGAACTAAGACATTTGTTGAAGAATAAATAAATGTATCGCTGCAAACCTCCAAGTAACGATGCTAAGGTTAGAAAAGAAGCGTGTTCCATTATAAGGAGGTAACTACGACATTAATGAAGCCCAGCATGGGAGCCAACTGCTAACCACACCAATCAGTATATCAAATTTGTTTTCTCACAAACCCAGCATGAATTTTCCAACAGCCGCCCAACCATTACAACTTTACCATTATGACCTGGTTAGTTTCTATTACTTCACCAATTTATGATTTCCTATCTGTTTAAAAATAACCGTTCCTTTTTTAATTTCTACTTTTGCTGTTGTGGACATAGCGGTCACTGGCCAACGGGGGAGTTGGTAGTTTAATCCCGGCCTTTGATTTGCAAATAAATTTGTGAATGGATAAATGGTGCTACAGTACAGGTGACTCAGAAATTAGGGTTTGAATGAGATAAATGACTTTAGGCTTTATTCAATACAAGCCTTTTTTTTTTTTAGCCTTTTTGGAGAGTTTGTGGAAATTATAAGTGAGTAAAAAAAATGTTTTTCATAAATAATTACTTGCTATTTTTGGTCAAGTCATGAAGGCAAAAGTTCTCTGAGGAAAACCCAAACATCCCTTTTCCCCAGCAACACTCTCCAACTCCTCCTGGGGGGGTCCTGAGGTGTTCCTTTGCCAAAAAGTGAATATAATACCTCCAGCAGGTGTGGGGTCTGCCTCGGTGTCTCTCCCCTCTGAGACATGCTTGAAAAACCTCGAGAGGTGTCAAGGAGACATCCTTATCAAATGCCTGAACCATCTCAGTTGGTCCTCTTAAGGAATTTACTGCTTGGTGGGGAAACGGTTTACTGGAACTCCTCGGACTGATGAAGCCCTCCGGATAGAGGGCGAAACGTCTCTATAAAAGAAGAAACTATCCAAATGACCCGATGAGATTTATTGGATTTGGTACCTGGATGATTGAACATGAACTTTGTTGCCTCAGCTGAGCTGTTTCAACTCTGAGCTCCCTCCACATCATGGCTCTCCTCACCTGATCTCTAAGGCTGAGCCCTCCCTGTAAAGAAAGCTTGTTTCAGCTACTTGTATCCAGGAGCTCATGATCCATATACCATCACCAAAGGTGAGGGTTGGAATGTAGGTGGAGCAGTAAATCAAGAAATGTGCCAGCTCAGCTCCTTCTTCACCACAACAGACCCAAGCAACACCCTCATTACTGTGAATGAGTGCTCTGTTTCAGTCTTTCTCCTATCTTATCACTCGTAAAAAAGATTCCCAAGTTCCCCCCAGCCCAGAGGATGCATTTCTACCTTTTGGGTAGAAACGGGGTGGCTGTGGCTGAGTGGTTAGAGCAGTCCTCCTCCAACGAGAGAGTTGGGGGTTCGATTCTACCAGCAGTCACATGTTGAAGTGTCCCTGCATGCAAGACACTGAACCTCTTATTGCCTCTGATGTGTGTCCCATCAGTGTCTGAATGTGATTTAAAGCACTGATTAGTCTCTACAGATTCAGATTAGCTTTGTTGAGATCTAGTAGAGCGCTGTATGAATGGGTAAATGAGGGCACAGGTTGTGTTGTAAAGTGCTTTTAGTATCTTGAGATAGAAAGGTGCTATGTAAGTACAGTCCATTTACCTTTTTCTAATAGAGAAGCATGGCCTAAAACTTGGAGGAACTGACTCTCATCCCTGCTGCATCCCACTCAGTTATGAACCAGCCCAGTACAAAACGTCAACATCAGCCACAAAAAGCAGAGGTAAAACCCTCCCATTGTTAACCACAGGCCCCTTCTGCTCAAAGATTGTGCGCTGTGATCCATAAATCTTATGAGCAGAATCTGAGACAAAGGGAGGTCCTGGTGAAGTCCAACTCCCACCAGGAACAAACAATAAAAAGCAGATCCCTCCGAGTGGTACCTCAAGTTCACATGTGGGTTCCAACAGATATGTAACCCAGCAGGAAGACTGTTTAACAACTGGTCCAGCTTGTTGATTGGGAATCTGCTGCACCCCGTTGGTCGAGCTTATCGCAGACAAATCAGGAAAAACCACGTTGAATTGCTCAGAATAGAACATATGGAAAAATAGAGATAATAAAAACAGCTGTAGGTAGGTGGAAACACAATCTGAGAATAAAAGAAGGGCATTCTCTGACTTCCATCTTAAAAAACAAATGGCTGTAGCTCAGAAGTCCTTCGCTGTATGAGAGGAGAGGAGATGGATGAGACAAACGAGCCAAGTAGTCAGGGTGTGTCCGGCCGAGCGCCCGTGGATCACTGCTGGTGCCAGTGGCCTAGACACCAGTACTTTATCATCACCCCACAATGGTTTTTCAGCTGGGCAGAAAATCAAGATCAAAGCCGAAGAACAGCTTCTGTCATGCAGGATGGAAAGAGACCCTAAATAAAACGGCCAATATTTGGTGTAACCTCAGCGTCTAGCCCCACATAAATAACAGAGCACTGTTAGTATTTCCCACTAAAACAACTATATTATGTGAGAACAGCGAGGGGACAGTTGTAGCTTAAAACACACAAGGCCATGATGTTCTATATCATCCTGTTTGCTTCAGTAAAGTTCAAGCTGCACCTCTCAATTAGAGCAGCCTCTCCACACTTTTATTAATGGTCGCGGTGAAAGCATTCATCAGCTGGCTTTCTGCTTACAGACACAAGCAGAGATCGGCATCTTGGCTGCCAGCCACGAGGAGGTCGCCAGGAGGAGTCCGCTCAGATAAGATGCTGGAGGAGACGCAGAGGAAGGAGCGGAAAGGTCACACACTCAGCTTTGAGATTCATTCTTCAGTGAGACACAGAGGATTCAGACTAAAACTGAAAACAAAGAAGGGAAATACACGTTTCTGATGATCACTAACAACGAGGTTTGCTAAAAACAAGATAAGAGCTGCATGAAAAATGAGTCTTCATCTTGAAACAAAAAGACCGCTGCACTCGTTTGTCATGATCTTGGAAAATATAGGCTACCTTAGGACCGTTGTTTACAAATGTGTAACATTTAACAAGATGAAATACCTGTTTTAACTCATGGGCTGATGGAAAGTAAAAGTTCAAGTGTCTCTTTAAAATAAATAGCCAAGGCTGTTTTCACTGAGGCATGCTCAGTTTATTTTTCATGTTCAGTTCAGCAGCAGAACGCGTGCTGAGGCTCATTTGACCAACTTCTTGCATAGCAATGGTTTAGCTTTCAATGTGCTGTCCTCCACATTCACCACTGTGGAGCAGATTAGACAAGGTGGCAACATGAGACGGATGTCTAGGCTGGACATTTATGCTTTATGCGATAAGAAAACTTCTTGCTAAATTTACAATCATGTAGATCTCAATATGGACAACTCTGAAAAAGGATGAAAAGTATCCTTCACATAGAGAAATAC
Organism: Nematolebias whitei; assembly: GCF_014905685.2. Taxonomy (NCBI): domain Eukaryota; kingdom Metazoa; phylum Chordata; class Actinopteri; order Cyprinodontiformes; family Rivulidae; genus Nematolebias; species Nematolebias whitei. Next base: position 4,128,574 of record NC_056510.1, on the reverse strand, counting down.
ATTCTATTTGCATGGCTGATGTTGTTAAAACTGTGTTTAATTAGATGCAAGATAACACCATATCATCTTGTTTGTTCGATCAGATATTGCAAAGGTTGTAATTTCATCAAAAGCTGTTTCAAGTTATTCATCAGAAGTGAATTTTTTATGTGTTTTCATACATAAATATCAAAAGTTTTAGATTCGGGCCGTTCTGAATGTTTCAGTGTATTGCAACTTATCATGGTGGAGGGGTATGATTGTCACAAGAAGCAGTCTGGAGCAGTTTGCTCTTGATAAGATCTCCCTGAATGAGAGGCCAGACAGATCTTGATTTAATAACTCGTACAACAATTAAAATAAAAAACAGACAAATGCTTGGACTAGGAATTTGAGAAGCAATCTTGAGAGAAGCTGGTCACTGAGCATCTGGTGGCCAAGCCTTGACTCAGAAGATACAGCCTATATGAGCCATGTCCCTTCCGTTAGACCTGCAGGGGAACCATAATGAAGGTTAGATGACAAAGGCAACCACAATTACAAACAAGGGGTACACCAATGTCCCCAAATGCTGAAGGGTTTGAATTGTGAATTTTTTTTTTAACTGTGATGGACGTATGTCTGTCCAGACTGTGCTTCGTCTCTCGCACAGTGTATCACGTTTAATTATATAAGACGATACCCAGAATACAAACTGAAGACCAAGAGACAACGGCAGGAAGTAAAGTGACAGCTTGTATTTGGTAAGAGGACCGGTAGGAACACGGGAAAGGGCTGTAAGAGAAGAAAGATGGTGCGTTCGCTAGAGTTTTCTGGAGTTGGTAGAAAGATTGTTAGGCTTACTTGTCTTTTCTTGTATCTTGACAGGAGAGGAGGGACCAGGTGATTCCAGGGTGGCGGAGCAGACCAAGGTGACCAGGTAGAAGGTGGAGAGTGCCAGGACGTACCTCAAGGTGTTCAGAGGTTTTATTGTGTGTGGTGTGTTGTCTTGATCTTCTTTATCAGGGCCACCTGTTCAGTTACACATTAACACAAATGATTAATTGGCTAATCACACGGCAGCAACTTAAGGCATTTAAGTATCAAAATGGGGTTTCAATATGGCGTGTTTGTTGGTGCCAGATGATCTGATTACTTCAGAAACTGCTGATTTACTGGGATTTTACTCACCCATACACCAATGAGAATATCAGGGGCAATGAGGGGGTACAGTGTTATGCCTTCAGCATGCTGCAGGGGCTGGGGATTGAACCCCCAACCATCCAATTAGAAGACAACCTCCCTACCACTGAGCAAATACCATAATGTCTGGTTGGTTGATGGGATATCTCACAGAACTGAGACCGTTTCAGACTAGTTGGCAACTCAAATGGGAAATTTCAGTTTCTCTGCATTCTGTTTGCAGCCAAGCAGCCCATGAGCAATCCTATAGCAAACTTCTATTTGCCAGTTTGGGTCTGGAAGCCCCAAGGTCCTTTAGCATCAGCATTCTCATTAGGGTTCAACTAATTAATGGAATAAAATAATGACGCAATAGTTATAGTTTTATAATAAAGCACATTGTTAACTCGGTATATGTTTGTGATAAATGTTTGCTGAGTTGTGTAGCAGCAGCCCAGAGCTCATTTAGAAAACACCAAACAATGAGAGCAGCCTCCATTGTTCACAGCGTATCATGACCATCAAATATTTATTGTGTTTTCATGTTTACAGAGTTAACAGTCTGTAGTTTTGTTGTGTGTGGTGCTGAGTCCCAGGAGGAGGCCTGCAAACAGGCACGATGTGTTCTCTTTCACTGACACAGGAAGGGCAGATCACACAATGTCTAAAGTTTCAGCCAAAACAATGCTCTCACCGTCTGCGGGGATTGAGACTTTGCAGCCTTTGCTGTTATAATTCTCCATTCTTGTCCATGGGAACACACAGCAATTGTAGGGTGAGTATAATCATCTTAACTCTATATTCACTGACGACTTTTGTTTCTATGTGCAATCATGGCAAGTGTGCCCTGAGGAAACTGGAAGGGGAAGAGTCATGATGCCACCAAAAAGACAATGTTTTCATAGAGACAAGTGAAGCTTTCACAGTTCAGCTGAATGCTGTTGTTGTCTCCTTCACTGACCAGCAGAACAAAGCCGCCACACAGACACAACCACGACTGTCTTAGAACCAGCGCCCACAATAACTTCAAAAATTGTGGCCATTCTGTTTCTAAAATGCATTCCTACTTTAAAAGCATGCGCCTGTATGTACAACTGATGGTGTGCATTTTCGTTTGTATGTTTTGTTAGCAATCTTACAAAGCAATAGATGGGTTTTAATGAAACTCTCAGAAAGTAACCACACGTATACAACTGATGAACTTTAGGAATCAACCTAATTCAAGATGGCTGCCAAAACTAATCAACCATAGCAAACACAACATGACTATGTTTCAGTGTTTTACAGGTATTGAACTAAATTTGGTGTGGTAGTAGCTGATTGGCACGCACAACACAAACGCAAAGCATTATTGGCTCATACAAGATCTTTGGCACTGACTGTTGGAGTCCACCCTGTCTGTCTTTGGCAAAAAATCTTGTGAATCACTGAGCAGATTTTAAAGACACGCTCAGGAAATAATCATCAGATGTAGATCTACAACTGATTAACGTCTGAAGTCAACCTGATTCGAGATGGCTGCCAACTAATCAATCTTAGATTGAGCAAGATGTTTGCTTAAAACATTGGAACACATGGCAGTGGGTGATATGAATTTTTAAAAGGAACACAACTTTCCAAGATTGTTTTAAGTAATTTTAAGCTTTATTTATATTTTAAAAATCAGTATTAGTCAGTTAACCAACTTTGCCCAAGCACATCATGACCTCTTGCATTAGCAGACCATTTTGTCAAGGCATCCTAAATCTCACATTTGGTCTCTGGGCCTTCCTGTGGACATACCTTGAATATATTAAAATGTATGGGCTGAATGTTGCCTAATAAGAGAAACATTTCTTATGGTTCTGTGGTTCTGGCTCCCCGTTTCCTTCTCCCTGTCCCACTGATGCTATTAATGGCCGGTGCTGGTTGCCTTCAGCTGTCGCTCATGACCGCTGATTCCAGAAGTACTTAAGGCTGAGTGAAACCATGAATCTTTGCTGGATCGTTGATTGCCATTAGTGATTAGTTGACAGCCCCTGTTAATGCAGCAAGCCTTTATCCTGAGAGAAATTAATGCTTCTGTTTAACCTACCTGTGTATCCTTTTCGGTTACCTGGTATTACCTGACATGATCTCTAACCCTAACCCTAACACCAAGATTTTTAACATTAGAAATGGAGGTCAGATTAATGCCATCCAGAGAAGGAAAAAAAACTGAAAAATTTAAGATGCTCAGGTCCAAAATCTTTCTTGTAAATGCTTGTAGTCTAAGTAATTGATTGGATTCATTGGGTTTCATGGACAAATATAACTGTGTATCATCAGCATAACAATGAAATTTATCCCATACTGTTTAATAACGCTACCTAATGGAAGCATAAGGTAAAGAGTACTAGTCCAAGCACTGAACCCTGAGGAACACCATGACTAACTTTGGTGTAAAATTAAGATTCATTATTTACATTTACAAACTGGAAACAATCAAATAAATATGATTTAAACCAATGCAGAGCTGTTCCTGTAATCCCAGTATGAAACAAGGACAGCACAAGTAAGGATGCTCTATCATCTTTCAAACACTCTTCTGGGAAATACCTGAACCCTCCTCTTGCTGTCCTCCAAAGATCCACTAGTCTCTAGGTAACCAACTTCATTGTAAATAAATATACTTACCTTTTTACTTGCATCTCCTGGCTTTCCTTTAAGCTGTTATAAGATATTGGTTTTAAAAACTCAAAAAGGAAATTTATGAAACTAAATTATTCTTGAGGTCATATCTGTGCTTATTAATAGTTTGGTGTGGAAATCGGAGCTCTGTGGATGGCTTCATCAGGATAGTAAAGAAGCATTTCAGTCAGCAATTTTGGCATTTTAATGATTGCAATGAAGACTCAAAGTCTGTTTCTGGAAATCCTCATCTCAGAGTGTTCAACGGGGACACAACACCTTTGACCCACAGAGATAATCAAAATAAGTTATCTGTGAATTTCTGCAGATGCATCGAGGCATGAAGTAGACTGGAGGGGGAGGTGAAAGGTGCCTTCAGGATGTGTCAGTTTTCTTCCAGATGGACTTGACATAATTAATAACCACCATAGTAATAAGACAAGAGAAGCTCTGAAAATGTTGATAACCAAGCAGTCATACACAAAAAGGACACACAGTGTTAAAAAACTACACACAAACCTGCAACAACAGCTGCTGTAACACAACTTAACCATAACTGATAACTCTCATTACATAACTGTAATTATTTAGGCTGCAAAAAAATTTCCTGCTACCCCAAATTCATGTTATTGTTCTCTGTGACATGTTCTTCTTTCAAGGTTTTGCCCATGTTTTGTAAAACTCAGAACTCGCTTCAGATGTTTAGTTTTGATCGCAGATACAACAACTGCATTACAGCATACAGCGATACCGCTGTGATCAGACATTTACATACATTCATTAATGTCTTGAATCTTATTCATTAATAATCATTACTTTATTTATTAATGATTTGTTTATTGTGAATTTTCCTTAATCTATGCAGGATAAATTATGCATAATGTCGGTTATTACCAAATGTTTATCTAATTCTTATATAAGTGGTTCTGAAGGTTCTGCAGCGTCTTTTAACTTCACAATTTCAAGGCTTAAAAGCTTGTCCACATGAACAAGCAAAATGGCTTCTGGGGGAAAGTTTTTGGGTCAGGGGAGGTAAAAATTGGTTTATTTGGGTCACAATGATCTTAAATTAACAGCTAAATGATTCAAACAATTACATTAGTTGTCCCAGCAGGACATTGATGCCAGATACACATGAAAAGTGGTTTCCGATTAAGTAAAGTAGATAAAATTTAGCTCTTGAAATTGCATTTCTAATTGTATGACCAGAAATATTTTTGAAAAAATTGAAAATGTACTTAAAAGACAATTTTGTGCCTGGAAACCAACCAATTAAAATAAAAACTGTCAAGGTTGTTAATGGAGTAAAAAGCCAGAGGTTGAGCTGCAACTTGCTAAGGGATTTTTATTTAAAATAAATAAATAAATAAATAAAACATTAAAAAAAAAAAAAAA
>NC_056510.1:4122831-4123290 GCF_014905685.2 Nematolebias whitei | reverse complement strand
ATATATATATATAGATAGATAGATAGATAGATAGATAGATAGATAGATAGATAGATAGATAGATAGATAGATAGATAGATAGATAGATAGATAGATAGATAGATAGATAGATAGATAGATAGATAGATAGGAAGGAAGGAAGGAAGGAAGGAAGGAAGGAAGGAAGGTAGGTGGCTAGGTTTGTTGGTTGGTTGGTTGGTTGGTCGGTTGGTTGGTTGGTTGGTTGGTCGGTTGGTTTGTCGGTTGGTTTGTCGGTTTGTTTGTTGGTTTGTTTGTCGGTTTGTCGGTTGGTTTGTCGGTTTGTTTGTCAGTTGGTTTGTCTGTTGGTTTGTCTGTTGGTTTGTTGGTTTGTTTGTTGGTTTGTTTGTTGGTTGGTTGGTTTGTTTGTTGGTTTGTTGGTTGGTTTGTTTGTTGGTTTGTTGGTTGGTTTGTTGGTTGGTTTGTTGGTTGGTTTGTTGG
>NC_056510.1:4115506-4122731 GCF_014905685.2 Nematolebias whitei | reverse complement strand
GTTTGTTGGTTTGTTGGTTTGTTTGTTTGTTTGTTTGTTTGTTTGTTGGTTTGTTTGTTGGTTTGTTGGTTGGTTTGTTTGTTTGTTGGTTGGTTTGTTGGTTTGTTGGTTTGTTGGTTTGTTTGTTTGTTTGTTTGTTTGTTTGTTTGTTTGTTTGTTTGTTTGTTTGTTTGTTTGTTTGTTTGTTTGTTTGTTTGTTTGTGGAGTGGTGGCGCAGAGGTTAGAGAAGGTGGGCCTGTGATCGGAAGATCGCCGATTCAAGCCCCGGTACCGACAACATCAAAAATATGGGTTGGGTAGGTGAAGCATCCACACCTGACCCCACCCTCATTCACCCCACTCTGGGTCCTTGAGCAAGGCCTTTAACCCCCACCATCTGCTCCTCCGGGTGTCCTAGATTACAGTTCTCTGCTCCTCCGGGTGTCCTAGATAGCATCTCTCTGCTCCACACAGAAGGCTGTGGTAGCTCGGTGGTCTGTGGTTGCGTCAGGAAGGGCATCCGGCGTAAAAATAACTGCCAAGTCTTCATGCAACTTAGTTCGCTGTGGCGACCCCTAACGCAGGGAGCAGCCGAAAGAAGAAGAGAAAAAAATAAATAAATAAAAAATATACATATATATTACTTACATTCCCTGTTCAATTCCAATCCAGAAAAACTGATCTCAATAAGTGCAAACATTTACTATTCAAATCTCTCAGCAATGGGGATCATCGACATACAACTTGTAATTTGTTTATATTGCAAAAATCAACAGAATTCTAAGTAACAAACTGAGGTTGTTTAAAGAGCTAACAACAAGGGAAATATTAATAGTTCAAAACATTTGCAAAGAACCACACTTTAAAAGATCTGAACCACAGCTTTAAGGACTTTCAAATCTCTACACCACTTTGAGACCTCTTCGTAAAGCTAGAAGGTCATAGTGCCAGGTAGCTGAAAGAGAAGTTGGGATGTTCTTTCATTTTGTCTTAAGAAGACAGGATGAGCTAGGGGTGCCACTAGTTAACCCCAGCTGACAGAGAGAGATGAGTGGGAGAGAGTGAGCAGGCAGTGATGGAGGTTCCTCTCCTCCTCCTAATAAAGCAGAGAGGAGAGACCAAACAGTGTTAAATCACCTCCAATGCCTGCCTCTTACACAGAGCCAAGGTTTTCCATTTGGCCGTCAAAGTGGCCACTGCAGTGCAAAGGGCCCGTTTCCAAGAAGCTCATTTAACAGACATCGGGGTTTATGGTAGTCGTACGACGCAGAGCTTGAGTGAGCCATTTGGGTTTTATTCAATTCACTTAACTAGCTGACGGAGGCTGTAAAGACTGGCAGCCGCACCGAGTAAAAGCTATATTGATGACAGTGTTGTAAATAAAACTGCTGATGACACTGAAATACTGATAGGGACACCTCGTGCCTCTCTGTGAAGCAGTGACCTCAGCCTGAGCAGCTTCACTCCAAACTGTGGTTGGTCAAAAAGCAACAGCAAGCAAGATATTAATTGTTTATAACCTTTCATTAGAACCCCACTTCAAAAGATCTGAACTATTCCTTATTCGTCTACATGAAATGTGACGGTCCAAACATACAGAAGAACCTGGCTGTGTATTATTTGACTTTTTTTTTATTATTTAAAGCAGCCCATAGCAGTTTTTTTCACTCTGCAATAAGGAGGAATTAGAAACACTAAATAAAATGCTAAATAGGTAAAATAATGGAAGCTAATGCTAACTGCTAAGGTAACTGTCACTTATTCTCCATCATATGTCTGTCTCCTTCCTGCTGAAGACTGGTGAGACTGACACAAAGCTGTTGGGTTTGTGTCAAATTTCAGGGTCGTGGGTTCAAGCCCCACATTGGGTGCCAAAATGTAGTTGCTGACTATATTGATACTTTAATCAATACTTTAATCATTAAATAAATCAATTGACACCTGATTCTGTATTGACAACAAAGTCAGGGTTTATTGCAAAATAATGTCGAACTCTAAACAGCACAAGACCGAAAGAATTCCCGCTCGGACTTCCTCCGACCTTTCTCTTATACCTCTTGCTTAAGTAAAGATTGTTGTACAGCACAAACATAGTTGATTTTGCCAAAAGTACTGTTATGCACTCCACGTCTCTGGCCTTATGCCCAGACTTCTAATGCCTGGTTCACTTCCCATAAGTTAAACACATTCTTCCCTTTTCCTTTAGGATAATGTCAGTTTGAAGCAACATTCTCCATTCCTAATTTGGCCACATTTAGACAGGCCTCTGTGCAAGTGAGTGACCCACACATTTCATGAACTCTTCAATCCTACAGTTGTTAGTTTGATTCGATTGGGTTACACAATGCTGTTCAGCTAGCTGCTACTGCGTTGACCAATCAAGTCTAGTCACGTGTACACAAAATCAACCAATAGAGACACGCCCACAACAGACAGGAACAAAAGTGTGAATTTTGTTAGTGACCTTAAAGTTTGCAGAACCTAATTTAGCAGAAGATAAGTGGTCCACTAAAGGTTTCCAAAATTAATGAAAAAGCTAATCTGCTAAATTAAAAGTTAGTTTACCTATTAGTTGTTAGTGGTTTAGCAGAACCATACCCACCTGTTTAAAAATAGTTACCTAAAATGTTTAGGGTGGTTGAAGATTGAGCTATTTTGGCCAAGGCCACCATTGGCCACCCACCCCTGACTCTGCCATTTCACCTGATGGTGGAAAGAATTACTCCCTCCACGCACAAGGATCCATCACTTGTCACTTCTGACATGTTCGCCACCTCGAACAAGCAAATTTAAAAAAAGAACACCTCTGTTCTTGCTGGTGAAGATTCTTAGTCATCCAGGACATGATAAAGTCAAAAATGTTCAAGTCAAAACTCTCTGTTCTTATTCACAGTGTGACTCCTACCCACTTGACTATCTTGAACTAAAACCATTAAGGTTTACTTAGGGTGCATTCACACCAGCCCTGTTTGGTCCGCTTTAATCGAACTCTAGCTCGTTTTCCTAGGAAATCTGGTTTGTTTGGGGAGGTGTGAACGCGTCATCGAACTCTGTCACGGAACAAAAAGACGAACTCTGGCCTGGGCTAAAACCTAGGTCTCGGTCCGGTAGAAGAAAACTCCAGCATGGTTCAAGTGCAGTGTGAATGTAAACAGACCAGCCCCGCTCCACAAGCAAGAAGTGGAGTACAGCGCAGGGCAAACAAATGCGCATTTCTCTTACCTCATATGGAGCTGTCAGCTGCCTTGTGTGAAAAACAACATTCTCCATGGTCTTCTGCCTCATCTTCTGCTCATGCTGAGTCCATTTTTGAAAAATGACAAAATATAACTCCTAAAACTGCTACAACTTGATGCTACTCTGTTTTTGTTTTTATTTCCAGAAGAAGAAGGTGTCTTCAGAGGTTTTTGTGTCGTTTCTTTCAGTAGTTCTTGGTGCAGCGCCACCACAGGCGAGTGGGGAAACAGGTTGTTTCGAACAGGTTGGCTTGACTGCACAGTGCAGTGTGAATGCAAAACGCACCAGCTCAAATGTAAACAAAATGTCATGAATATTGGTCCCCAATCAAACCAAGTCTACCGGACTATCAGGTGTGAAAACAACCTTACATTCCCATTTCAATTCCAGTCCAGAAAAACACTCATCTTGAAACATTCACTGTTTAAATCCTTCAACAATGAGGGACACGGACGTCCAGCTTGTTTAAAATGTTACATTTACTCAGATTAAACTTTTGATCTGTCATCTATGTTATATTACGAATAAAATATTGACATTTGCCATCTCCACATCATTGCATTCAGTTTTTATTCACAATTTGTTTAGTGTCCCAACTTTTTTGGAATCCGGTTTGTGTATATTAAACCTATTATATTTTATATTATTTATTATTTACATTATATATATTTTAAACCCTTTCCACCCTCTTGCAATATTCTAAACAATGTTTCTAAACTCTAAACACTCTAAAAGAACACAGAATGTCATGATTTCAGCTCTCTGCCTCCTCTGCTCTTTGCCACCTGCAATCGTTCTTGGCCACGCCCACTTCTCCTCGCTGCACGGAGAACAGCTGATCAGCTATGTACAACAGGTAAGCTATTGATTGTTCATAACCTTGCCACAGAAGCCAACATAAGGAGCTTTCATTCTTTCAGTTTAATTAACCCATACAGAATGATAACAGGGTTGATCTTAGAGTTTGTAGAGCATCACATCCTACAGACTGAACAAGTTTAGATATGTTTCCATCTAACACTGTTTGCAGTGTTGTGCTGGAAGCTGAAGACGATGCTGCTTCTGCCATGAGATCACAGACATCCAGGTGTAACCAGTCAAACAAATGATCCCAAACCCAGTAAAGCAGTGGTGCAGCAGTGGTGCAAATGCTGAAACATCTTTCTCTTTCTAACCCTGACAAGTGTATACTAGTAGTTTTCTTGTCCTTCCAGAAGGTAGCACTTTGCTTCTACTGATGAGAGATGTTGATTTTACATTTTATTTGTCAAAAAACTGAGTTCACAAAGAATTATATTAGGAGAAATGTCAAACATGACTTACAGAAAGCAACGCGTATAAAAGCAGTGAATTAAAGAGTCAAACAAAGGGATCTGTCAAATACGCACAGACTGAGTTAATCAGACTGCCTGAAAAAAAAGGCAGGAGCCAAAACAAACAGTCCAATCTGCATATTTGAACCAGATGTTGTGTGTTTCCTTGACTGATGAAGCTTTCCGGATCGAAGCCGAAATGTTTCAGCACAAAAAAAAAAAGAAACTGTCCACATGACTTGACTGAAAAATGTTGGATTGTATACCTGGATTATTGAGCATGGACTTTGTTGTTCGTAAATGGTTTTCCTCTTTTCTGAGCAACAGAACCTTTTCAATGTTTGTGAATAACATACAGTCTAAGACCACTCCGTTACTGTATGGTGTTCCTCAGGGATCAGTCTCGAGTGCTATGCTGTTCCTTCTATACATCACCCCCCTTGGAAAGATTATCAGAAGCTTCAGAAATGCATCTTTCCATCTCTATGCTGATGATATTCAACTGTACTGCTCCTTCAATGGCTCAGAATTACACGTTAGCTGAATTAGTAAACTGTTTCCCATATTAAAGCATAGTTGCTAACAACTGCCTTCAGTTAAATTCTAACAAGACTGAAACCCTGATCATTGCCTCTGAACAGAGTTTCTTGGATCAAGCATTACCTCGGTTCTCTGGGCTCCTCTTCTCAGCCGAGCCTCAGAAACCTTGGTGTTCTGTTCGACCAGTCAGTGTTGTTGGACAAACATTCAAAGCTTCTGGTAAAAAACTGCTTTTATCATCTGAGAAACATTTCTAAACTGAAGGCAATGTTTTCCAAATCTGACCTGGAGACAGTGTTGCCAGGTGTACGATAATTATCGTATTTGTACGACAACTTTGCCCTCTGTACGATCAATAATCCCAAAAAAGGCCAAATATACGATAATTTGACCATTCCGTGAATGTGTGGTTGTAATCAGTTGTTATCAGCCTCTCGCAACTGTCTGTCAGAGTTTTTTTGTGAACCCTGAAGGCATCTGTGTCTGCAAATAGATGCACGATTGTCTGGAAATTCCAGCCAGTCGTGCTTTTGTAAATGTTACCTACGAGTGACGTGTATGCGTTTGCCTCAGAACAACAGCCACGATTGGCTGTCAGACTGTCCAACTGAGAGATGGTGTGGTACCATCGGTTCACCTTCAAAGAGTAGGTGCATCATTACAAGTTCATTAACGTTCATAAATGTACATATTTTATTGTCAGTGACAAGGTGAGACACCTCCACGTGTTTATATGAACAGGTAACTAGAGACTGTAAAGTTCATATTCATGATGCTTTTTCATTTCAGCTTGAAAACTGCAGGACTACAGGAACTCAACAAAAGCTGGAGCTGCTCGGTCTGTGGCCTCTCAGGAACGTGCACGTCACACACACAACCTCAGGAACGTGCACGTCACACACACAACCTCGGCCTCATGATGTGAGTATTTCTATTTTAAACTTTTATTAATTTCATTTAGCCTTTATTTATACAGGTCGACTCATTGAGTCACGAGAACTCATTTTCAAGAGAGACCTGTTTAGGAAGAAGATGGTGGGGGTTGAGTGCCTTGCTCAGGGGCCCCAGAGTGGGGCCAATGAGGGTGGAGGCAGGTGTGAGTGTTTCACCTTTTCCACCTCATTTTGATGTTGGTGGTACCGGGAGTTGAACCTGCGGCTTTCCAATCACAGGCCCATCTTGTAACCTCTGTGCCACCACTCCCCCACATAACATCATATCATAATGGTCATGGTCAAATTAAAATCTCACTGGTTTCCTTCCAGATGTGTTAAACAGCTACTGGTCCCCCTGATGTTTCCAGGTGTCTGTGGTCAGTGGATGAAAAGCCTGGCATGAACAAGATGATGCTGGAGATCATCATTTGACGAGAGCTCCCACCTTCTACCTGTGAAGAACAAGAGCAGCTCAGTGATTCCCTCAAGGCTCAGTGAAGGTGCTGAGAGCTGCAGAGAGGCTGATCCATGGAGCTTCAACACAGCAACCTCCAAACATGTCCACCCTCACACACATCGTCCATGAAGACACTGGACCAGAGCACAAGATAATTCAATTCAATTCAAAAATACTTTATTAATCCCAGAGGGAAATTAAATGTTGTTGTAACTCATCATCCTGGTTTCATTAAAGAGTTGTTCTAGATGCTGATGGCTGTGGGCAGGAAGGATCTCTTGTAGCGTCTGTCCTACAACGGATTTGAAGAAGCCTCTGACTGAAGACACTCTGTTGCTGTATGACAGTCTGATGAAGAGGATGCTGAGGGTTGTCTATAATGTTCTTCAGTAAGAACAAGTAATAGTAATAAGACAGTGATAACAATGACAACAATACACATTCACAAATGATTCATACAATTTTAGTTTTTTTTTTTTTTATTGTTTGTTTGTTTTACAATTGAAAAACAGTTTGTTATCCACTGTTGTCATCACTCTTTGTTAAAACCCAGGTCTCTCTTGTAAATGAGTCCTATTGGCTCAGTGGGACTAACCTGCATCAATAAAGGTTGAATGAATATAAATATATACATAATGATTTATTCAACCTTTTATTTATACAGGTTGGCTTCACTGAGCCACAAGGACTCATTTACAAGAGACCTGCTCCAGACAGAACAGTAAACAATGACAATGATAAACTACAGTAAAAATGATAGAGAT
>NC_056510.1:4111542-4115406 GCF_014905685.2 Nematolebias whitei | reverse complement strand
TATATATATATATATTAATAAAAATGTATCAGTGACTGTGAGTTTTGCTAAAATTGTCATAAGATTCTTTTATTATGGGGGCCGAGATGGTGTAGAGCATAGGTGTCAAACTCCAGGCCTCGAGGGCCGGAGTCCTGCAACTTTTAGATGTGTGTTTTAGACGCCACACAGCTGAATCAAGTAAGGAGGTCATTAGCAGGACTTTGGAGAACTTGACTGCACTGAGAAGCTAATTCAGTCATATGATTCAGGTGTTTTGGACCAGTGCAACATCTAAAAGTTGCGGGACTCAGGCCCTCGAGGCCTGGAGTTTGACACCCTTGGTGTAGAGGCAGGGCAGCCGGCTTGGGACCCGAAAGTCCCAGGTTCGATCCCCAGTCACTACATATCGCGTGGTGTCTCTGGGCAGCACACCTCATCCCCAAAATGCCCCCCAGGCGCCCCCAATAGCTGCCCACTGCACCACCTGGTGGTGGATGGGTTAAATGCAGAGACTAATTTCGCCATTGTATGGAAACATACAGTGATGACATTATTATTATTAGTGTTAATGTTAACCCCACCAAGAATATTTAAATACACTGAACCATGTGTTCAGCTTTAATGGCTGTACATCTAAGATTTACAGAGGGAGAAAATCGTGAGAATGAGTTTAGTATTCATCTATGACTGATTAAACCACAGATTCTTCATGTCTCCTGTCAAACAAGTTACACTGAGTGGAGCGGTCGACCGTTCCAAGATGGCGGCCCTACAGCTCGTCAGCGCCAATGGGCGATAGCGGTCAATGCTGTATCTAGTGTTTATATCTATGGTGACGTGTATGCGTTTGCCTCAGAACAACAGCCATGATTGGCTGAATAGTCCATTGTGCCTGCCCCATGAGTGAGGAAAAGAAAAGAAGAAGAAACAGAGCTGGTCTGGAAGCGGACCCATCACTACTATAGTGTAGAGCTGGACAATAATTCGATATCGATATATCTCGCGATATACTTTTATTCAATAACGATGATATGAGTTTTAAGCACATTTTTGATATTTCGACAGGATTACAGCGTTTCACTGACACATTTATTTTTGTGTTCAGGTTGAAGAGGCCACTTCAGTTTCAACCCGGACAGAAAAAGGTGCGACACAACTACGTAAGTGCGTGGTGACGTAGATGTTACGTAGAGCTCAAGTCCAGAAGGCGTTAGTGGTAGCAGGCTAAGCTAGGCTAATCTCCAACACGCGTTAAGTGTTTGCTTCAAAATGAGTTCCCATGATCGTCAGAATGTGACTGAACAAGGTTTCACAAGCGAAGAGAACAAAGATGACATCACTGATAAGAGAGAAAAGACTAATTTGCTGGTTTGGAAGTGGTTCATCTTTCCAAGACCTGATAAACTGCAGGTTTCAGTCAGTGTGCTGCAAAATGTGACGGAGAGTCGTTCCAACTAGCGGTTGGAACATCTAACTTGTTCCACCTGACAGAAGATGATGAGTCACATGATGAAGCACAATAAAATTTGAGCCAAGGTTTCCCTGAAACACCCCCAGCGCTGTATGCTTTTTTTTGTTTTTATCATTAATTCATTCATTTAAAATAAAACAAATTCATCAGAAAGAACAAAAAAACATTGAATGAAAAGGTTGTAGAAAGAAGAAAAAAATTATTATCTGCCCCTAATTTAAAAAATACAAAATAACTAGAAACAAACAACCTTGACTTGAACAATCTCCAAACTGAAAACAAAAAAACTTCAGGTATCCTTCACCTGGTACTAAACCTTCCCAACAACTTTAACTATCATCTTTTTAAACATATACATTGTTTTATAAATGTTTATGGTGATATCAAAGCAATTCCATAATCCTGTTCCCTGAATTACAACACAGCTCCTTCACACTAGTTCTAAATGGAGGTTTTACAAACATTTACATTCCCTTAACACTAGAAGTCCCAGGAATTTCGACCTCCCCCCAGAAGTCCTGAAAAAGGGTCAAAAGACCCTTAGCACTAGAGTGACTAGATTTTCAAGATCCTGAGGACAAACTCCCTCCTTCTCCTCAACAATTTGCGGGCCATTAACTGCCATTTGTTTTAAATATGCACACAAGTAACTCAGACACACCCACCTCACCAGACTGCATTCCAATGTCCAATCCAGGGAGCGGGGATTTAGAAGCCAGGTTCACTTGCGCAAAAAAGCGCAGCCTTAGTCAAAGTAGTGCTCCAAACCGGACAACTCTGATGGCTCCAATTAGCATCCTTTCATTTGTAAATGTGGCCATTGCCTTAGGAATCAGTAGGGGAGAGATAAGCTGAACTCACACAAACGTCCGTCTAATACTCCAAACAGATGCGAAATCAACTGGTTATATTTTGAACTTATATCTCTTGGTGGCACGTTGGTGCACATTTTGAACAAATTGAAGTCGATTTACCGTTTATTTTTCAATTGGTTTGGCTCATTTCTTGAAACCGAGATGACATTCTCAAAACACCATGTGAAACACAACTCAAGAGACTTTGCATTTTGAGGTTACTGACAATTTGTATGAAACACATATTTTGTTTTGAAGCATACATGAAGTGTTTTGGGAGAGATGCATTATCCAGGTCATTTGGCCAAATGAACAAAACAAAACAAAAGTTTGCAAAACATACAATCTGTTTCAAGATATATGCAAAAGTTTTTCTAAAAGATTTTAGTAATGTTTTTCTTTCAGAAAAAAGAGAAGTGGGTTCAAAATGACAGTTTAGAAAAAAATAACCAAATTAATTGTGAGAAGAAGGCACGCAAGGAGAAACTACTTCAGCAACAACCTTCCACACCCAGCCCTGGCAAAAGGGCAAAGTGTCAGATCAAACATCGATGCACGAACAATTGTGCAACTGTGAGATGCATCAACTGCTACAAATACACATGTGGCAAATGTACCAGGGACATACCCTGGCAGTGCCAGGTATGTTTCGACAGTGCAGATGGACTGCTGAGTGAGTGCTGAAATGCCAGTCACACAAGGAGGACATGCCACTCACACACACGCAGCCCCCCCACTAGAGCATAGTGTAAATATGTGTAGAATTGTTTTATCCCTTGTATTTTTATGACAAAAATAAAAAGCATGGAAACAAATAACGGTTGTTGTTTTTTATATTTCTCATGCTGAAGTTTTAGTCCTCTTGACTTACACACAATTGCTTATGGTCTGTGCTTTTTTGCTCAAAACTAAGCTAAATACTATATATATCAAAACAAAATATGTGTTTCATACAAATTGTCAGTAACCTCAAAATGCAAAGTCTCTTGAGTTGTGTTTCACATGGTGTTTTGAGAATGTCATCTCGGTTTCAAGAAATGAGCCAAACCAATTGAAAAATAAACGGTAAATCAACTTCAATTTGTTCAAAATGTGCAACAACGTGCCACCAATGTATATATAAAAAATCTTCATATTATAAAATACAATAAACTGAATATAACTAACTAGAAACTAAATGGCTAAACTCAATGGAAAACAGTTAGTTGGGAGTTAAGCGTGCCCCCTCCTGTGGTGCACCAGTAATGGCCTTATTTACAAAACAAAAGCGCCTGTTAACAGCTCATTATAGGATGTTAGCTAAAATCCTTCAGGTCACTCGACCCGTCTCTGGGTTCCAAAGGTAGAAATGTTAAATGACCCTTCTCTGGGACTTCTAGTGTTAAGGTTATTTTTACAAATTTTAATTGAATATTTGGGGCTAATATTTTTGAGCTTTATACATGACTTGTAAAATACTATATTCAACCAAATCATAACATTTTAATAATTTCAACTGCTGAAATAATATATTTGTTGGGTGACCATAGCACGTCATACTACTAATAATTCTTATAG
>NC_056510.1:4103937-4111442 GCF_014905685.2 Nematolebias whitei | reverse complement strand
ATAATTTAAAATACGTCATTACTTAGCTTATGTGTTGTTTCTTGTGTTTTTCAACAATTTTGACTGATAAATGTAAATGTACTGTTATCACTACGTGTTGGATACACTGTGTATGTTAACGCAGATCAACAGACAAACTTGGTTTCCATGAGCAGGAAACTGAGTGTCTTGCTCCTTTATTCACGTCTTTTTGACGCCTTACAATTATTCACAATTGTGGCTTGAAAAGCTCAATGAAAAGGGTCGAGTGAAACAAAAAACAAAAACAAAAAACACTCTTTGTCATGTGAATAATGCACCAAATAAAACAGCTAGTGCCAAGAGTTAACCTCAGCTGTTACTAATGAGACACGGTCATTTTAGCGATCCTTTCATATGCTAATTACATCGTTAGCATGATTGCTAATTCCTGAAAACATTCACAAAACAATCTCTAAATCAGCCCTTATAAAACATATAATGTTAACCAGAACATAAGATTAGACTTACAGTCATTGCTGTTGAAGGTGTAAATAAAGATTTAGGACACAGGAGGTGAAGTTTATACATGGATAGGCGGGTTTTTTCTGTAAAATTGTTTACTATCTACTACTGCTTCTGCTACCCATAATGCATTGCAACTTCTTCTTCTTCTTCTTCTTGATTTTTTTGGCGGTTGGCAAACAACTGAAGGAAGCATTACCGCCACCAACTGGTAAAGAATGTGGTCCACATGACAAAAAAACAACCTCTCTTTCCTTTTATATACAACCTGCACCGTTTTAAAAAATAAAATATAGCTTGATAGCCTCTGTTTCCTGAATCTTTCTGCAATAAATCAATAATGTCTAATTTCATTTTACTAAGATGTCTAATCAACTTGTTTCTTTGAACATGATATTGCAAAATAATGCGTTCTATGGTTTCCTCTTCTCCACACTCACATGTCCCCGTCTGATGTTCTCCTATTAAACATAATGTTCAGTCCAGTGTGCCCAATTCTGAGTTGTGAAATACTAGTTTCTTCTCTCCTGTTTCTTTCTGTTCTTCTCCTTTCTCCAATTTTCCTTTGGATTTTACTTTGTATAAAACCACCGGCCTTTCCTTTCTTCCTCCCGTAATTTTTGCCACTTTTCTTTCATTTTTTGTTTTATTATACCCTTTATTTCTGTTATACTAAACCCAACATTAATATCAACCACATCCCGACTAGTGCTCTCCTTAGCCATCCTGTCTGCCTTTTCATTCCCCATAACCCCGTGATGTGCTGGAACCAGTATAAAGTTTACTGTAATCCCCATCATGTTGATCCTATAGAGTGTTTGTTGTATTTCAATTAATATATCTGGTCTACTATCTGACTGGTTGTGTTGCAAACTGGACAATGATGAACTAGAATCTGAGCAGTTGATTGATTTTAATGGTCTTACCTCTTCTACCCACTGCTAAAAGTAAAGCGAGCATTTCTCCTGTATAAACTGACACTCCATCACTAACACTTTTTCCTACTTTAATATGAAATTGTGGTACTATGAATGCTATCCCAATTTTATTAGTTGTATTTTTAGATGCGCCTGTGTATATATGTACATAATTATAATACTGATTAATGTATTCCTGTACAGTATATTTATCCATAGTAAAAAATTTATTCTTGTTTTTCTTTTCTAATAATGAAAAATCTACGATTGCATCAGGAAGTACCCAAGGTGGTGTTGTTGGTAATGGAACTGTCTGACATATATTTAGTTGATCTAAATGGATTTCATTAACTTTGGCTTTTATCATCCACCCAAAGCTTTTTATTTGTTCCTTTTCCCAACCTGATTTAAGCACCTCTAATGTTGGATGATCATTTCTTTGTCCTTGTAAATTTGTCCAGTAGTTTAAAGATAGCTGTTACCTTCTAAATTTAAGAGGCATTTCTCCCATTTCAACCTGTAATGCTGCTGTTGAAGACGTTTTAAAAGCACCTGTACATATTCTTAGTGCCTGGTATTGGATATTATTTAACTTATTGAGGTTTGTATCTGCTGCTGAGTTGTAACATATGCACCCATAGTCCAAGACTGACCTGATTAATCCAGTATAAATGGCTGTCAATGAATTTCTATCCGCTCCCCACTCAGTTCCAGCTAAACACCTCATTATATTTAACACTTTCCTACATTTATCTATTATTTTCTTAATGTGTACACCCCATGTCATTCTTTCATCAAACCACAACCCGAGAAATTTAAATTCTTTAACTCTTTCCAACTCCTGACCGTATAATTTTAGCTTGATTTTCTCATCAACTCTTTTCCTTGTAAAGAACATTATTTTAGTTTTATCTACAGAAAATTTAACTCCCCATTTATACGACCATTTTTCTACAACTAAAATTTCTCCCTGAAGCTTCTTTATATTAAATTCTTGATTTCTTCCTCTTCTCCACATTGCCCCATCATCAGCACAAAGTGAAAATCCCATTCCACTCTCTACTTCCTTAAACATATAATTAACTATCACTGAAAATAATAATGGACTTACTATACTACCCTGTGGTGTCCCATTTTCTATATTACAACTCTCAGAATAATCCTTCCCTATTCTCACTTGTATTTGTCTTCCTTCTAAAAAAGTTTTAATCCATCTAAACATACGACCATTGATAGCCATTCTTCTAGTTTTGATTAATAATCCTTCCCTCCACATCATATCATACGCTCGCTCTATATCAAAAAATACTGCACAACACTCTTTATTCACTTGAGCCTTTCTAATTTCATGCTCTAAACATAAAACTGGGTCCATTGTACTTCTCCCTCTCCTGAAACCACTCTGATACTTTGACATGAGTCCCTTATTTTCCATATAGTATATTAATCTTTCATTTATCATTTTCTCCATTATTTTACATATGTTGGATGTTAATGCTATAGGTCTATAATTTCCTGGTTTTGACTCATCTTTCCCTGGTTTTCTAATTGGTATAATCACTGCTTCCTTCCAACTTTTTGGAATTTCCCCATCCTCCCATACTCGGTTATATAATTCTAATATAATATAGGCGGCCGTGGTGCAGTGGTAGTGGCAGCCGACCTCTGATCGGAAGGTTGGAGGTTCGAATCCCGACTTCCCACACCATGTGCCGTTGTGTCCCTGGGCAAGACACTTAACCCCGAGTTGCTCCCGGTGGGACTGGATGGCGCCTTGCATGGCAGCCTACCGCCACCGGTGTATGAATGTGCGTGTGAATGGGTGGATGGCTGGTACTGTAAAGCGCCTTGGGGCCCCTCATAGGGGGCTGGAAGGCGCTATAGAAGTAAGCTCCATTTACCATTTACCATATTTTTAGATGATCTACTTAAATTACTTACCATCGCATAACAAACCTGATCTTTTCCTGGACCTGACAATTTATATTTTTTAAGTGCCCTATTCAGCTCTGTTATTGTAAACAGCATATTCAGTGAATCATTTGTGTGAGACAAACAGCCATTCACTCTCTCACTCACACCTAGAGACAATTTAGAGTTACCATTCAGCCTAACATCTAGGTTTTTAGTCTGTTGGAGGAAACAGGAGTACCCGGAGAAAACCCACGCATGCACAGAGAGAACATGCAAACTCCACCCAGAAAGGCTCCCGGACCAAAATTTGAACCAGGGCAACTTGCTTGATGAGAGGCAGAAGCTCTACCAACTGTTCCACCGTGCTGCCCTCCATCATGTCCTAATCTCCTTATTTCCTTTACCAATGTGCCCATTCAAGTCTGCTTCCTTCACCACTTCCTTCTCTGCATCATGCCAGCCTGCATTTTTTTTTTTTTGCACATCATTGTCACTAAATTTAGAGTTTATACCCTCAATCCTACACTTCTGACTCTCCTCTTGTCTCCTGGCACATTTCCTTCCTTGTGTTCTTTGACTAACAGTCACACAATGTCGCCGTCACCCTGTTTGTCAACAGATAGCTTGGCAGTTGTTTTAACCAGGACCTCAACAAGTAAATGTGTTTTATGCTGGATGCTGTTCCTGAAAAAAAAATCCCATTTGCCCAGGATTGGGACCAGCATGAGAGATACACTAGCTGAGATGAAATGCTCTTTTAGCTGCACCCATATATCTTTAAAGCAGCTTTGCCATTGATGTGTGACTCCACCTGGCTCTCATCTAATCTGTTCTTCTCAGGTGATTTTCCACTGTGACTTGTTTCCCCTCTCTGTGGGTGGGGAAACAAGTGTCATTGCAAGGTGGGCGGTATAGTAACAGGTCATTGTGTTCAAGTAACTCCGCCCGTTTTGGTTCTAATTGTCCTTTAATCAGACTTCAATTTCTTTAGCTTATCCCAGCACGGCTTATAACTCCGGGTGTGGCCATGCTGTGCCATCATCTTTGATTTCTGTATGTAAATGCACTCATTTATTGTAGAACTGTCCGTCAACATGATCAGAGCGGGAATGGAAGTTCAGATGTGGTTTTGATGGGTGGGTCATCCAGTGATGTAGCTTCACTGGCCAGTCAACTGTTGCTGTCTGCCTACGTCAAAATCCTCACTTCTGAGGAGTTCACTTGGAACCACAAACAAGGTGGTTTCATAAACTGGGCTTAGTGGGAGGTGGTACAGGCAGTGCGCAGGCCCTTGACTGGTGCGATGTGGTACCGATGAGAGTTGAGACAGTGGCAAAGTGCCAGAAGGTGCTCAGTGTCCAGCCCCCCTTTACAGCACCGCTGAAATAAACTAACTAAAAGGCATTCATAGACTTCTGACCATTTCACTGAGATTTATTGATAAAGACAAAATATTGTTTTCTACATTTCATGTGCACATGCTAAAATGAGAGCCAAAACACATAGCACACCTTTGTAGATCACTGAACCATTTGTTAATATGATGAGATGTTATTGACAGACAATTCTGTCAATAAAATAAAAAATATATAAAAAAGCTTTGACTGAACTTACCCTCATTCTGTTTGACAGTCGAAACTAAGCAGCTTTAACAAATGCAAAATGACTCAAAGTTAGCCGATATACGGAAATGAAAGTTGGTTTAGTATTAACAGAGACTCATCCCCAACACACCATTTAGGCACTAAACATTGTTAAATATTTTTACTAAAGATTCAGCCATTACCTACTGTCTGTTAGTGAAATATCTCATAAACTAGTACCCCGTGATACTACTACCACATCATCATGGATCCAAAGTGTAGATGGAAACTCATGTTTATTTCTGTATTTTGTAAGAACATGACTTTCTTGACAAAGGAGGAGCACAGATGGATCCATAATAAATCTTACAGGATTTCTTATCCTTAAGGCAACCCTTGCCATTGGTACATGGTACTGGCAGGAGAGTATTGAAGCCTTTTGGACAAATCCCTGTATGTAGAGAAGTGATGATTTAACATTAAGGAGAGTGTCTAATTTCTAGATTGATTAAACAAACAAACAGATATTTTGAACACATGATAGAAAAAAACGAACTTACCTGGTTTTGGTGTAACAGAATAATAAGGAACAAACAGCCAAGATGTTATAAGCAGAGCAGCTAATTGTAGAACAGTATTCATGTAGATTTAGCACAGTCAGAAATGAGCTCCCTGTTTGGATAAATGTCCTGGTAAATAAACTGCAGTCTGAGCAGCACAGTGATCGCTGAGTTCTTGTCAGTGCAGACATCATTGACTAAATATGTTTAATCGCAACAGACACCCCAAATTTTATTCACCGCCTTTCTTGGATACATTTCTAAAATTTAATTTATTTACAAAATGATGAAGATCAAATCATGTTTTTACAACTTATTATGTAGGTCACAATATGTTTGTTTTTTGTTCATTGATCCCTTTTGTTATATTTTAAAATTTTCTCTACTTTCCTATTTAATTAAATACATTATTCAGAAGAGAGTTAATGCATGCAATACATTTTACTACTTATAAATAAACTGACCATTTAAAACAACCTAAAGACTTTCCTAAAAGCTTGAATGGATACATCTCCTCCTACATGTCATTATGTGAGTGCAGCTACAGCGTGCGCTCTCAGGACATTATTACATGCAGTGTTCCTCCAGTGAGGACTGAACTAGGCAAAAAGGGCATTCTCCTACTCTGCTCCTGTTTCCTGGAATATCTGGCAAAAAATTCTGAAGCTCTCGACCTCGACCTCTCTAAGTTGCTTCAAACATCTGCTAAGTTCCTGGTATAAACCAACGCAGACATGTTCCTGTTTTTAGTATTTTATTTTATATTGCTTTATAATGTAGATCTTTTTGTTTTGTTTTTCTTTATATAATTTTCTTCCATTTATTTTTCAATTTATAAGCTTTTATTATGATGGTCTACTCTTGTTATCAATCTTAGTTAAAAACAGGTCTCTCTTGAAAATGAGTCCTTGAGGCTCAATGAGACTAACTGGTATAAATAAAGGTTGAATGAATGAATGAATGAATGAATGAGCAAAAATATTTATAGATTACTGCTTTGCCACTAATAATGTTAAATATTACAAACCGCATTCCAAAAAAGTTGGGACACTAAACAAATTGTGAATAAAAACTAATGCAATGATGTGGAGATGGCAAATATCAATATTTTATTTGTAATATAACATAGATGACAGATCAAAAGTTTAATCTGAGTAAATGTAACATTTTAAAGGAAAAATATGTTGATTCAAAATTTCACAGTGTCAACAAATCCCAAAAAAGTTGGGACAAGTAGCAATAAGTGGCTGGAAAAAGGAAATTGAGCATATAACGAACAGCTAGAAGACCAATTAACACTAATTAGGTCAATTGACAACATGATTGGGTATAAAAAGAGCTTCTCAGAGTGTCAGTGTCTCTCAGAAGCCAAGATGGTAAGAGGATCACCAGTTCCACCATTGTTGTGCAGAAAGATAGTGCAGCAATACCAGAATGGTGTTACCCAGCGTAAAATAGCAAAGACTTTTAAGTTATCATCATCAACCGTGCATAACGTCATGAAAAGATTCAGAGAATCTGGAACAATCGCTGTGCTTAAGGGTCAAGGCCGTAAAACTCTACTGGATGCTCGTGATCTCCGGGCCCTTAAACGTCACTGCACCACAAACAGGAATGCCACTGTCAAGGAAATAACAGAATGGGCTCAGGAATACTTCCAGAAAGCATCGTCAGTGAACACAATCCACCGTGCCATCCGCCGTTGCCAGCTGAAACTCTACAGTGCAAAGAGGAAGCCATTTCTAAGCAAGCTCCACAAGCTCAGACGTTTGCACTGGGCCAGGGGTCATTTAAAATGGAGTGTGGCAAAATGGAAGACTGTTCTGTGGTCAGATGAGTCACAATTTGAAGTTCTTTATGGAACACTGGGACACCATGTCATCCGGACCAGAGAGGACAAGGATAGCCCAAGTTGTTATCCATGCTCCGTTCAGAAGCCTGCATCACTGATGGTATGGGGTTGCATGAGCGCTTGTGGCATGGGCAGCTTGCATGTCTGGAAAGGCACCATTAATGCAGAGAACTATGTTCAGGTTCTAGAACAACAT
>NC_056510.1:4101886-4103837 GCF_014905685.2 Nematolebias whitei | reverse complement strand
ATTTACACACTGGATGGATGAATGGATAGACGGACGGACGGACGGAAAGACAGACAGACGGACGGAAAGACAGACAGACAGACAGACAGATAGAAGAGGCATGGTAGCACAGTTGGTAGAGATGTTGCCTCTCAGTGAGAAGGTCACCAGATCAAATCCTGGCTGGGGTCCTTTCTGGGTGGAGTTTGCATGTTCTCTCCGTGCATGTGTGGGTTTCCTCCGGTTTCCTCCCACGGACCAAAAACATGCATGTTAGACTGACTAGTAACTCTCAATTGTCCCTAGGTGAGAGGGAGAGTGGATGGTTGGTTGTCTTGTTTGTCTCTATGTGTCCCTGTGATGGACTGGAGACCTGTCCAGGGTGTCCCCTGCCTCTCACACAGTGATGGCTGAGCATGGACACCAGTGACCCTCGTGACCCAAAAAGGAAGAAGCAGGTAAAGATAAATCACTGGGCAGATGTTAATAAAATCATTATGAAGTAATAAATTGCTGCACATCTACATTTAATTATTTTTTTAAAACCCATTTCAAGATGGCCGCCATGATCAACTGACATTAGAAAACACTAAAATGGCTATAACTCTGTCAGTTTTACAGGAACTGAGCTAAACCTTTGTGTGGTGGTTGATGAAAGTTATCACAACACATAATCTGAGTGCTATTTATTGTGCAACAGCAACCAAGTCTGTCTGTTAGCAAAAAATCTTATGAACAACTGGACAGATTCTCATGAAATACTCAAACTAATCATTGAATGTTCAACTACACCTGACTTACATTATGAATCCTCACTATTCAAGATGGCTGCCCCAGCTAACTGACCTTCTTTAACACAAAAATGGGTACAACTTAGTCACTCATAGATTTTCAGCTCAAATTTAATGTGGTAGTAGCTGAGACTAATTCACAACAGAGACTCTGAGCGCTGACAGATCATATGAGATCTTGCCAAAGTGACTGAGATTGTGTTTAACATTATTTTCAAGGTTTGTTCAAAGTGATTTTTTTTTTCAACATAAGATTATTTTATTTTTAAACTTTAGCATGAAAGATGAGGGGGGATGTTCATTCCTTCAAGGATATTAAATTTAGACTGGAACTGATATGAATCAAAGGTTTCAGTGGTTTTAGACTTCTTTGGATCTTTCTATCATCTAGTTTCAATGTCAAAGTTTAGAGGGAAACAAAGAGAGAAAAATTCCCCGTCTGTCTTTTAAAAACAAGACGCAGTTAATAGATTGAGGTGACTTTGGTGAACATGCATTTGTGCTTCAATGACATTCCTGGCAAAGGCATCAAACAGTCACAATGATGGAATAATAGCTTAAAAACCTGTCAGAGTATACGGAAAATGCTCAGTCTGAAAGCAAATTGCAATTACATTGTCAACATCTCACTTTCCTAAAACTTTAACGCCAGTGTTCTTTAAAAGAACAGGAACAGACTTTTAAAGGCCTGTTCCTGTACAGCCATTCTATGCACAGGTATAAGCCCAATCTCGCCCTGAGGTGTACAGATGTTTTTCCTTGGGCAACTTGTAAAACGTTAAAGGTAGAAACAAGTCAGGTCTAGTTATTATGCACATTTAAAACAACTACAAAAGTAAACCGACAAAAACAAACAAACAAAAAAACAGCAAACGCAGCACAGATTAGAGGAAAGGTGAGTGTGCAGGATGCAATATTGCAGAACAGGGAAGAGTGAGGAAAGACACTCCTGCAGCAGAGAACATGCCTGGGCAGTTTTACTTGTTAAAGGAAAAATATGTTGATTCAAAATTTCAGTGTCAACAAATCCCAAAAAAGTTGTGACAAGTAGCAATAAGTGGCTGGAAAAAGGAAATTGAGCATATAACGAACAGCTGGAAGACCAATTAACACTAAATAGGTCAACTGACAACATGATTCGGTATAAAAAATCACAAGTGTCCCAACTTTTTTGGAATCCG
>NC_056510.1:4099563-4101786 GCF_014905685.2 Nematolebias whitei | reverse complement strand
TATATATATATATATATATATATATATATATATATATATATATAAGCAAACACTCTGACATAAGCAAAAACATTAACAACTTTCTCTTTCCATTTGACAGTGGGTAAAAAGTTTTGTTGCTGCATAAAATCAAAGATAATTAATAAATGAAAGGTAAAACCACATTTCCTTCTCAGCCTTAAGACATTATCAGCTAATTCAACTTCATTCCTCCATTGGCTTTTTAAGCCAATCAGTAAAATATTCTATAATTTACTACATCATAATGTCAAAATGAACTGCAATAAATTGTTTGATCTCTGAACTTGCTGCAGTGAAAACTTGGTGAGTTTTCTTGTAGTAAAGTGCAGAAAGCCCAGGTTTGTTTTCTCACCGTGCTCATGAGCGCTCCGGTGAGACAGGCGCAGCGTGGGCGCTGCAGCTGTGGAGAATTACAGCCAGGCTCAGCAGAGGTTTGCTCTGCTCCTCACTCCTCCTGAATCTGTCAGTCCAGAAAACAGCTTCAAGTTTTCAGGTCTTGAGCATCGCAGGAAGTTTTGGCAACAACATTCATTTGATTCCCTGTTTCCATTTCAGATAAAGCTCTCCCTGAGCCCGACGTGCTCACAGCTGAGACGAAGGGCGGCTGCAGGGCTTTGCACCTGAAACACAAGCAACACATTTAAGGCTGCTGACTCTGAGACAGACTGCTGTTTCTGATTATTACATGTAAACGATCAATAGATATTTTCCACCTCACGTTGGTCTTTTCTTGTGCTTTACTAGATGGATATTGATTCAGTTTGGTCAAGAAAAATGTTTTGATCCGAGCTGTTTTTATTAAATATCATGAGTTCCTGTAATAATTGTAAAGCAGAGACGTGCACGGACCAAAATGTTTGTGCATCCAAATTATGAGCGGTATATATTATGGAGAGGCTGAGTGTGCTGCTTGTGTATGGACTGAATACTTCTGTTACAAAAGGCTAGTGTGTCTTATTTAAATTTAGATTTACATTTAGCTTTATATTCTGATGCAATAAGATGCAAATGTATGTGTGCATTATCCTGATGCATGCTCAATAATCCAGGTAGGAAAATCTAAAAAAGTTCAATCTGGTCCTCTGGACATTCAAAAAACAAAACAAAGCAAAATAAAAAAAAATTTTGAAACGTTTCGTCGGAAAGATTTCCTCAGAACATCACGTATGATTTACAGACAAAGTTCATTTTTTTCTCCAACATATAAAGTTTGATTTATTCACCAACTTGTTCACCTCTATTTAACCGTATTAAATATCTGCCCAAGTTTGTGCGGCCCCAGTTTGAATCTGCCGTCCAGTCAGGATTGTGAAAAGATGCAACTTCCTTCAGTTTACCTTCTTCCCTCTTCTTCAAGCGTCTCATTAAATAAAACTTGTTTTCTTTGTTAGCTTCAGTCGCACTCTCCATCCAGTTGTGTTCTCAACAGTTAAAACGGTGTGTTAAACATGGCTCACTGTTTCTCAGTGAAAGCACAGATTAGGAGAAAAGGCTGCAGAGATTTGTCCTCCTCAGTGTTTTATGAAAAATACTTCAAGCAAGATGAAGAACATTGTAGGAGGCAGGCGGATTATTGTCAAGAGCTTTACTCACACAGTCCATCCCAAAACAACAGAAATAAAAATAACTCCTTCTGAGCACCAGCATCACGCTTTGTGTTTTAAATCAGCTTGTTCTGTAAATATACTGACTTTTGTTTGGAATAAGTGTTGTTCCTTTCTAAACTGTAAGATGGAAAGGGTTGTAGGACCTGTGAACCATCAAACATGTAGGTTCGTTTTCACACTAAATTACAAATAAAGAGAGAATTCACATCTTTTAGAGAGGGGCTCTGCAAAAACGTTACGAAGAATTCATACAGAGTTCCCAGCAGCTCTGGAAATCTGGGAAAACCCTATTTTACTAAAAAGGTTACAATATTTATTGTTCCACGTTTTACTAAGAGAGTTATGCTCTGTATTGTTCCACGTTTTACTAAGAGAGTTACGCTCTGTATTGTTCCACGCTTTACTAAGAGGGTTATGCTCTGTATTGTTCCACGTTTTATTAAGAGAGTTACGCTCTGTATTGTTCCACGCTTCATTAAGAGAGTTATGCTCTGTATTGTTCCACGCTTTACTAAGAGAGTTACTCTCTGTATTATTCCACGTTTTACTAAGAGAGTTACGCTCTGTATTGTTCCACGTTTTACTAAGAGAGTTA
>NC_056510.1:4098304-4099463 GCF_014905685.2 Nematolebias whitei | reverse complement strand
ACTTTTGTTGCTGATTTTTTATGTTTGACTGCATTGTAAATAAAATCTGAAGCACGAATGTCTAATCTTTACCAGAAAGTGTTAACGAAGGAAAACAGTTTGTACCTGTTTGGTTTGAAATGGATTATTCTAAAGGTTTTACTGTCAAGATTTTTTTTAGGTCCAACCACCTCCATGTCCTCTCTAACTGCATCATATGTCTCCTCTTTGTCTTTTTCCTGGCAGCTGCATTTCTAACATCCTTCTGCCAGTATACCCACTGTTCCTCCTCTGGACATGTCCAAACCACTGTCCCTCCTCTGGACATGTCCAAACCACTGTTCCTCCTCTGGACATGTCCAAACCACTGTCCCTCCTATGGACATGTCCAAACCACTGTTCCTCCTCTGGACATGTCCAAACCACTGTCCATCCTCTGGACATGTCCAAACCATCTCAGTGTGTCCTCTCTAACTTTATCTCCCAGTTGTTCAACCTGTGCTGTACCTCTGATGATCTCATCCCTGATCTTCTCCATCCTTGTCTCTCCTAAGAAGAACCTCAACATCTTCATTTCTGACACTTCCAGTTCTGTCTCCTGTCTTTTTGTCCATGTCTCTGTCTCCAGACCATACAACATAGCTGGTCTCACTTTGCTGACACCCTTTTGTCACAAATCACTCCTGAAACTTTTCTTGCCTGGACTCTCTTCTTCTCCTCTTTACCACACTCCCCATGTTCCTGGACAGTGGACCCCAAGTCCTTGAAGTCCTGCACCTTTGTGACCTCTGCTCCTTGTAGCCTCACTGTTCCACCTCCTCCCTCTCATTCACACACATGGACTCTGTCTTACTACGACTGACTTTCAGTACCCTTCTTTCAAGTGCATACCTCCACCTCTCCAAGTTCTCTTCCACCTGTTCCCTGTTCTCACCACAGATCACAACGTCATCTGCAAACATCATAGTCCACAAAGTCAATTTTACAGATATGGAGCCTAAATTAGTTGAGGTAGTCGCTGAGGGTCATTCACAACACATACTCTGAGCACTAACAGATTTCACAGGATGCATGATATTGTGTGACATTGCAGAAAGTTATTTTTAATATTTAACCAAATGTACCATAACTCGTATATTCTCAACATAAAATGAACGGAGGCTTCAAGGACTGTAGGTTT
>NC_056510.1:4098115-4098204 GCF_014905685.2 Nematolebias whitei | reverse complement strand
GTAGTAGTAGTAGTAGTTGTAGTAGTAGTAGTAGTAGTAGTAGTAGTTGTAGTAGTAGTAGTAGTAGTCGTAGTTGTAATAGTAGTAGT
>NC_056510.1:4097099-4098015 GCF_014905685.2 Nematolebias whitei | reverse complement strand
GTAGTAGTAGTAGTTGTAGTAGTAGTAGTAGTTGTAGTAGTAGTAGTCGTCATAGTAGTAGTAGTCGTAGTAGTAGTTGTAATAGTAGTAGTAGTTGTAATAGTAGTAGTAGTAGTAGTAGTAGTAGTAGTAGTCGTAGTCAACATTTATTTAATATAAAAATCAACAACTTTTGTTGCTGATTTTTTATGTTTGACTGCATTGTAAATAAAATCAGAAGCACGAATGTCTAATCTTTACCAGAAAGTGTTAACGAAGCAAAACAGTTTGTACCTGTTTGGTTCGAAATGGATTATTCTAAAGGTTTTACTGTCAAGATTTTTTTTAGGTCCAACTACCTCCATGTCCTCTCTAACTGCATCACATGTCTCCTCTTTGTCTTTTTCCTGGCAGCTGCATTTCTAACATCCTTCTACCAATACACCCACTGTCCCTCCTCTGGACATGTCCAAACCACTGTCCCTCCTCTGGACATGTCCAAACCACTGTCCCTCCTCTGGACATGTCCAAACCACTGTTCCTCCTCTGGACATGTCCAAACCACTGTCCCTCCTATGGACATGTCCAAACCACTGTCCCTCCTCTGGACATGTCCAAACCATCTCAGTGTGTCCTCTCTAACTTTATCTCCCAGTTGTTCAACCTGTGCTGTACCTCTGATGATCTCATTCCTGATCTTCTCCATCCTTGTCTCTCCTAAGAAGAACCTCAACATCTTCATTTCTGACACTTCCAGTTCTGTCTCCTGTCTTTTTGTCCATGTCTCTGTCTCCAGACCATACAACATAGCTGGTCTCACTTTGCTGACACCCTTTTGTCACAAATCACTCCTGAAACTTTTCTCCATCCTGCCTGGAGTCTCTTCTTCGCCTCTTTACCACACTCCCCATGTTCCTGGACAGTGGACCCCAAGTCC
>NC_056510.1:4094196-4096999 GCF_014905685.2 Nematolebias whitei | reverse complement strand
CTTGCCTTTAACACGGTGTGATTTGTTTTGGTCCGGTCTGTTCTCTACTCTGTTGGCCATTTTAGTTAGCTTCTGCTGCTATTTGTATCTGTATTTCTATTTTATGTTTTCCTGTCCGCTGTGCATGTTTGTTTCTTTTGTACAGCACTTTGGTTGGCCTTGTTGCTGTTTTAAGTGCTCTATAAATAAATTGGTATGGTATGGTATATCTCGGTCAATTTCACAGATATTGAGCTAAAACTTTTTTGTTAAATAGCTGAGAGTCATCTGCAACAAATACTGTCACTGCTAAACGTTGCACCTTTGTATTAAAATAACTGGCATTAACTGTGAGAGTCAACAAAATATTTCATGAACTACTGGACAGATTCATATGAAACTTTCAGAAATTAATCAATAGATGAACACCTACAAGTGATTAAATTTAGAAGTTCACCCAAGACAAGATGGCCGCCACAGCGAGTGAAACTCCGTTATTTGTACAGATATTGAACAAAGATTTGTTGTGGTAGCAGCTGAGAGTCCTTCAGAGCACAAACTTCAAGCACTAAAGATGACACATCATCATTGTTTAAAACTTTGACATGCAAAGTAGAAAGTGATTTACATTCTTGAAAAAAAAAGTAACTTTTTAATTTATCATGTCTTTAAACTGCTACCAAACCCTGACAAACCTCACGTTTATGTCAGGCTTAGGTCTAAGGATGTAGCCTAAAAAATAACCTTCTTGTAAATGTTTTGCATCAGATGGAGCGTTCACCAATCCTGTCATTATTCACAATCCATTAACCGCGTCGTGCGATTGGTCGCAGCTTTAAACGGCACGGAGAAATGGTTTCGTAATGTTTTTACAAAGGAATCAGGATCCGCCTCATCCCAGGGAGCTGCGACTCATCAGTGTTCAAATCAGAGAACGCACTGAAAGAACTGATCGTGTCGTATCCACACGGTTCTTCAGTACACGCTGCTTTACGTTGCATTTCTGTCTCTGAATTATTTTAAAGGAAGAAGAATGTTTGTGTTAGACACCTGTAATAATCCAGACTAGGCTTAAAATCAAGTCTGCACCTCAATAAAATACTGCTTTCCTCATTAATATGCAAACTTGTTTACACAGTTGGATGCTCAGGATCTAATGAAACCTTCTGCTTTGTTGGAGGAAAAATGTGCTGCAGGAAGGGATGATCTACAGGCGATGACTCAAACATGCATGAGTATTGTGTTGAGATGCAAAAAAAAAGAGGCTGTGATGCAATGTCACATTTTCTTTTTGTTGCACTTCATGAAAACGATGCAAGAAAACATGCATTTGGTTTTTGCAGGGCATGTGGTGGCATACTCGAGGGGACTACCACAGCGCTGACTTCAAGCCGTGAAAAGCTCCACTCAGGCATCAGCCAGACAATAATTGTGTTTACATGTGTATAAGATTAAAAACAACTGTCAATCTGAAACAAAGCGATCGAGTGTGAAACTGTGTGTAATTCTCCATTCGTCCATGTGAAAACCTAAAAAGACCAAGCATCTTTCTTTGGCTATTATACCCCCGATTGCTCCATTACCCACAAAAGTGAGATAAGAGAGATGCTCGGTCTTCGATGCAGCCTTCTCACCGTAGGGGGTGTGTTCCTTTTAAGCACCTGCTGTTCTGCTTTTCAAGGCTGCTTACCCCTCAACAGAAACACAGCAACGACTGTTAAAGTGTTCCTCCAATATTTGGCAGCGCCGACGCACAGCAGTCAATAAGCTGACGGCGGAAAGGATTAATCACTGGATGATGTAGCTCTCTGTATTTAGGGTGAAGCATGCGTAATAAACCGTGTAAATACAAACACGCTGATCACGCTGAAATCCAGTTTCACATTAATGGATGACCAATCAGATTCGGTAATTTGTTGTCAGTGTCTGCAAATGTCTCAACGATATGGCAGGTATATTTGTCGCTGTATAAGTCGCAGCTTTTTGCATAAATTTGTCCTGCGATTTATACACTGAATCATCTAATATATGTTTTTTTCCTCCATGTTTATAAACCAATTTTTGGCTGAGATCTGACGATTTCATTCATTCTGATATGGCAAATATTGAACACTTCCATTTTCAGCCACTAGAGGGCCCTCGACTAATATGGAAAGCCAATTGTCTCATTAATAGGTAAAAGTGGCTATTAATGAGACACTTGGCTTGCCATACAGAACCACCTTCGTCTCGTTCCAGAACTCCTGCAGCAAACGTCAAATCAGCTGCATTTCACCGCACCGACCAGGTGAAATGCAGCTGATTTGACCATTTAAGTGCATTAATTAAGGAACAGTTCAACTGAGACACACCTTTACTATAATGTCAAGCAAATAATTGTTTTTAAGTGTTAATCTTGTCAAATTCTTGTTAAAATCCTCCCGTCCACGCTTTTGCGACCGCCATTTGGCAACCGATCTTCTTCTACTTGGTCGTAAAAATTGATCTTTCCACGGACATGCCCTGCAAGCGTCCGCTTCGAGTCTAATCCGGTACGCACAGATCTCCATGGACTGAGGTCCGCCTGAGTCTGTGGGAGCCTTAACATCCTTCTACCAATATACCCACTGTCCCCCTCTGGACATGTTCAAACCACTGTCCCTCCTCTGGACATGTCCAAACCACTGTCCCTCCTCTGGACATGTCCAAACCACTGTCCCTCCTCTGAACATGTCCAAACCACTGTCCCTCCTCTGGACATGTCCAAACCACTGTCCCTCCTCTGGACATGTCCAAATCATCTCAGTGTGTCCTCTCTAACTTTATCTCCCAGTTGTTCAACCTG
>NC_056510.1:4092624-4094096 GCF_014905685.2 Nematolebias whitei | reverse complement strand
CAAATCCCTCCTGAAACTTTTTTCCATCACTCCATCCTGCCTGGACTTTCTTCTTCACCTCGTCACCACACTCCCCATGTTCCTGGACAGTGGACCCCAAGTCCTTGAAGTCCTGCACCTTCGTGACCTCTGCTCCTTGTAGCCTCACTGTTCCACCGGCCTCACAAATTCAGTCCAATTCTGTTCAAGTTTATTTGACCAAGTACAATGAATAAAGTAATATTACACGCATAATAAAGTAACTGTTAGTTTGTACATTGTGTAGGCCTTGTAGAAAAGAATAATGTACAAACTTAAAAACTCATGTCTGTACGAGTAATTGAGAGGAAGTCTGTCCTGATGGGTCTAGAAGATGAGTGGGCTTCTTCGTAGGTGAATAAGTGACTGCCCTGGTAGGTGTCTTCTCGTTATAGGAGCCAGGTCTGGGTGGCACCACCAAGGGTCAGGACTAGACGTACACCCTGGTCTGCCCCGCTCAGCCACCATCGCACAGTTAGATAATTTATGAGGGCTTCACCGTGGGTTCAATAATTCAGCAGAACCTTCTGTGCTGTGAGCGCGTCACGGACAAACCTTTTACAGAGGAAATAAGTGAGAGGGACGTTTGCGGGCTGAAAACTCAATAAGAACTCGCCACATCGTTACATTTTAGAGGCCTCCTAAATTTAGCCCTGCTTCCGTGACTCAGGGAAAGAGCCGCATGGGGAGCTGAAGGACGATGAGGCAGCTTTTTGTGATGTTTAGCATCCTACTGAAAATGTGATTTGTCCATACTATTATACACACATCCACTAAATCATAAAATAAGCACTGCGTTCACCTAATGCAGGCCTATTTGGCTCACAATGCTTGTTACTGTTAGCTTTGCTAGCAGGAAATAAAGAACCATTGTTGATCTACTTGGCTGGATGGAAATGTTTACATTTCGGGGGGAAGGAGAGCATCAATACAGGATGTAGTAAAATCGCTCTCTGCCAGTTTATCTGCAGTTTGATTGCTTGGCAACTAAAATGGTGCTGTGGGTCACAGTGCATTCTTTTGATGCCTGACAATCAACAGAGGAATGGGTGACTGGGTCGATGCTGAGCAAGGTCACAATGCACAATAGAACAGTGACACATTTACACAGGCTCGACCCATTGAACTATTATTACTCACCATTAACTGGGCCTTTGTTCATTATGTTTCACAAGGTCCATCACAATAAATATACGCTGAATGTGGCTATTTTCCTTACGACTCTTGTAATGGAGACATCCAAACTGGTATTTTTCAAAATAATACTGACAAACATCCTGACTCATGCTCAATAATCCAGGTAGAACAATCCAATAAAGTTAAGTCAGGTCCATTGAACTGTTTCTTTTTGTTGAAACTTTCAGTTTTTTCCATCCAAAAGACTTCATCAGACGAAACGGTTCAACAAAAAAAAAATGTTCAGAGGACCTGACTGCGACGCGGCCGGGATGAAG
>NC_056510.1:4088560-4092524 GCF_014905685.2 Nematolebias whitei | reverse complement strand
AAAAAAAAATGTTCAGAGGACCTGACTGCGACGCGGCCGGGATGAAGTTCCTCCAAATCCGAGGCCATGGTCTTGAGCCGGAAAAGGGTAGAGTGCCCTCTCCGGGTCAGGGAGGAGGTCCTACCCCAAGTGGAGGAGTTCAAGTATCTTGGGGTCTTGTTCACGAATGAGGGAAAAATGGAGCATGAGATCGATAGGCGGATAGGTGCAGCGTCTGCAGTGAAGCGGGCGCTGTACCGGTCTGTCGTGGTGAAGAGAGAGCTGAGTCAAAAGGCGAAGCTCTCAATTTACCGATCGATCTACGTTCCCACCCTCATCTATGGTCACGAGCTTTGGGTTGTGACCGAAAGAATGAGATCTCGGATACAAGCGGCCGAAATGAGTTTTCTCCGCAGGGTGTCTGGGCTCTCCCTTAGAGACAGGGTGAGAAGCTCGATCATCCGGGAGGGACTCAGAGTAGAGCCGCTGCTTCTCCACGTCGAGAGGAGCCAGTTGAGGTGGCTTGGGCATCTGTTTAGGATGCCTCCTGGACGCCTCCCTGGTGAGGTGTTCCGGACACGTCCCACCGGAAGGAGGCCCAGAGGAAGACCCAGGACACGCTGGAGGGACTATGTTTCTCGGCTGGCCTGGGAACGCCTCGGGATTCCCCCGGAAGAGCTGGCCCAAGTGGCTGGGGAGAGGGAAGTCTGGGCCTCCCTACTTAGGCTGCTACCCCCGCGACCCGACCCCGGATAAGCGGAAGAAAATGGATGGATGGATGAAGGACCTGACTTAACTTTGTTGGATATTACTGTCAAAATAATGTAATATGAAAAGCACTGAATCATTTGCACCAGGAAAATCAATTCTAAAACATGCTTGAGCCTCCATTACGCTGGATTACAACGCTGGCACAACATAAAACATCAACCAGAACGTGAATAGTTGTTGCAGGGTTTTGGTGAGGTCTTCAGGTTTGCAATATTCATACAATGGGCTACTCGTTGTTTTGAGGATGCACAGAACGTTAGGTTACTTAACGTAACCCTGGTCCTTTGATAACAGTGAAGTGTTTTACTATGAGAAACACTCTTGTATAGTGAGATCATAGTGGTTTATCATCATGAGTGTATCAAAGGTATCCTGGTTGTGGGTGGCAACGATGGCAGTGTTTTCATGACTTGTGCGTCTGCAAGCGCCAACGTAGCTAAGTTTGAAACAGGACCAGCCATAATGGCCTCAAACCTAAGGTGAGTCCATGATTGTGACGAGGTCATCGAAAAAAAAATCTAGTTTAGGGGTGGCGATACATTGTTCTCCAGTGTGAGCATCTAGCACATAGTTACTTCCTGACATGGTCTGAGCGAGTCATGCCAGGGCAAGTGTATAGAGCGTGGTGGGGGTCTTCAGTACACAGATAGCAAAACATTATTTAGCTAGTACTAAAAAC
The DNA here is from genome assembly GCF_014905685.2 of Nematolebias whitei. NCBI lineage: Eukaryota > Metazoa > Chordata > Actinopteri > Cyprinodontiformes > Rivulidae > Nematolebias > Nematolebias whitei. The sequence goes on along the minus strand of NC_056510.1, from coordinate 4,091,095 downwards.
ATAGTATAGTCAAGATTGACTTTTCACTAAAAGTTTTCCAAATTTGTGGTAGTTCAGCCATGTCAGATCAAATGGTTGTGGAGAGCTACTGGGGATTGCCATCCAGTGTATAGGGGGCCTTAAAACTTGGTATTTTTATTGGCAAGTGTTAAAATAATGGAGTTATATGTATGTCACCATCTATAATATATACTAATTATCACTTAATTTGGTTTGTCTTGCCAGTTACTCACTGTTAAAACCCTGACCAACAAACCGCCTGTCCCATATTATCTGATATTGGACAGGTGATGTAATTTAAAATGTAAATGGTAAACGAGCTGATTTAAAACAATGGTTTTGGTTGACAATAAATACTCAAGAAGCTACAGGATGTTTAATCAAACTATAAGTCTGAAAAGAGGTATCTAACTCTATCAGTCCCATTCTCTGCAGGTAACAGGGTAGTGCACAGTTCAAGACCAGCATGTTTGCGAACCTGCAAAAAGTGGAAACACACCAAGCCATCAGAAATGACAATCCCTGTAGGTCAAATGCTGATTGGCTGAAAGTTACACAACCCAACGTGGGAAGAATGCTAAAATGACTTTTTTGTATTTTCCAAACTACATGAGCAACAACAGCGCCAACAAATTTAGGAGGAGCTCATTGACCAGGATGCAAATTTAAATGAATTGTGTTTTTTTTTTTTTTATAATTATGTCTTTCCAGTGCCAACCTCTGACCTTCTTGATTTTGGCAGAGGGAACTATCTCAGCCCATTTAAGCAACTTGGTGACAAGTAGAAGTTCAAGCAGAACTCACTGCGGTCTGTTCAGCCAGTAAAAAACAGTTCAACATCCAGTTACCACAGTGGCGTCTGGGAGTGGACCTGGTACTAGAACAGGTGACTAATGGACAAATGAGACAGGAATGGAAAACATCTAATCATCATGACCCATTTACCTAATTCATTATTAGATTTTCCATTGGTCTCACTGGAAAGAGAGATCACTAAAAATCTCCATTAAACTGGCACTTACGTTTCAGATGTTACGTAAAGGAAACTCTGCGACCCGAATGCAGATGTGTCACTTTTCAGCTCATATTGGCTGATTCAGAGCCCTATGACCAAAGCAGAACTTTCTGTCGTAATCGGCATGCCTGCAGCCACACAGTACGCTGAATGAACGCAGCCCCTTTGATGGGAGGCCATGAAATTCAATTTTCCTGTCAGTCTATTCCTTTTTTTACTGAGCCACACTGAAAGCTAAGAGCTGGACCAAATACAGAGCTGATGGCTCATTCAGCTTCCCTTCCAGATGAGGCTAAAGAACAAAAATCCCACCAAAGATCATTGATTCTTTTTTCTGCTGATGATGGGTAATTTAGCTCACAAAGCAGAACAAAGCATGTTTCTGAATTAATAATAGCCAATCAGATCTGATCTCTTAGCATTCAGCCTAAATTAATCAGCTCAGTAGAAACAGTAATCATACAACCGTAGACACATTGTGTTGAGGGCTGAACCTATTGCACAGAATGAAAAGGAAACCAGCAGCTACGATTTGCTGGCTTGTTCACCCAGTCACCATAGGATTAGCCTCTAAACACAGAGATCAATGTCCTTCCGCTATTCCCAAGACACAACAGCTCATAAAGACTGTGCTGCATGGGAGGTAGGATAAAAAAAAAAAAAACATTAGCCATCATTTTTAAGCACCGCAACCTCTGTGGCAAATGGTGGGGCATGCTTCAGAAACATCAGCATTTACACATGAATGGGAGGGGGCTGGCTGAGACCTCATGCAGAATATTCAGATGGTGGATCTGGCTGTTTGAATCTCATTCTGTCCTCAAACACAACAAAGACAAGTTACATAGAAAAACTATTTGATGCAATTACTGGGACGTCTGCATCAAACATGACTGTGTTGTTAACTGTGACATCAATCAATGACAGTGACAAAACCAAGAACCAAGTTATCAGAAAACAAACTAGGTAGCTACAATGTAAGACCCTGTTTACACGAGACTGATCTCTGAAAACATTTGGGTTTTTTTGTCATTGTGTATTTGGTCGAAGAGCCCATTTACATGGATTTGCTGTAGTTTCTATGCTAGACAGTGTTGCCAGATAAGAAATGAAGAACTTTTGTATTGTTACTTTAAAAACATTGTACCTTAACCCAAACTGTCATATGTGCTAAAGTGAGGATGTTGTACATGTGCACAGGTGGAGGAGGTAAAAAAAAAAAACATAATGGTAATTATTTTTATCTGGCAACCTCAATGCTGGTCTCAGTTGCATGCATCGCACACACGGCATCAGCATAAACACAGTTACATCTAAATTGGTGAATACAGGAACATCCCTTTGGACCCAGGATGTTGTTGATTTGCTCCTACATGCTGAAAGAGAGTTAGTAGCACCAGAAACACTGTGCTCTTTGCCAATTCTTGTAACTGTTTTGTAGTAGTAGTAGTAGTAGTCATCGTAGTAGTAGTAGTCGTAGTAGTTGTTGTAGTAGTAGTAGTCGTCATAGTAGTAGTAGT
>NC_056510.1:4087349-4088460 GCF_014905685.2 Nematolebias whitei | reverse complement strand
CTAACAGGACCATGCTGCTACAAGGACCATGCTGCTAACAGAACCACTCTGCTAACTGGACCATGCTGCTAACAGGACCATGCTGCTAACAGCAACAGTATTTTATAACACTATTATTTTTTTTTTAATTGCTTTCTATTGTTGTGTATTGTTGTCTGTACTCTGTATGTCGTCTGTCTAAAACAGGTCTCTCTTGAAAATAAGTCCTCGTGACTCATTGAGATAACCTGGATAAATAAAAGTTGAATGAAAATAAAAAATATCAGCAAAAACGGCTCTTACGAGCTGTGGAGCACGGTAGTGGAGGAGTGATGGTTTGGGCTTGTTTGCAGCCACAGGACCTGGTTTTCAGTCATGGAGTGGACCTCTGTAGACCAAAGGGTTCTGGAGTCAAATGTGAGACCATCTGTCCAACAGCTGAGGCTTGGACCGAACTGGGTCATGATGCAACAGGACACTGACCCCAAACACAGTGGTTTAAGAATCCCGCGGGTCAAGCAAAGACTCTGGGGGACGTTTATAATCCGGTTTTCCATTTTTGCCATGTGGCAGTCAGTTAGGCAGATAATAAATGTATAGAATGGTAGTTGTCTTTTATTTTGAACACTGACGTGGCTAAAAACATTGTTGCTGTGGCAACTAGCCCCCAACTAATAAGAATAATTTAAAAAAATCAAAGATTAGTTTGGTCACGAGTAATCTGCTCTATAGTGAGCATGTTTAAACTTCACCATTAGGTAAGACTCTCAGCTGTTTTCATGACCTTATCTTTGTTAAATAAAACACTTCTACAGTTCAGTAGTTTGATGAGTCAGTGACGGTCCACTAAAAGACTTCCTGCATGCTTGGATTGGATGCTGCATGCAGGAAGCGAGTCTCATGCACTGGATGTTGCATGCACTGCAGCGGCTGCAGAAGTAAGACACAGCGCAGGAGGACTTGCACATTCTTCTTACTGATAGAGAAGAGGAGGAGGGAGGAACAGTGCTGAGATAAGAGGATTTTGGAAAACTTTGGGCTCATCCAGAGGCTTCACTTAAACAAACTGTTGCTCATCAAGAAGCGTGTGTGTGTGTGTGTGTGTGTGTGTGTGTGTGTGTGTGTGTGTGTG
>NC_056510.1:4081625-4087339 GCF_014905685.2 Nematolebias whitei | reverse complement strand
GTGTGTGTGTGTGTGTGTGTGTGTGTGTGTGTGTGTGTGTGTGTGTGAAGAAACCACCTATTTACTCAGTCTGGTATTCAAGTCGCCTTCAAATAAAGTAACAAACACAACAGGTAAACGTGTTTTAAGTTACCAGCTTGTTTCAGCTTACATGCTGCTCGTCGAACTGGTCTCCTCCGAACGCTGCCACGCACGGTTTGATGCCGCCGGTGCCGAAGGCGATGAGAATCAGACCTAGCATGGACAGAGCTCTGCAGAGCACACACAGCGAGAAAAACACAAACGCTATAGTTCAAGAGGAGACTCGTGGTGAACCTAAAGGACGTGACGAGTCAGGAACCAAGAAAAACTACCTGCATTCTCACAAAGTTTGTTTTCTCAGTCATCCAGGTATATAACAACAAAAAAGGTTGAATCATGTCATCTGGACTTCGTTTTTTTTGTTAAAAAGAAACGTTTCGCCCCTCATCCAAGAGGCTTCGTCGGTCTTAACAAAAAAAACGAAGTCCAGATGACATGATTCAACCTTTTTTGTTGTTATATACCTGGATGACTGAGAAAACAAACTTTGTGTTTTTGAAACCATTAGTGAAAAGGCCAGACTTCAGGGGTATCTGAGGCAGGCTTGAAACACAAGAGTCAGGGTGGCTTCTGGGTAATACCAGATGGCTAGGCCTCAGACCGACGAAGCCTCTTGGATGAGGGGCGAAACGTTTCTTTTTAACAAAAAAAACGAAGTCCAGATGACATGATTCAACCTTTTTTGTTACCTGCATTCTCCTTTTCACGAGAAAACCAGCAGTCTGTCAGTTTATCTGAGGGATCTGACGAGTAAACGTTTGTAGTTTTGGAGAGGAGTGTTTTTCTGGACTGGAACTGAACAGGTAACGCACGTAAACCTGAATGTTTTTGGTGCACGATGTTCAAGTGGGGAGGAGTTACACTGTGGAGAACAGAGGGAGGTGTTGTTGTTGTTGTTGTTGCACAAAGCAGCAGAGTGATGGATCCTGGCGAGTGAAGGGAGAAATTTAATCCACGACCAGGTGCAGTGGTGGAATCAGGAGGTGGCCAATGACGGCCTTGGCCCCCCATGCATGAATCTTTTAAACCCCAAGGGCCACCTTAATCATTTGAGGAAACTATACTTTTAAGCGTAAATTTAAAAAAACAATTTTCAACAGTGCTACAAACTAGAAAGCACAGTTTCCTCAAATGACAGGGGTGGTCGGGTTACATGGCAGCCATCTTGAATTCTGACACGACAACCAATTTTCGAAAGGAAGCTTTCTTACGTCTAGATGCAGCCACGCCCCAAACTGGAAGTCAGTACCTCACTTCTTTCTTCAGTTTTTGTGACGATCAGGGACAGGTGTGTCCAATCAGTGGAGGAGCAGCACGCTGAATAAAGGTCTCAAACAAACTGGGGGCAGAGCTTCGCAGTGGTGGTGGCAGCACCCTTTTTGGAGTGAGGGTGTCGTTCGCAGTTCTTTAGAGCTGCCAGCGACAGGTGGTTAGGTGTTCCTGCGTCAGGATGGGAGGCTGGGTGCCTCCTGTAGTCAGGGCTGGGCCTTGGGTGCAGTCACCACCTTGATCTCCTGCTGCTGTTCCTGTGGCTGCTCTGGTGTGGAGCCAGTCCAGGAGGTCCGATCATCGTCCAGCTAAGTCAATCCCTGGGTGCTGGATGACATCACAAGCTCAGACCCTGGGGAGGGGTCTCGCCGGCTGGGCGAGCTACGTGAACTAATTTCATCTTTATTGTAGGCCTCTACTTTCTAGCTTGGGGGGGAGGATCAGATGGAAGGGTGGGCTTTATATGAGTACTAGATGCACAAATAAAAAGCCTTTATTTTTTTAACCTCCTGGTACGTGTGGTGATGGTTCTGACATTCTAGGCAAGATCTTCTGCCTGTGTGACCCACAAATTCATTACCGGTACATTATCATTCTCACAACATGGACGGACGGTATTTCTAACTCCCCATCTTCACACCATGACGGAGGACAATAAAGTGCTGGCTCTACTTTAGAACGTCATGTTTATTAAAACACATCACTGAAACCGACACGATATATTTTGCCTGGTCAAATGTAATTAGATCACAAGGTTAGTGTGATGCATCTGTATGCTGATGACTTTCTGCTGTGTTTATGAGTGAGAAGGCTGCAGACTGTAACTCACATGTGTGCATCCTTGTTCCCCACAGTGGGAATGGCTCCCACAGACTTGACCACATGGCCGATCACGTAAACAACAGACAGGTATATGATGGTTCTGTTGGGAGAGAACAGTCACTCAGTGTGTGCAGAGTCTCTGATCCACACGTTCACACGTCTCTGTGGTCGGACTGATTCACACACGGATCACTGGATGGTCTCTTTGGGCCAAAACAAAGTTCCTTCCATCGCATGCATCTCCTCATACGTGAGTAAATCAGAATAAAACCACTCGAGTGCATTCTTAGCTCACAGCCACGAACACTCACTTGAATTTCCCGAGCCAGGAGTCGGCGATGACGGCCCCCAGGATGGGTGTGAAGTAGCAGAGGCCGCTGAAGGCATGGTAGACAGCAGTGGACAGATCTTTGTCCCACTTCAGGTAGCTGAGGAAGTACAGGGTCAGCACCGCTGCAATAGAGCACACAAACATGAGCTGGGACTGTCGTAGACCGTCGACAAATACAAACAAATCTGTCCAATCAAGAGATTTACTGTAATATGAGCAGCTCTTAACAACCTGTAATGACTAGAATGATGGATGAAGGTTGAATCATTTAGATTTGACTAACATGAAGTGAGTCTTTGCATAAAAGTTACTAAATAAAACAATATTTTACCTGTTGTAGATGACCTCCGTTTGGAGCAAATCAGTTTTTATTTGACACGACTGACAAGCTAACGGTTAGTCCCAACACAGCTGACCAGTGGCAATTTCAGCCACTCTTTTTTTTTTTTTTTTTTTAACTTAGCACCCCTGAAAAATTAAGAATCGATATGAAACGTTTTCAAACCAGATTCACAAAAATATTGAATGCATTTTAAATAAATATGGAATAAATGATGACGGTCTTGAACAGGCCAGTGAAATCTATTATTTATTTTGCACGAGTCTGGTTCTCGACGCCACCTGTCAATCAATCCAGCAAGCTTGTCAGCCACTGATCAATCAGTGATCTCAATTTGTCCTGAAGGTAAATGCCCCTTCCCTACAGGAGCTGGGGGGAGCGGCATGCGTGAGAGAAGCGGAGCGCTACACCTGTAGCATCTTAGTTAGCACATCTGTATTGTGCGCTGCAATACAGTTGTTGACCGGGGGTGGAGGGGGTATGTTAGGATGCGTGAGAAGCGAAGTGTGCTCTATTCACACAAGGAGAGCTGTTGGTCAGGCTACTTCTTGTTGCTCTCTAAAATAGTTCTTGAACCAAGTGTTTACTTATGTAGATACTCAAAGATGTTTAACAACCTGTTACAATACTCCAGAATGCAGGAAATGGCATCTACTTTATTCAAAAATTTCTGGGGGAGGACTCCCAGACGCACCCCCCCCCCCCCTCACACACACACACACACACACACACACAAAAATTCTTCTGACACTAATGGCCACTGCGTTGTTCAGGCTAAAGGCTGCCACATACTCGTGCGTACTTCACTCTGCAGAGGTCCATGTAAACCAGAGGCAGACTCAAAGCGGTCTCAAAGCAGACGCCCACAAGCCATGTCCGCGCAATGATCGATTCTGTACTACCACGTACGCGTACTCGGTGTCGTACAATAAACTGCCCGGAAGCGAACTGTTTTGTATGTAGCACCAATGTATTAAATTCCTCTTCTTCATCCCTGATCTGGTTTAATGGCCTTTTCTTTTGTTTTGTTTTTCCAAGAGGCAAGTGATCTCTTCCTCCTCGTCCGTTGACGCCATGACTGAAATTGTGAGAAATGAAAGAATTTGTCACGAGATAATTAAAATCAGGACTGGCGTGGCTGCGGAAGGCTCTGGCGATTTCCTGGTGGGCCGGTCTGATGTGTGGGCTGCAGGGCCAGTGCTCCCTGTTTTTTTTTATTTTTTAGAACTTTTTATTAACAACATATAAACACAGAACACCGCTGCTCCTGGGCTGCCAGCTGCCTTTACCCAGGGTCACTGGCAGCTCTCGATTTTATTTTTTTTTGTGACCTGTCAATCAATTCAGTAGACGTGTTATAAATGACCAATCGGCGACCTCAATTTGTCCCAGAGGTAAATACCCTTTGCCTGCGGAGCTGGGCTGCAGCCCATCAGGGTGTACGCTCGAGTACGAAGTCTCAACCGTCTGTGGACAGTGCACAGAGTCCGCGTGGCTCACGGAGTACACACAGTACGCCCGAGTATGTAGGAGCCTTAAGAGCCATTATTAGAACTGGGGGCGGAGCACCCCTAAAGGTCATATTCTACAGTCACCCCTGCACCTGACACAAATGTGCGTTGCTGCCATTTTAAAGGGACAGTCTGGTCATTTGTGAAGTGATGTTCCATTGAGTAATTAAATAGTTTGTACTTTATCAGCTGTGGCATCACTCAGAGAGCACAGAGTTTGGAGAAAGAGGTAAATGGTGTCATCCAGGCTAGGCTAAGGAATAGCAACAAGGGCACTGTTTTGTTTTGTTTTTCAGGCACGTAAAATAACTTTTTTAAAACACTATCATTGTAAAAGAACACTTTAGCGATTATTAAACCTCCACATTTTGCAGGACACTGTTTAGTTTGTCGTCATTTTCTCAACCAGTCAGCGTCCATGTTTCTACGTGACTGTGTGTGTGCCAAGCCCAAACCGTGTTTATGCTGAGATTAAAATATTTCTGCCCAGATAACAGCGTTACACGATCCATTGTGGATTATTTGTTACTGGAGTCGTTCGTAGTCTGGGCAGATGAGAGTTCATCCTCCGGTCCTAGCTCCTGTCGTTTACACGCTCACTCCTTCACACACTTTACATTATTGATCGCCTCACCAGGCGTTGGTTTTGGTTATTTTTAATAAACTATATTATGAACTTGTCTCCTCATGTCGTCTCTTTTTGTTACAGTTTTTGAACCAGACTGTTACACTTGTCATTTTAAACGGCTTCAGTTTTCACATTTTCATGGCAGTTTATGGGAAAAAACAATAAAGTCTGTCTGTAAACTTCATCTTCATGTTGTTTTTCCTGCTTCCTTCTGCATCGATCCTGGGTTTCATTCCAGCATGGATTAGGATTATGATCGTATAACTGATTGTACTGATTCTGATCACGCTGAACTTTGAACACGCTGGCTGCTGTGTGTTTTACAAGAATGTATCATCTGAAGACTTTCTCCATAGGGTTGTTAATCATAAATAAAAATCAGTAATGCAGGAGAATTTAAATTCTTAGGTGTGCTGCTGGATCCAACGCGTGGGTTTAAAGAGCATGTGAAGAAGTCTGAAGCACTGAAACATTACGTAGCTACTTTTGGACTCATTAGAAATTCACTGCTGAGAAGCTTGTAATAAAAACGATGGTGTCAGATGTGTTGCTGCATGATGTCCTGGTGTCTCAAAGCAGTCAGTCACTTTTAAAACCAGTTCTGACTTTATCATTCTTCTTTCTTTAATTAAGTTTTACAGGATCAGAAACTACTGCAACTTTATTCACATGACCCAGGAGCAGCTTTATAACAGATTCATAACTATTTATAACAGATTTATAACAGATTCA
>NC_056510.1:4081232-4081525 GCF_014905685.2 Nematolebias whitei | reverse complement strand
TTTACTAAGAGTTACGCTCTGTATTCTTCCACGCTTTACTAAGAGAGTTACGCTCTGTATTGTTCCACGCTTTACTAAGAGAGTTACGCTCTGTATTGTTCCACGTTTCACTAAGAGAGTTACGCTCTGTATTGTTCCACGCTTCACTAAGAGAGTTACGCTCTGTATTCTTCCACGTTTTACTAAGAGTTACGCTCTGTATTATTCCACGTTTCACTAAGAGAGTTACGCTCTGTATTGTTCCATGCTTTACTAAGAGAGTTACGCTCTGTATTGTTCCACGCTTTACTAAG
>NC_056510.1:4079595-4081222 GCF_014905685.2 Nematolebias whitei | reverse complement strand
CGCTCTGTATTGTTCCACGCTTTACTAAGAGAGTTACGCTCTGTATTCTTCCACGTTTTACTAACAGAGTTACGCTCTCAGACAGGTTTGCCTATTTACTCAAAGAACCAGCAGACTTCCAGCAGGCATGACCCACGTTTGTATTACTGTCTTAGATATGCTGAGACTTGGACCAAACTTAAACAGTTTGAGCTTTTGAAGTAAAGTCATGTACAGCAGGTATACCTGTATACCTGGATTATTGAGCTTGGACTTTGTTGTTACAGCAGGTAAGATATTAATTGTCTACAACCTTGCCACAGAATCTTACTTCAAAAGCTCTGAACGATCCCTTTAAAATGCAGATCCAGGACATTTCGTAGCTGCTGCCGGTCTCATCGGTCTTGCTGGGGGAGGCACACAGAGCTGTGGTCTTATTAGTAATTTTTCTGCGTGCAGCATAGCTGGAGGGCAAGTAGTTAAAATTTACCCAATTACACGTGTAGGCATGGCTGTAATGTAGAAGAACAGAACTTCTGAATAACCTTCAATTGATCAAATGGAACCGGGAGCAGTCGAGCTTCTAAACCGTCACAAAAAGACTAAAAAGAGAAAATAAAAGACAACTTTGTCAATTCTCTGGTAAAATAAAACTTTAGCTGTTGAATTTTATTTAATTTTTATTTTTTTCTGATAAACATTTAAATGAGTGGCAGCAACAGTTAAAAAAAAACCTCAGAGGTGTTTCAAGTTGTCTGTGATTCTGACATTAACGACAATAAAAGGAGAAATCTTTCACCAGTCTGTCCTTAAAACACAAAAGCACCTTGGATCTCCTTTGACGAGGAGGCAGGACCGGAGAAGAAGTAACGGTTCTAAATTATTACACAGAAACTCACAAGAACCAACAAAGAGCTCAAGTGTCTGTTTTAACATTAGCTGAGGCCGAGGTGAGCTGTGATTTGAACAGGCAGCTGCCGGATCAAAGCCTGTCGTGCAGTTCTGGCTGCAAGCTTTCCGCTCCCATGGTTATCATAATTGCTCCAGCTCAGAGGACCTGCTGCTTCTGTCAGGACCACGTCCTCCTGAATTAGTGCTGAGGGCCACAGCTGAGCAGAACGTGGCTGTGCAGGTAGACACTTTGTTCCTCTCTGATCAGCTCTCAAAGTTTGCTGCACCAAGTTTGAGGACAAACGAGTGGGCGTAATGATCGGTGGCAGCCTTGGGCTCATCGGCTTCAGTCCTCCACTTCTGGGCACATTTTCAGTGGCTTTTAAAAGTATTCACCTTCTTTCTACTTATATTGCTGTCATCAGTCAGTTGTAATCAAAACAAATGGACCTTTTGGACTAAATACTGTGTCAATCTACAAAGAGCAGGCCGTCCTCACAAACTGAGTTACGTGCAAGAAGAAAAATAGTGACAGACCACCAAGACATCTGTGACCACAAGCTTTAGCAGGTGAGATGGAAGAGACTGAGCATATAACCACTGTTGCCCGAGTTTATCACTAAACTTCATGAGAGAGAAGAAAAGAGGAAACCTCTGCTGAAAATTCTAACAGTTAAATAGTTTGTCAAACAGTGGATGGATGGATGGAAGGATGGATTGAGGGAGGGAGGGAGGGAGGGAGGGAGGGAGGGAGGGA
>NC_056510.1:4019277-4079495 GCF_014905685.2 Nematolebias whitei | reverse complement strand
TGGATGATGGAAGGATGAATGGATGGATGATGGATGGATGGATGGATGGATGGATGGATAGAGGGATGGGTGGGTGGATGGATGGAAGTATGGATGGATAGATGGATCGATCGAAGGATGGCTGGATGGATGCAGGGAAGAATGGATTGAAGGATGAATGGATGCAGGGATGGATGGATGGATGATGGATGGATGATGGATGGATGAATCCCATTAATGTTAAAGTAAACTGAATCAGAAATTAAAGGACTCACTGTGTTTATGGGATTATTTGATCTCCAGCATCTCAATCTAATCCACCATAATACGAAGGATTCATCTGAATTATGTTAAAATGTTTTCATTCAAACTTTTGACTAAAAGAATTTCCTCCATGTTGAACTCAGAAACTCTTCACGCAGCGTTATGATCCGATCTGTTTCTGTTCACGTTCCCATTTTCAAAGTCTGACATAAAAACATAAACCGAAGAATTCATCTTTATTTTAGGAGGTCACTCAGAATTCATCCAGAGCCTTTCTAAACCCACTTCTAAGTCTGCAGGAAAATAAATAAATAGATAAATAAAGGATGTTTCGTGCTATCAGGTCTTTTACTTTAGAAGATAATTATGTTTCATGTTAGTCAGACTGTTGTTTTCTCATATTAGCTCATGTATGGAATTCATTTCTGTTCCGTGCATAAAGACATCATCACTCAGAGGAAAGTGCTCCCCACCTGTTCAGGTGTTCAGGTGGGCGTTTTGTTGCCTGTTGTGTCCACATTTAGCTGGTGTTTTTATTCTATTATTGCAGTGACGGAGCTTGTGTGAAATTAGACTTTGATCAGAATCCGCAGCTCTGTGACAAAAACCGTGGGAGTGTTCAATTTACCAACTAGAGGGTTTCTGGAAATATTGCTGTTGTGATTAGCTCAATGTACGTTGTGTTATCCTGCAGAAGCAGCCAGATCCACAAACTCGCCAGTGATGAAGAACCAAATTAGCAGCCAGATGTCAGAGGGAAGAAGCTCGGGCTTCTGCAGCCCATCGCTCCTCATCAGGCACGCCGAGCCCTTTCTAATGCGTTGAAGATAAAGTAGCAGGCGCCGCGATAGCAGCTCTGCTTAATGAACCATTTGAAAGCATAACTCATTTTTCATATTCTTGAAGAAGTCAATTAAGGGGCTCGGGGAGATCCAAGGAGATGCTGAGGTGCAATGCTAACAAGGAGACACGAGCGAGTTTAGGCCAAGAAAAAGAAAGATGTGACGTCACCACAGAGGAATGTGAGGAGCAGCGTGTCAATAAAAAAACAAAGGAAGAGTAGAAAAGTGTCTGACTCAGCGACAGTGACGTTCATTTCTGTCAGTCAACAAGGTGGTTTACAAGCACAAAGGCTAAAGTCAGAAAACCCGAACTGCTTGTGGTTCAAAGAAGACTGCTGTCACGTTCTGTTGGGGTCTTTGGGGTCTTTTGGTTCCACGTCGTGGAGGGAAGAGGGGGGAAATAGGAACACCTTCCATCTGTCCATGTTGTGAGCATGACAGGAAAATAAATGAGGTAACAACTTCCATTTTGGTGTGTGGCGACATCTGGGTGCAAGAAAGAGTCCTTTCCAGAAATGGGTTGCCAAGTCCAAATCTCGTCAGTCGAGGACCCACCCTTTCCAACCGGTCCTCAACCAGAAAAGGGTGGATTGTTCTCTTCAGGTCGAGGGTGAGGTTCTGCCTCAAGTGGAGGAGTTCAAGTATCTCTGGGTTTTGTTCAGGAGTGAGAGAAGAATGGAGCGTGAGATTGACAGATGGATTGGTGCAGCGTCTGCAGTATTGCGGACTCTGTGCCGGTCCGTTGTGGTGAAGAGTGAGCTGAGCTGTAAGCCAAAGCTCTCTGTTTACTGGTCGGTCTACGTTCCTACCCTCACCTCTGGTCATGAACTCTGGTAGAGACTGAAAGAATGAGATCGTAGATACAGGCAGTTGAAATGAGTTTCCTCTGCAGAGTAGCTGGACTCTCCCTTAGAGACAGGGGGAGAAGTTCAATTATTCGGGAGCGACTCGGAGTAGAACCACTGCTCCTCCACATTGAAGTTCATTGTGGTTGGGGCATCTGGTAAGGATGTTCCCTAGGGAGGTGCTTCAGGCATGTCTGGCTGGGAAGAGACCCCCGAGACACGCTGGAGAGACTTTGTCTCTCAGTTGGTCTGGGAACACCTTGGAGTCCTCCCAGAAGAGCTGGAAGAGGTGGCTGTGGAAAGAGATGTCTGGACCTCCCTGATCAAGCTGCTGCCCCAAGACCTGAGTCCAGAACATGAGGAAGATGATGGATGGATGGATGGATGGATGGAAGTCAAAATCTAAGATGGCCCACCACAGTATATCTATGTAAACTGGCCATCCTTATCATTTGAGAAAACTATGATTTATAGTTTTTATATTCCTTAAAAGTAGTTTTGTCAAATGATCAGGCTTGTCCTTGAGGGTGCTGAAGATCAATATACGGTCAAATCGACTCCCTCCACTTGCCTGGATCTGTCACTCTGTGCTGCCTCAGACCAAATAAATAAATAATCAATAAATAAAATAAAAACTACCACTGTTCTTCTACACAGTGCAACTCTTACCCACTTGAACCAGAAACATTAAGAGTTACTTTTCCCTGTTCAATTCCAGTCCAGAAAACACTTAGATTGAAAACTACAAACGTTAAATATTAAAATCCTTCAGCAACAGGAAACACTGTTGTACTGCTTGTTTGTAACAGAAGCTGTGGTTTATGTCCAAACCAAATTGTTAATTGTCGTCATGTTCCTCCATGTTATTAAAACAGACTGAAAGTCCTTCCATTTCTGTTTATGGAAATTAATTTTGCAGGATCGGTTGTAATGATGCATCAATCCATGCTGCTGGGTAACAAGAAACTTTACTTTAAAAAACTTTTTTCATGAGAACGTGTCTGATGACTTTGGTGGTAAGAACTCGGCAACCTTTCTCTTGGGAGTATTTCTTAAAACTGGAAACCACAAATAAATTCTCAGTAGAAAATTATCAAGTATTTCTAATTTTCTTCACATTTTGGGCAGGTTTTAATCATTAACTTAGCTAAAAATGACTTTTTTGTTATTTCATGTATTCTATTTCTGACGTGTTGGTGCTGGAGTGCGCGAGGGATTAAAGCTGGAAGTGGAGAAACTTGGAACGGTTTCGTCTTACTATCAATAAACTAAAAAGGCAAAAACAAAACGATTTTCTTTTCATTACGATGATGAATGTCCAAGACTCCTAACAGATTATCACCGGCCAGGACTGGACTGGTTCCATCCCAGCAGGTTTGGGTTTTGGTTTCATGCAGTAATTTAGAGCGCACTTCTCTAAAAATCAAGCAAGTTCGTTCCTGTAAGTTCTGTGGGTTTAAAAGAAAAGTTTTTGTCATTTGCAACACCCCCCCCCCCCCCCTATTTTACACAAAGGGTCAATGGAGCAGTTGCGTGCAGACTCACCCCAGAGATCTTTGTTCTCACCAGCAGCAGACTATGAGCTCATTCCCAGCTGGGCTGCCAGGGGAAGGTGACTACATGCGCACACGTCACACTTTTCAAACCGGAGGTCATGCCTGCGAGTTGAGCCTCTTCCCACTGATTCGTCTCCAAAAGAGACAGAAGCTGCCAAAGTTGAGTTTTCCTCGAATGCTGGCGCCCTCTGAGAGCTGTCGCTCCTCCTGCTTCAGGACGATGTGCGAGAATGTTACCGTGCTGCCAAAAATTAAAAAAACATCCAGTGAATTCAGGCCCCACCAGTGAATGATGCGATTCGCTCCTTAAAGGCAAAATCTGTGATCCAAGTGGGAACAAACAGGGAAAAACAATCCCACAAGGCTGATGAAACAATGAACCGTGCTCTAAACTAAACAGTATTTGTCCAAGCTCTGTTCTTTTGGTGCGACTCTAAAACCACCTGTAGCTTTTGTGGAAATGCAATGACACGCCGTGGTACATTGGAACTAGCCTCTTTAAAGCTTCTGCAGACCTGAACATCGAGGGCCGTTATGAGGAACTGCACCCAAGTGACCCACGAGCTAAAATCGATTGGTGGATTTAACTACATTCAGGGTGTGAATCCAAAACCATGTATTCAGGTCTCTCTTGTAAAGGAGTCCCCGAAGCTCAATGGGATTAACCTGTATAAATAAAGGTTGAATTAAAAAAAAACGGAGGCTAAAACTGTTCCTCTTAATACAATGAAAAGCAGAAATCTTGTAGCGATACATCACTACATATAGTGAGGTAAATAAATAAACAGTTAAAAGGTCTAGACTTTAAAAAATGATCTCAACGTTGTAAATCAAGTGCGCCCACGGTGGCGGTGGGGTTATGGTATGGGCAGGCGTGCGTTATGAACAATGATGGCATTTTGAACGCACAGAAATAACGTGATGAGATCCCAAGGCCCATCGTTGTTCTATTCGTCCACAACCATCACCTCATGCTGCAGCAGGAAAATACATGGCCCCATGTTGCAGGAATCTGTACACAATTCCTGGAAGCTAAAAACATCCCAGTTCTTGCATGGCCAGCATCCTCACTGGGCATGTCACCCATTGAGGATCTTTAGGATGCTCTGGATCGGCGTATACGATGACGTGTTCCAGTTCCTGACAATATCCAGCAACTTCACACAGCCATTGAAGAAGTGGACCAACATTCCAAAGGCAACCATCAACAACTGGATTAACTCTGTGTGAAGATGTGTTGCACTGCATGAGGCAAATGGTGGTCACACCAGACACTGACTGGGTTTCTGACCCCCGGAGAGAATAAATTAGTGCTCTACTCCAGAGAAGCTTAGAGTAGAGCCACTGGTCCTGCACACCGTTGAGGTGGTTTGGGTATTTGATTAGGACGCCTCTGGGATGCCTCCCTCTGTAGGTTTTCAGGGCATGCCTTCCTGGGAGAAGAACCTACAGAACTCTCTGTAGGGATTACAAGTTTATCCACCTTGGATTGGGAACACCTTGAGGTCCTTCAGAAGGATCTGGAAAGTGACACTGAGGAAAGGGATGTTGGAGTTTCTCTCTTGGACCTGGTGCCTCCACGATCAAACTACGGACCCGTGGCAGAGAAGTAAATAAATGGATGGATGGATGACGGACTGAGTTAAGGCTAAAGTAGTTTGTCAGTTTGAAATGATCACATTCTGTACTGGATTAAAAACACTGAGAAACACTCTTCAACAAAGGAAACCCCGTGACGTTCTGAGAACACTGAAAAATACATTTTAACCAAGCTCAATCTAATCATAAAAAAATGAACGGCGTTGTAATTAGTAAAATGTTAATTTTAATAAGGTGCTGGAAATGAGCGACAGCAATGTTTGTTCTTTTTTTACAGAACACAAGTCAAACGAACAACTCAGGATGTCACAGAGTGACCAAAAGAACCGGAGAACACGACTTCTTACAAAAACATACAAATATTCACAGTGTGGAGGAAAGGGAGGCTCAATGCACTGCACTGGTTGATTAAGGCAACACATCCAAAGGTAACAGACAACCCTTTCTATACAAGGAGAAAACAACACAAAACAAGCACCTGGAACAAATTACACAACCGCCTTTATCTCCTGAGGAAATACAGAAGAACGCTTCTTGGAGCACGCGTGCATGACGAGAACAAAAACACTGAACATGAACAGAAAACCTCAAAGTGACACATCTGCTGTTGTGCACTTCTTCATAGATGCAAAGCTGTTTTTGTCACAACTTTAGTGTCGTCAGTCAAATTCCTGTTAAGGCTTTGATTAGTTGAACATGTTGGCCTGAATATGTTGAAATTTTCCCATTAACTTAAAAATTATTGTTTGTGATATGTAAAAACTCATAATAACTTCAAAAACGTTATATGTTTTGTTCTATTTTTCACCCATGGAGGTCGCCATTTTTTTTTTTACCTGCGCTATGCATGCTGGGTTGATGACGCGGTTAGGTTCGTTCTGTACTGGAATCTACACAGTAAGCACAGGACGGCTAACATTACCAGGGGCGCAGGAAAAAAATAGATTAATTAAAGAATCTAGATTCTTAGTCCTGACGATTCTGAATCGATTCTAAAGACCCATAAATCGATTTTAAAATGCGTTTTTTAAGTTTTATTTTTTCCGCTACTACTCCCGGGCGTACTGCATATCGCATTACGTGTCCACTCGACCACTGCAGAATTTGGCCTTGTAGGCCACCGTACAGCAAGCTAGTTAAGCAGCTCCCTTTATCTGAATGGAGACCGCAAGCATGCAGCATGATTCAACCCGCTCCTTTGTTGTTAAAAGTTAGTATGAAGTCATTTTAGATCCTACGTTCTGTGGAAGACAGAGTTTGACAAGAACACAGTTGTTTGCAAGAAGTGTAAAATAAAAATGAGGTACTGTATTTTAAAAATACGACAAATGCGCAGAAGGTAGATGAAAGCGAAGCAGCCGACCAGCGAAACAAACTTCCAGCTAATTTCCCAAGCACGGCTGCGAGGATTTCCCACTCCATCTCCTGCTGTATCACAAAAGATTTATGAGCAGACAGCTCAGAGGAAGGCGAGGGGTTTAGGTTTATTTTTAATACGCTGGACCCAACATACGTTGCTCCTTCACGTGGCCTTTAGCGATAAAGCAGCGCCACAACTTCACCATGACAGAATAAAGTGGGAGAAGCTCTGATGAGCTGCAGCTCAAATGTAAGTTTTATCTCATATTATACAAAAACTTATAGACAAGTTATACAACAAACTTAATGTAATTTGTCTTTTTAACAGGTTGAAGAGAGTCCAGATAAGACACATCACCTGGGGCCAGTTCTAAATGATACAATTTATGGTTTATAAATTACAGTTCAGAAGAGTTTTTGTGCAGACTTGCACAGGTTTTGAAATTGTGTTAAAGATTTACCGAATATGAATCAATATGGTTAAAACTGTGAAGTCTGTATATTTTATATTAGGTTAAGTTTTGAAAGTATAGAAAATAGTGCAAAATGGTTAAAGTGTGGACGGGGCTAGCACTACAGGACCTAGCATACATCATTTACCCAGAATGCATTGCAGCGTAAACAACATGGCGACATCCGTGCGGCAATATTTTATTTAAATTTATAAAAACTAAACAGCCTAAAATATGTCTATTGTTTTTACATCTAAAATAAATATTTCTCAAATAAAATCCATTGTTACGACTAATCGTGGATCCCGTGGAGTTGAGCGAGTGGACTGTCAGAAACCTGCTGGTGTTTTCGAGAAAGGGCTCAGGAATTACAACACGAGGTAATTCTGTGCCTGTGCAACAAAACAGTTTAAAACTGTAATAAAATATGGCAATTTTTGGCTGTTAACTGCGTTAGTGTCGAGACTCCGTCAACAAATACTGGCAAACAGGTGGTGGTGGTGGTGGTGGGGGGATAAAAGCACAAAAAGTAACAGCAGATTAAAAGGTAAATCTCCTGAAATCAAACATTATGAGTTGTAACTACGTCTGAAAATTGAAAAGGATGAACGACTTTGCTTCTTCTAAATGAAAAGAGCAGGTGTGTGTGGTCACAGTTCACGTCTTTGGCTGGCAATCATCAATCTGGTGGGTAATTTGTGCATAATATTCATTTTGAGAAGATGATAAAACATAATCCAAGTACCTGCCTCTCAAAGACAGGTAATATCACAGGCCACTTAACGGCGTCAGGCCAGTTAATCCTCCGCAATGAGTCACAGCCGCAGTTTGAAGCGGCAGTAAAACACGAGAGTCCCTCGTTTTGAACCCAACTCAGCACAGCTGGGCCCGCTCATGGGCTGATGGACATGTCCATTTATCACCTTTTACTTCTCTGTAAGGGGCTGAAGCTTTATGGTAGTAAGCCAGTGTGAAGTCCCTTTTGTGCATTTGGAGGAATTGTCCCGTCTCTTGAGACATGAGACAAGTGGGAGAAAGAAGTTAAAACAATAAAGAGAAGACCTTAACGTCTGTAAACAGTCTGTCCACCTTGGATCCGTTTAAGGACCATAAATTGTTCACAAAAGTTTGTTTACAAACAAACAAATAATTATTTAAAAAAGAAAATGAGATGAATTAAACCATTATTGGACCTAGAGTTGACCTCCTGAGTAAAAATCAAGAACCAGTCTTGGTTCTTCTCTGTGGCTAAACAATAAGTTATCATCTCTACGGTAACCAGTATGTACACGTCCTAAAATATTACACCTTACAAAGAGCAAAAGCTTCCCAGTCGCTTTTCAACTCCACTTTTCCCTCCTCCTCGTGCTACAGCAAGAACTTCAAAGATTTTTTTCTCTTCTGTCTCACACAGAGACAAAGACGTCCAGGTAGAGACGATCGTAGGACTCCCTGAAGAAGAGGATGAGGACAAGGCTGAAGAGACAGGAGCCGGTCACACACCAGTTCAGCCATGACACATCTGGATAAAGGAGGACAGGGGAAAAGGTGTAAAGGTTAGATTTTGTCTGCCGTTGTTATCAGCACATAATTTACAGGAGTACTGCACATGTTACATTATACACACATCGCCAAACATACGGTTATGACCCGGATAAGAAAAGACCTATTATACATACATCATAAATTCATATATATATCCATTGAGCCTTGAGGTCCTTTTGTCTAGTTCAGTCCTCACTGAGGGAACACTGCAGGTAATGATGTCCTGAGAGCGCACGCTGTAGCTGCACTCACGCAGAGACATGTAGGAGGAGATGTAGGAAGGCAGCAGACCAGGAAGTGATTTAAAGATGAAAATGTACCAGTGGGAGAGTCTGTGTGAAGTTAATGGTGCCCGGGTAGCAATTAGGGAATAGGTGTCTTGCTCAGAGACACTGTGACATGTTGGCATGGGGGGGCGTCGAACCACGACTTTCTGATCCCAAGTCTGCTGCCCTAACTTTACACCATCTCGGCCACCAATTGTAACAATTGACCTTGACCTTAGTGCTGGCATGATGAAAAGAATACACGACATGCTGTGTAGTGTACAAATATACATAAACTTTTGCTAAATTATCTTGAGCAGATCAGAAGTTATGGCCCGGTCATGCAAAAACTTTGTACAACATTTGATCTTGATTTGTAACCTTGACCTTGGAGCTGGCATCATGACAGCAAGGTCAACAAGGTGCATGCTAGGTGGCATGGTGGCACAGTTGGTAGAGGTATTTCCTCTCAGCAAGAAGGTTGCCGGCTCTAATCCTCGACGGGGGGCCTTTCTGGGTGGAGTTTCTCTCCGTGCATGTGTGGGTTTTCTCCGGGTACTCCGGTTTTGTCCCACAGACCAAAAACATGCATGTTAGGCTGATTGGTAACTCTAAATTGTCCCTAGGTGTCAGTGAGGGAGTGAATGGTTGTTTGTGTCATTTCTCTATGTGTCCCTGTGATGGACTGAAGACCTGTCCAAGGTGTCCCCCAGCCTCTCGCAGTGCCCGCTGGACATGGGCACCAGTGACAACCACTTAAAAAGGAAGAAGTGGGTAAAGAAAATGGATGTAGTGATGGATGAAATGATGGATGGATGGATTCATGGGATGATGGATGGAAGGAAGATACATGCTAGATCTTCAAGTACAAATACATTAAGATCATGGATGTTTCAGACATCACAACTAAACCAGAGCAGGGAATAAACGGCAAGTTCAACTGTGTTGACTAACAAACTACAATATACTACTAACTATTGGTTCTTAGTACCGAAATCATCAACACAAGAACAAAAACCCAATGAGAGTCGATAGGAAGTGATAGAGAAAGATTTATCGCCAGCTTTAACAAATAATCAATGAGAATTCCTGACATGTCTCATGCAGTCTTTGCTGTTTTTCTGAATCATCCTGAATAATTCAATGTTATTGGCTGCGTTCCATCTTATCATTGACCTACACTTGAACCTAAACATGGTGCAGAATGAGGCATTCTATTTTCCAAGCTTCATTCAGGCTCCATTAACCACAGGAGCGGTGCTCTTGCAGTCTGTGCTAACGCTGAATCTGGAGGGCAGATGGGAACCTCGCACCATCACTGAACCGTCTGCATCTTAACTCTGCACCACGATACAAACACCCCTATGGATGCGCTCGCTCACATCTTCCCCACATACGTTTGCACAGATGCAGTAACGCCACAACTGCGTGTCAAAAGCGTCGAGCGAGAAGCTGCCCTGCTTGGAGGGGAAATCATCTTGGCCAGGACAGAGGCTGTTGATCAGCTCATAAATGCAACCCAGACTAAATATAGAGAAATCAGGTCATAAGACACAGCAGGGGACAGGGGACATATGCCAGGACGCTGTGTCACAATTCACTGCAAGCTTTCATATTGAACACATCAGTGCATAAAATAAAAGGTTGACTGTTTGTCTGAACTTCTACTTTTCAAAGAAAAACAAACCATGGGGCAAAAGGTGCAAAGTTGAAGGCAAGGATAAACTAGGGCAAAAGGGAGGTGACGCAGGGTTTCTTTTTAGGAGGAAAAGAGAGTAAGGGATTTGATGTGGGAATCTACCAAGAGAAGTCAAGACGCCTGATTAATCAGGAGTGCATGAGCTGGACAGCAGAAGGCCCAGCACTGAGGTAGGGTAATGGCATGTATTTATCAAAAATGCATTTCTTATCTAACCGTGTTTCACTTTCTTGACCACTTGTCCATTTAAAATTGGAGGAATGCTAATGTACAGCTGAAAGGTTGAAGAGAGTTAGCCAGGGAATGTGGGATACATGGACATTGCCCCAGTCAGGTCTCTAAGGACACAGTTTGGCTGAACAGCTAAGATGATGTTAAGGAAGAAGAAAGTATGAACAAATGTTCTCAAAAGAAGAAACAAAGAGAGAGTGACTTATGTAAGGCATGAAATGAGTTCTATGTCTGAGAGGACCCATGTATTTACGTTCTAAACTAAAACCTGAGAGCAATCGGTAAGTTGTGAGTTTTTCTGTTAACCACATGACTAATCCGTCCAATGCAAGATCCCAAAGCATGATTTAACAAACACAAACTCAGTAACCATGCAGAAGACTAAATTTGTGTCTGCTCTTACATTCCACTAAAGACATCAGCTGAAAGAAAACAGCTCTGAAGACAGGGTACACAAGAGGCCTTTGGTACTGAATTTCTGTTTTCTCTCCAAACCAAGCCTTTAAAATGTAAATACCATGCAAACTTGTGAAAAAACACATATTTCCTTTAAAACAACTTGCACATATTACATCTAAAAACAGCACGTTTGTCATCACAAATTCAAAATGTACCGGTAAATGTAAGCATCCTAAATTAATCAAAAACGCTAAAATATAGGTGAAACAAGTGAAACAGAACAAAGACACTAAAATACTGGAAACTCCGTATGAAGCAGAGTTAATAAGTACATAAATCACCTGGTAGAATGAGGTTCTCTAACAACAGGTCGATAACGTCAGTATAAGAAGTCTCCTAAAGAGATCGTTCACGTTTTACCTGTAAGTGGTGAATGGGACAGCTGCAGACGAAAAACATCAGAGATGACGTGAACAGCAACAACGTTCAAGTGCGTGAAGGATCTCGTTCAGAAGACCAACGGGAACATGAACACTGCGGCCCAATAAAGGGTCTGCCATGGTCAACAGAAAGCTGCCACAGATCAACATGGGAACACGTCCCCGGGCTTCCTGTGGCCTTCAGGATTCTTAGCTGACCTCATGTTAGCATTACGGATGCTAATATGACTTTACCTTTGTTACAACGGGCTGAGGTCAAGCCAACTCCAAGTCCCAAACTTGGCCATTTTTTTAACGGTTTTATACACCCGTCTATTATGAGATATCCTGATGCATGCACAATAATCCAGGTAGAAAAATCTAACAAAGTTAAGTCTGGTCCTCTGGACCCGACTTAGTGAAGTTAGTTGTGAAGGAAGCCATCTTTATGAAAAGAACCCATCCATCATTAAACAGGGGCGGAGCCTCCATGTCCAACTGTCCATCTCTTACAATGTTGTTATTGCTAGTATCACTCAGTCCTCTGTGGGCGGCTGTGGCTGAGTTGTTAGAGCAGTCGTCCTCCAATGTAAGAGTTGGGGGTTTGATTCCACCAGCAGTCACATGCTGAAGTGTTCCTGGGCAAGACACCAAGTGCCTCCGATGTGTCCCATCAGTGTATGAATGTGATAAAACTATGATTAGTCTTTGTAGAGATCTAGTAGAGTGCTGTATGAATGGGTAAATGAGGGCACAGATTGCAGCGTAAAGTGCTTTGAGTGTCTCGATAAGATAGAAAGGTGATATACAAGTACAGTCCGTTTACAGTCCCTCTGTGAATAGCAAGCGGCCATCAGGGACTAATGATGAATTGTTGGGCTGATGGTCCTTTATCATGGTCTGGATGTCAATTCTATTCAGTTTATGTATACAGCGCCAATTCACAACAACGTTGTCTCAGGGCACTTTACAGAAACATTCACATATGTAGAAAAGCCAAAGTTCTGGTTGAATCTTCACTTCATCACAGTCTCCCATCATCACCATCTCCCATGTCAACAACCAACTGGTTGATCCACTATGAGAAGGTGCAGTTTATAAGACTGAGTTTATTATAGCTTCTTGGATTGACGAAGTCTTTTGGATAAAAGACGAAACGTTTCAACAAGTTTTAATTGTATTTTTTCTTGTTTATTTTTTTTAAACCGTCCAGAGGACCTGACTCCCTTTGTTAGATACGATGGTATGGTTTACACACGCCTGTAAACTTTCTCTTGACCAGCCCATATTTTCCAATTTGCTCAACATAAATTAACAAAACTTTGTACACGTATTCATCATCACTAGATGAAGTGTCGCATGCATGTTTTATCGCTCCAGCTCCAAAGTCAAGGTCATAAATCAAGGTCAAATGTTAGACAAGGCCTTTGCTTGTCCAGGCCGTTACTTGATTGCTGTTTTGCTGTATAATAGTTTGCCGATGAGTGCATACTGTGACGTATGTGGAACTCTTACTAAATCTAGGTTAAGAAGTATCTAAGAAGTAAATTACCAGTAGCCCGACTGCTCATAACTCCTTCCCCCACCACCACCACCACTGCTGCCTCCTTGTGAGTCACTCCCACAGTAAAAGTACAGCAAATGAAAAAGGTTTTCATTCTCTCAGGAATGACTGAACTCTACAGTGAACGGTGGTTTGTTTGTGTTTTTTAAACACCTCCGCAGTCTTTAGGGAAGTTTGAAAAAGTTACTCTGCAAAAGGCATTTAAACTTCAGAAAAGAATGGAAACTTTAGCAGAAATGAAAAATAAAAAGTCAAGGGACTAAAGAAGTGCTGCAATTATTTCTCAGTGCTGAATAATTTGTGCTTCTCCGCCACGCAGGAAGACTGACTAGGCTTTGCTCAGTGGAAAACTCAACACCACCCTTCCACCCGCTTCTCATCTTCCTCCACAGGCACTTGTGCTTCACAATACCCCTCTGCTTTGTATTCCACCCTGCGCTCCACGCTAAATGACAAACACACAACAGATGAAAATCGGGAAAGAGCGACAAATATCCGGCCTGAAGGCTTCATTCATGCCTTTGACTCACATGGTTCAGGGACTTTTGGAATTTTTCAAATACGAGAAAGTCAAGAGGCCAGTTTGAGCTTTATGATCCGAGACCAGCGGTCTCTCACACATTAAAACAGACAAGGAGGTGTATTTATATACGCCTTCCTGCTCTCAGAAACTATGAGTCATAATTCTAAACGCTTAACGAGGCAGCATGCAGCCAAAGGGAAAACCCTAAAAATGGATGCTAAACTAGAAAAAGGAAAAATATATATATTTAAAGGCTGTTGCCAATTTTCAATATTACAAGTCAAAGGGTTTTAAAACGATGATGCTCATGCAAAATGTATCAGTTTCCAAGTCTGAATATTATTTGCTGGATTCATAATGGTACCAACAGCAAGGAGGGCATTGTAATAATGAGCCAGCCCACTTGAATAGTCCAAAGGGGATTTAGAAAATCAAGTTAATAAATGATGGAGAGGACTTTTTTGTTGCCAAACAGAACATTGTTTTACAGACCAAATAAAAGTTATAAACTTTGCAAAACACTGGCGACACATGTTCAAATGAAAAACTTCATTTTCCAAATTAAAACTTGCTTCCTGCAGAATTATGACACAAACACTGAGTTGTACATAAAAACAATAAGGTTTATAAAAAGGTGGGTATTTGAAGTTAACATCAACTAAAACCTCATAACAAAAAACTCAACGTGTGTGTGAACAAGTTCCGACTAAGCCGAGCCCTTCTGTCAAACTTCAGTTCTGTTTTACATTAAATTTTCTTGAATATAGTAAATTGATAGCGATGTCCTTTTGTGCACCGTCTGTCACAGCTGCAGATGTTTTGAAATATTGCCAAGTGTTTCTGGGAAGCAAATGGACTTCAACCACCACGGGGATGCTTTTTGAGTTTCACCATAGAATTTGTAGTTAATAAAAGGACATTTGTGCAAAAACATCCAAGTTCAAAAACACTGCACATTATGCAAGTTACACTAAAGTCCTGATCTGCTAACACGTATTATCGTGGCAAATTCAACCAACGTTAGCAGACGTTGTGCAAGTAGATGGCAGGCAAAGACTCAGAGAAGCAGTAGTTATCAGGAGGCTCACTGTGCTCAACCTGCAGCATGAAGACGTCTCAAACCAGAAAACTTTGATGCATCATTCTCTGTTTATCAACTTCATGGTGGGAAGTAAAAACTAAAGCAACAAGAGCCTCCACCTTTTGTTTCTGATCTCTTCCTTATCTGTTGCCGAGTTTGTCAGGATCCATCTCATCCCTCTCAGTTACCCATAAACACGCCGGCATCCACACAAACCCATGAATGCACATCCACCAAACAAACACAATCAGACGCCTTGAGCCGCACGGTTCAGTCCATCTTTCAGCACAGCAGAGAGCGGGACTGAGCAGAGGATGCATCATGTATTCTTTATCATTTCTGCTCTTCTGAATGTGTTGGCCTGCAGCACATCGATACACACCTGATCTTTTTTTTGTCTCTTCTATGATTTATTACTATTCTGACATTTTAAAAATTCAGATTACTCAGAAAAAACACGACTTGCATCTGGATTCCAAGTGTGAAACAGCTTCGCTTGTGTTTAATTTGACTTCAAACTATTTGACTGTGAGAAGTCAAGAAAACATTACATGCCTCAAGTATCTCTAACCTTTATACTCCTGTTAAAAATACAGTGCATGTGCATTTCTTATTCTATGACTGGCTCTATTCTTCCTAATACAAGAACATAATCACAATGAGTTTATTTAGTCCAGCCCAGCAGTCCAAACCAACATCCCCAAGTCAAACGGCTCCGCTGAAATACTGTCGACACCTTGATGTCTGCTGCGCAGATTTATTGTAATTTTTTATGACCAACTGTACTTGTTTAAAAAACAAACTACACTTTTTTTATTAGTAAACCAACTGATTATTTCTATAGCTGCCTGTTTGGGACCCAAAGCTAGTTAGCACTGCTCTTTGAGAGGTTAATTTAATCGTTGATAAAATTAAATGGCAGGTTTGTGTTCAGGGCTTTGGTTCCAGAGCCCAAACTGTGCAGCATGAGGGGAGGGACAGAGGGGTGAGCAGTTGGCTCACCCCTCTCCTAGTCTTTTCCTCAGGTGGAGGAGTTTAAGTATCTGGGCGACTTGCTCCTGAGTGATGGTAGGATGGAATGGAAGGTAGATGAATGGATTGATCAGGGCCTCATTCTCAGTAATGACGGTGTTGCTTTGGTCCGTTATGATGAGGAAACTAGTGCCTGACTGATATGGAATTTTTGGCTATTGCGTGTACCGATATTGGGAGGAACGTGACCGCCGATAACGGATATACTGACTGAAGAATTTTTAGCTTTGTCCACCCCCAAGGATCCAAGAAAACAGCAATTGGAGTAGGGTTTGTTTATTTAACACGGCTGTTAGCAACCATGAAGCTAAGCTAATCAGAGCCATGCTATACGTAGTCCCACAGTAGGTTTCCAAGTGGTGGTCATAAAAACAGTCTTCCTTATGTGCGTTCACATTTTCTATCCTCCATTATTCACCATAAAGTTATTAAGTGTGTTATGTAAATATAAATTAAACAAAGAAACACCCTTCCCTGTTCATTATTTAAACAGTCATTCATACGTCTACATGTGCCTAAATTATCGGCCCTACCAATAAACCAGCCGGGCTCTGGAGGAAACAGCTGAGTTGAAAAGCAAAGCTCTGAATTTACTGGTCTGTCTACGTTCCAACCCTCATCTGTGGTCATGTAGTTTGGGTCATGACCGAAAAAACGAGATCCTGGATACAAGCGAATAAAATGAGCTTCCTCCGCAGGGTGGCCGGGCTCAGCCTTATGAGAGAGGGTGAGGAGCTCCATCAACCGGGGGGAGCTCAGAGTAGAGCCGCTGCTCCTCCACATCGAAAGGAGTCAGTTAAGGTGGTTCAGACATCTGACTAGGATGCCTCCTGGACACCTCCCTTTAGAGGTTTTCCGGGCACAACTCACTGGTAGGAGGCCCCGGGAAAGACTCAGAACTTGCTGGAGGGATTGTGTATCTTCTCTGGCCTGGGAAGGCCTCAGGGTCCTCCAGGAGGGTCTGGAAATTGTTGCGAGAGGGATGTCTGGGTTTCTCAACTGGACGTGTTGCATCCACAACCTAACTAGAGATAAGCAGTAGAAGATGAAGGTCCGTGTTCATAAATCAGCAGATCTCTGCTTTAATGGCATCACATCCTCCCAGTTAAATACTTATATTTGTGGGTTTTCATTGGATAGGGCACCTGGGAAAACAGCAGGTAAATTTAAAACATACTCTTGAAGAAACTACAGTTCAGTTAATAATTTTTTTTTCTGCTTTCAACAAAGAAGGAGTTGGAAACCTGTTGTTCTGGACAGCATGCTGCAGCTCCATTAGGGTCTTTTGATGTGAAGTTTTCATGTTCTCTGCTTGTACAGAACGTGTGGCTTTTCTCTGGCTACTTCGGTTTCCTTGCAGTCTCAAAATGGCAGATTAACTGGTGATTTTTGGAACTACCTTTATGGAATGAGAGCGCATAGATGTTTGTCTCCCTGATGGACTGGGTGACCTGTCCAGACTGTAGCCTGCCATCACCATCCTTTCACTGCTGATATGGACTCTAGTCAAAACTGAGCTATGCAACTTCGTTCGTTCGTTCCATCCATCCATCCATCCATCCATTATCTTTACAGTACCTGCTTCTTCCTTCTCGAGTTATGGGGGTCACTGGTGCCCATATCCAGCTGTCAATGTGCGCGAGGCGAGGACACCCTGGACAGGTCTCCAGTCCATCACAGGGACACATAGAGACAAACGAGACAAACAACCATTCACTCTCTCTCTCTCTCCTAGGGACAATTCAGAGTTACCAATCAGTCTAACATGCATGTTTTTGGTCTGTGGGAGGAAACTGGAGAACCTGGAGAAAACTCACGCATGCACGGAGAGAACATGCAAACTCCACCCAGAAAGGTCCTGGGTCGGGATTTGAACTGGCAACCTTCTAGCTGAGAGGCAGCAGCTCTACCATCTGCTCCACCGTGCCGCCCAACTTGCATTTCAAACATTTGCAATTTAGAGAAACAAAAAAGGTAACTGAAATGCCATGATATCACACCCATGCAAATCAAATGCTTCCACAGATTAACCCATAATTAGATTATTTCCTTATTATGAACTTTAATCTTTTGAACTTTGTGACACATCTCCAGTAAATAATTGAGACCCGCTTTGAGCCTCAAAGCAACCTAGTTTCCTTTTCTGACTGTTGTGCTTGTTGGCGGGTCCTGAGGGTTTCACACAGGTGAAAAACAACGCTCGCCTCCACCTGCGTTTGAAAAATGACCGCAGACTCAGAACTCCAACACACAAGTCAGGCAGTGGCTGATGGAAGCCTCAGCGCAAGAGCAGAAACTTGTCGAAGGAGGATGAATATGAAGTTCATGAATATTTATGACAGTCTGAAAATATATATCTTATTCCCTCAAACAAACAGGAAGAGAACGTGTGTGACAGACGATAGATACATCTGAGCTACTGGTTGGAGCTTTGATGTTGGGAAACCAAAGCTCTATACCCAAAGATCACCACGCACTCACACACAGTCTTATATATACACGTGCAAACACACAGGCAGCTGCTTACATCTGCGACGGAGCTCACTTAAATATAATTTTCTGTTTCCATGCTGAGGCTGCGAGGCAGACGAGAAGCAGAACGCCGGCCGTACCCACTGCTGCGCGCCTGAATCACCACATCCAACCACGCTTTACAGCCAGCTCAGAGATAAAGCAGACGGTAAATTACAATAGAGTTCCTCAGTCTTTGTGTCGACACTGTGGAATGCCATTGGAACCTAATTTCCCTTCTGTCCATGTTTTATTTGCAGCATCTGCAAGGCTTAAATTGTTTTTTTAAACAATGAAGCCTGTTGCTTATTGTGGTAATATAGACGTCCAGGGTAATAGAAACCTTCAAAATGATACAAAAATATTGCAGCTCTTACTCTATAAACTCACAACAACACCAGCAAAACAATAAAAACCTGTTGAAGCAGTGGTTTTTCCAAAAAACAAAGCAAATTCAGTAAACAAGTTTATTTAAACGCAATTAAGAAGCTTTTAAAAGGGTTGCAAAGTATAAGTCTTACCTGTGCAGTAAAAGGTGAGGAAGAAGAGGAGCAGACCAGTGGCCAGGTTTCCCAGGAAGGTGACAACCCCACAGGTGATGCCTTCAGGGACCGGGTACACGGTCTCAATGAAGAGCTCAAAGAATATCGGCACGCTGCTGTTGATAAAAATACCAACCAGGATGCAGGAAGTGTACAAGATGGCTGAGGAGAAAAGTACAACAAACCGTGGGCCCATTTAGAAAACTGTAATTTAGAGCTTTAATGCAACAAGATGACCAAATCCCACGTGACTATTCTTTTAAAAATATAGCACCGAGGTCAAGTTTAAGGACCCGCAGTGATTTATCCAACCTTCGACAGACTTCCACACTACCATTTTTTACCAGAGCACAGATTTATAACAGCCCCTCATCCTGAAACAACATTCCATTTTGAAAGGCAGCCCTCGGGGTAACAATTCAGCAGAAACGAAGCCAAAATACTGTAGGTGTTTTGACAGTAAATGGCCGTCGTTCCAACCCAATTCCACCATCACCTTTTCTTCTTTTCTGCAGTGTAAAATGATTAGTTTAATTTGTCAGCTGTGTCACTTGAAATGTGTTTTTCTGGCTGCCTGTATAATTATGATGCTCTTGTTTCATAAGCTCTGTTTCAGAAATAATTGCTTTGAGGCAGAAAGCGCTCGCAGCAATGGAGGATGTGAGCAAACAGCACATTCCTTTGTAACGAGATTTTTTTTTTTTTCTGTTTGAATCTTTTTTTAAATCAGAAAAAACATTTTCTGCAAAAGCCTTTAAAACTTGGAACACAATGTTTATATAATGTATAATATAATATAATATATAATAATACCAAAAGAAACACAGGAATTCAGTAACACCGGACATAATTAAAAATACTGGAATCAGTTGTGGGTTTTGATATTCAGCCCTATTGCTAACTCTCCAAGAGGCCAAACTATCTGCAGCAGTCTGGCTTGGTGTTACAAAAATAAAACTGAATAAATAAATAAAACATTTTGATTGCATTGGCACAACAATTCAGGTTCAGTTTCTCCTACAATATATTACTGGTTTTCATTTGCGTGCACACTCTGCATTAAGGTAATCTTATTTCATGGATTTGACTGTGTAATAAAATGGAATTTCTTAGTCCCCTGCAATAATGCACAGGTGTCCGTATTGCAAACAGCTCGTCTTGTTTGGTCGGTGTGCATGATGAGAATGTTAACGTTTGGGCTGCCTTATTTTCTCTGCATATATGGGTTCAACTGGGGGAACAGATGTCGTAAATTTTAATTCAAAATAACGAAGAGCTATGTGGTTTCTTCCAATTTCCATTTGTCTCTGTGATGAACGGGAGACCTGTCCAGGGTGTCCCACGCCCCTCACACAATGATGGCTGGATATGGGCACCAGTGACACCCGCGACCCAAAAGGACAGTGCATGTATGAGGACAGCAGGACAGTGGTGAAATGTGCTGTAGGGGGGACAGACAGCTTCAAGGTGGAGGTGGGAGTGCATCAAGGATCGGCTCTGAGCCCCTTCTTATTCGCTCTGGTGATGGACCGACTATCAGATGAGGTCAAGCAGGAATCCCCATGGACGATGATGTTTGCAGACGACATTGTGATCTGTGGTGAGAACAGGGAACAGGTGGAAGAGAACTTGAAGACGTGGAGGTATGCACTTGAAAGAAGAGGAATGAAAGTCAGCCGTAGTAAGACAGAGTCCATGTGTGTGAATGAGAGGGAGGAGGTGGAACAGTGAGGCTACAAGGAGCAGAGGTCACAAAGGTGCAGGACTTCAAGGACTTGGGGTCCACTGTCCAGGAACATGGGGAGTGTGGTAAAGAGGAGAAGAAGAGAGTCCAGGCAGGATGGAGTGATGGAGAAAAGGTTCAGGAGTGATTTGTGACAAAAGGGTGTCAGCAAAGGTCAAAGGAAACGTTTACAAGACAGTGGTGAGACCAGCTATGTTGTATGGTCTGGAGACAGAGACATGGACAAAAAGACAGGAGACAGAACTGGAAGTGGCAGAAACGAAGATGTTGAGGTTCTCCTTAGGAGACAAGGATGGAGAAGATCAGGAATGAGATCATCAGAGGTACAGCACAAGTTGAACAACTGGGAGATAAAGTTAGAGAGGACACACTGAGATGGTTTGGACATGTCCAGAGGAGGGACAGTGGTTTGGACATGTCCAGAGAAGGGACAGTGGGTGGGTATATTGGTAAAAGGATGTTAGAAATGCAGCTGCCAGGAAAAAGACAAAGAGGAGGTATTATAATAATAATTCAAGTGCTATGTGTTGTCATCATTGTACAAAGACGAAATTGTCTCTCTGCATTTAACCCATCGCACCTGGTATACACCCAGGTGGAGCAGTGGGCAGCTATGTAAGCTGCCTGGGGGAGCAATTCAAATTGGGTTTCTTGCTCTGAGACACCACAAGATGTGCAATGACCGGGGATCAAACCCAGGACCTTCGGGTCCCGAGTCGGCTGCCCTGCCCCTACACCATCTTGGCCCCCATCTGGATGCAGTTAGAGAGGACATGGAGGTAGTTGGAGTGAGGACAAAGGACACAGAAGACAGAGTGACATAGAGAAGGTTGACTCGCTGTGGCGACCCTTGAAGAGGTCAAGAGAACCCGAAAAGGAAAAAGTGGGTAAAGATAATGGAAGGATGTAAGGATGGATGAATTTAACCATCATAAATGTGTTTCTGGGTTTTGTGAGAAACTTTAATTAGGATGGAGTGTAGAAAGTGTAAACCCTAGAGTTAAAGACTGTGGTGATGTTGATCCCAAAATAGCACAAATACAAGTACGGGTATGTGCAAGTTAGCAGGGTCCCAACAGCTTGTGCATGCACACGCAGATAAATATGTTGAGGTGTAATAAGTGCATGTGCAGAGCCATCAACCCCAAAGCATCTTTCTCCTATACATTAGCAGAATGGTACAAAGTCTGCCACAGTAGACCGCTCGTTCCTTTAATCACAGCGCCCCCAAGGACCATCGCATTCCTGCCTACCTGTGACTGGAAACCCAGGCCCTGCCAGGCAGTCATCAAAAGCAGCCGTCTCCCCTGCACGTCTTCGTTCAGTTTAGCATTTACTTTACATCAAACACCTTTTCTTCTCATATCAGAAAATTAAAGAAGACATCACACCTTCCAAAAAGATAAGAGGAGGATCCTCAAAGGAAACAGATTTGTAATAATCTCTAGGGAACACAGAATTTGCCTCAGTGCTTTGAAGAGAAGTGGATGTTTTTTTTTACTGTAATTAATGTGGGCTGGGTGAAAATGTTAAATAAGAACTAGAAGAGAGTTTGGGACTCTTGATTAGCTAATCTTCGTTACATAATCATCACCATCCACTCATCCACTAAGCTGCTGTCTAACAGCAAGTTCAGTCTTGGTTCTGATGGTCTTTCTGTGCCTGGGTTTGTTTTTTCTGCGTACTCTTGTATTTCCCCCACTGTCCAAAGACATGTAAGTTTTATCAAAGTCTGAAATCCATTAAACATCACAGATGAATGGGTTCCCTCCAGTGAGATTCTTCACCAGGACTTTACAGCAGCTGGCTTCAGATGTTGTTTGTTTGTGGACCGCTGCTGCTTATTTAGTTGGGAATCAGGTGACTGGTTTGGTCATCGAAAAATAATCCACTTCATTACCTTCAGCAACCCCTGGGCTTTGTCCACACTAGCCTTTGAGTAATTTTCTGTCGGCATGGTCAATTATCGTTAATGTGTTTGGCTGAATGTAAACAGACAGAATATCTCACATGCTTTAGAGAACTTTAAAGCTTTTTTATAATCAAATCTACAGTTAATTTTCACTGCATGCTCATATTACCAAACTACATACTGTGTTTTGCAGGTAATACTTTAAATTTGATTAATGTATGATAATTACCCACTCCATTTACCAAACTTACCATATTTTTATTTCTGTCTAGTTTCATCGATCAAAAAACGCTACTTCAGAACTTCAGTGGCTTTATGCTTTATATAAAAACATACAAATTAATTTGAGGTTTCTATTTTTGAGGTTTAGAAATAGCTAAGGCCTCCCACATAGAGGAAATGGGGACATGAAGGTTGGGTCTGCTCCTACATGATGCACATCTTGATACACTGCCAATGTTTCGATCCATTAAAGGTATGTAGGCAGCAAGAACAATACCGCAGAAAACAATTACGTCTTTGCAACTGAACATAAGTTTGATTCAACTCATTGAGATTCGATGCATTATAATACAAAAAACCAAGAGGAATGATTTGTGACAAAAAGGTGGCAGCAACGGTCAAAAGAAAAGTTTACAAGATAGCCAGACAAGAGCTTTTTCTAGTATCCGCTCTACTAGAACTACTTGTAACTTGTCTGGCCACAGAATACATATTATTATTTATATTGTTATTTTTGTGTGTGAGCATATATCGCTACTGAGCAGGTCACACTGGAATAATAAGGACTTTTGGCTAATTTTATTGCAGTGCCTCACCACCCTCTGAGGTGAGATGCCAGACGGACAAACACGGTCGGGGTTTTGCTGCTTCAGACTGCCAATGTCTGGGATTAAAGGACACGAGGTAGAAAAAGAAAGCCATCCCAGGGGTAGGGGAAATGATGGATAGTCATGACTGGAAGCAAAGGCTCAGAAATATTTGCTGATATGAATATTAGTTGGCATAGGGAGAGAATGGTATATCCACTAATGGGTTTATCACTGACATCTACTGATAGATAGTCTCTGCTGAATATGTATCAAATGTGCAGCACAGTCTGTGACAGCAGGCTTTCTTTTACTCCCCACATTCTTAACTATGCACTCCAACTTCTACAATAACGCAAAAACTATAAATAGGAAACTATGACTCTGAGCTTCGATGTGTTTGAGGGAGGCGTTGAAAGTGGTGCTGATGTGGACCTACCAGAAGTGGATGGGAGGTGGGTAAAGCTGCTCAGACAGGTGAGGGTGAACCAGGTAGAGGAAAGCGAGGCTCCTGCCAACATCAGCACTAGGATCAGCTTCAGCATCCCACGGATCGAGTCTGCAAATCTGAGTAGGAGTAAAAGGAGTGGGAGGGGAAAGTTTAAAAAAATACCAGCAGATAAGATAACTGAAGTGAGTGAAGACAGCTGCTTCAGAAACAAGACCCATCCTACTCACAATGAGCAGAAAGGCAATTTTTCACATTCTGTTTCTTCCGTGGCTTGTGTCATAATATATTACTGAGGATATGCACTCTTTCAAGGAAAGGCTAGATCATTTCCGTCTCCCACTTATTTCTGAATGTGTCAGTTCTACTTCTCATTATACAAGCAGACACGAGGCATAGTGTTGATTCAATTTGTCATACAGGCTAAGCAGGCAGACTTGAGATACATGTTGTGTATAAATCTGAGGAAGACAAGCCACTGGGCCATTTCAAAAGAGCTTACGGAGTTCTGTGGTTTCTCTTTCAGCCCTTTCTAAACTTTCCTAGTTCATTAGTTCCACCCTTCTCCTCTGGGTACATATATGTATGCTTGAGAAAGATTAGATGAAGCTACAGAAGCTGTAGCAAAGACAGACCCTAATTACTTTTGATATGTTGCTCACACATGACATGCTTGAGGAAGAAGAGACGAATTTGACAACTAACTTAATGCAAGACTAAAAAGTGGTGTGCCAAGGCCCCCGCCACTGAGGGATTTAATTTGAATAGTTAATGTTTGTCATTTTCGAGATGAGCGTTTTTCTGGACTGGAATAGGGCAGGGAATGCAGGTAAACCTAAATGTTTTTGGTGCAAGATATTCAAGTGGGTAGGAGTTACAGTGTGGAGAAAAACAGAGGTCGTTTTTTGTTTGTTTGTTGTTCATTTTGTTTTTCTCTTGTCCAAGGCAGAGTGACGGATCCTGGCGAGTGGATGGTGCAATTTTATCCATGACCAGGTGCAATGGCAGAACCAGGGTGTGGTCAAGTGCCACCTCAATCGTGTAAAGAAACTATATTTTTAGGCAATATACAAACTAAAAGCTTAGTTTCATCAAATGATAGGGGTTGTTTGTTTACCCACACACACGGCAGTGGTCATCTTGGATTATGAAGTGGCAACCCAATTTTCGATATAGTGACCTTTCTTATGCATAGATGCAGCAACACACAAACTCTGAAGTTTATAAATGACTTATTTTCCAAGTTATGCTCACAACACAAGGCACTGATGGACGGACTGAGGGTATTTGTGGAGTACCTCAGGGACCTATACTTGGCCCCCTTCTGTTTTCCCTTTATTTACTCCCTCTGGGATATATTCTCCAGAAACATGGTGTTACTTTGCATTTTTATGCTGATGACGGCCACATTTATGTTCCATTAAAACAAGATAAAACAGTACTACGTGAACCAACTCCTGGAATGTATGGAAGAAGTCAGGGCATGAATGTCATATATTTTTTGTCATATATTTTTTACATTTTAATGAGCAAAAGACCGAGGTCCTGTTGTTTAAGCCCAGTGATGGTTCCAAAGTCCATGCTGGTCTGGGTCCTTTAACACAACATCTGACTGAGACAGCAACTAACCTGGGTGTGAGGCTGCACAATGATTTTAAACTCGATGCACTGACTAAATCAGTCATCAAGTCAAGTTTTCCATCACTAGAGATAATTGGCCACGGTCAAACCATTTCTCTCACATCATTTTGAGATTTTAATCCATGCTTTCTTCACAACTCGTCTGGACTACTGTAATTCACTTCACATGGGTCTGAGACAGACGTTACTGACTCGACTTCAGCTGGTTCAGAATGCTGCTGCTCATCTTTTAACTGGAACCAGAAAACATCACCCCTGTTTTAGAATCACTACACTGGCTCCCAGTTTGTTTCTGGATTAATTTAAGGTTCTTTTATTTGTTTTCAAATGTCTTCATGGTCTCACCCCACAGTATCTGTCTGACCTGCTCCAGCTGTACGTTCCTTCACGCTCTCTCAGGTCAGCAGATCAGCTGCTGCTGGTCGTTCCAAAAACCGACAGGAGGCTGAGAGGTGACCGAGCGTTCTCAGTCGCTGCCCCTAAACTGTGGAACGAGCTGCCTCTGACATCACTTCCTGTTTTAAAATCTTCTCTGAAGACATATTTTTCTCTTTGGCTTTTAACTCAGCTTGAAATGTTGGTTTTATTGTTTTAACTGTTTGCTGTTTTATGATTTTAACAGTTCATTACTTTTACAGTTTCAGTTGATGTTATAGTTTTTTTTGCTTGTGTGTGTTCCTGTACAGCACTTTGGCCAACTGTGTTGTTTTGAAGGTGCCTTATAAATAAAGTTGTATTGTATTGTATTTCCAATCGCCCCTCTTCACTTTACAACATAGGCCAAAAAACGGTTGATATGTTTGGGTAGGTGTTGAAGTTCTGTTATTTTAAAAAAGTCATGGATGGATCATGAGAACATCTAAACTGAGCTCCACTGATACTTTTCCAATGAGAATTGGACACTTCTCTAGAAATGTCACAAGCTGCCTTCCACAGCCTGACACTTGATCTCTGCAAGCAGAAGCTTCTGAAAGATCTTAGGTCACTGTGGCTTCAGCACATAACCAGAAAGACGTTTCATTCTGATGATTTGAACTGAATACTTCTGGTTGCAAGGCTTGCCAAAACACATGGATTTAACTTCTTTGCCTGGAAGCACACTCCTAAAATCTGCATCACCCATCTGCCACAGACTGGCTCACGTCCACGACCCCTCAACCACTTCTGGTGCCAGAGATGGACAAAAGCAGCACTCAGCAAAGCCCTCAACTCTTTGCAGAGAGGATCACAGGCCATCCTACTGTAAAACTCCAATTTGATATTTTATGCAAAATAAGTAGCTTAGATTTTTAAGTCCTTCTGGTCTCCATGTTACATTTGATAAAGAGTTTGGTCACTGATTGATAAATGTGTCACATTTTTTGAAATATCAGTGATCAGTCTAATGCTTCTGAAACAATTTCCTTACAAAAAAAAAAACAAGCTGAATAAAAATATCAAATTATTAGATTGTTCATGTTTAAACTGACAAAAGCTAGGATTAAGTTCTACTCTATTTATGGCATGTTTAGTCCAAAACTTGATACTTTATTTCCATGTGCCACTTCTAGTCTCAAAATAACTGAACACAACAGTGAGTTATATTGTCAGTTCTGCTTAAAACATTATCACAAACATCAGTATAGATTTTAGTACATATTTAGTGTCCCATTCTTTGGCACAAGAATCAGAATAAGCTTTATTATCATTGCACCAAAGTGCAGCGAGATTATATAAACATAAGAAATTTATAATAAGATTATAATAAGAGATTATAATATATGAGATTATATTAAGATAATAAGATTATATAAACAGAAGAGCTTGACAAAAATAGAAAAACATTATAATTTTTATGATAATTAGGCTGTGATTATCATACATTCATGATCAAATTGGGATAACAATGATATGATGACAAAGCATTAACATTCCCATGTCAAAACTGGGTCTACGCTGACACTCATGGCAGCACACTTAGTGTAAAGCAATTTGCTAATAATTACAAACAGCATATTAGCTTGTGTACATGCTTTACATCTTGTTCAGATCCAAAGGCAAGAGCGCCATGCGCCTAACTTAATGCAAATATAACAAGATGGCTTCAGCACCAAGACTTAAATGTCTCTCGTCATGTCCAGGTCATCTACTGGTGCAGAGATAAGGAGTGACCCCAGTGAGGGTTGGAGCACAATGGCAGCTGTATGTGCAGAATAAAAGAAAAAGATTCAATCAACTAAATTGTATGCTGCATTAATTTAATTGCTCGCTGCACTTTGAATGATAGGAAATCAAAGCAGTTTAGAAAAATTGCTAATGCTGTTACATATTGTTTGGCCTAAGTTTTAATACCTTTATAGGCCAAGTTTTATTTTAATAAGTTGGTTTTGCTAATATGCTGCTTTTTTAATTATTGCCTGCTGTCACTGTGTTGTTACGGACTGAGGGACTGAGTTTGTTGTGGCTCCTCAGACTGATGAAGCCTGAAGACGAAAGGTTTCAACAACAAAAAAAGAAACCGTTCAGACGACCTGACTTGACCTTGTTGGATTTTTTAAATTGGGATTGTTGAGCATGAACTTTGATGCTTGAAACCACTTTGGCTATGGCCGTCTCAGACGAGCCAACAGAGGAGAGCGCAGACTCCAGAAACCATCTTGTCACCATCAAACTGGTTGGCCCACTATGTGATGGTGCTACTTGTGGGACTGAGTTTGTTGTGGCTCCTCGGACTGATGAAGTCTTTTGGATGAAAGACGAAACATTTAAAAAAAACAAAGAAACCGTCCAGAGGACCTGACTTCACTTTGTTGGTCAGTGTTTTTATAGTTGCGCATCATAACAAATGTTCAAAAGTAAAAAGTTTTCAGTAAAAATCCTTCCAGCTGCACAGCATCCGATCCCAGAGGAAATAATCAATCAAAAAAAAAAAGGACTTACATCCAGGAAAGAGTTTTCAAAAGCAATATCAGAATGAATGTAACAGCTACTCCAACATGTAGCCGCACCGAGCGGCGCAGGTTAGAACAGGTCTTCAGCTTCATTTCTAAAAGCTCATGTTTGTGCAGGAAGTGGCCGGTGTCATCTGTGATTATGAACCGCCACATGGAGATAAAGGTGGACTGGTCTGTGCGTACTTTTTGCTGGACTGATTTATGAAAGAGCCTACAGACCTTGAGCACAGTAGATCATGGAAAACCGAAAGATGAAAATGTATCCCATAGCGCACTGATTGAAATAATAAATGTTGCAAACTGCAAATTGTGATCGCAGATAGCATGTTGAATGATTTTGCTATATTATAACGATGATTGGCATTTTCTTGAGTCGTTATACCATTTGGCATACATATGAATCATAAAAGCAGTTTGCCATAATGGTTTACATGTCCCAGATAATGGAATTTCAACAATCTGTTATACCAATCATTGAGTAAAGAAGGCTATTTTGTCTCATGAGGTAATGTCAAAATTAAAAGTCAATCTTTTCCACTCCTCTAACAAAATTGATAGACCATAAAGACAGGATCATCTGAGTAATCTTGACTCAGATTGCATTTTCTGCTTTCTAGTGCCTGCAGGGAATGATGAAATATCCCCATTAGCATGATATAATCATTTGGGCCTGTCTGCATTTTCACCAAGGGACATGCGGTGGAGACGGTATGAAGTGATGACCAACATGCAATCACAGATTGTCCCTGTTTACAGGCAAAACGAATTAAGTAGGAGCTGATCTTCATTTGCGTTTGCCCCATCTCATCTCATCAATCTGCAGTTTTCTGCGTAGCTCAGACCTCCGTGATGTGAAGGAAAATGATCTGTTTCGGTTTTCTGCCAACTCCTTTTTACTCGCAGCCTAAACTTCTCCTGGGGTTTGTAATGGGAAGATAACGAGTGAAGCTTGTTTGTTCCTTTCACTTTCTTCACTTGGTAAAAATTAGTATACTACTGTAAACCAATCAGCTTCTGACCAGTAAAAACGTTAGTCATTTGCTTCCACGATGAAAAGCTAGGGCTTGATAGGCAAATAATTAATGCCAATTACTTCTGCAACATTGGAATTGTAGAAGTATAAAGCTCATATTTTACGTGTTTAATTTCTGTTTCCTTAGGTAAAATAAGAGAAACAGCTGGTGGTATAAAATAAGTAACGTCTCAACATTTATGCTGATCTGTTACAGCTCTTTCATAAAACACCTCAAGCCAGGGCTTCGATGCCTCTGTATGATTTCTGTATGAAGTGGCAGAGGGGTCCCCGATGCGCCTTTGTGACGTGCAAAGAGGTAGTAACAGAGTCGAAACAGTCGACATGAGTAAAGGTAAGCCAGCGCTGTGGTTCAAAACTGTGATAAATTAAAGACGTATGGTCTGTGTGACCATCCAGTTGTGAAATTAAATAACAGATTGAATAACAAGGGAAGATAAATGATGAGTCAAAGGAACTTTGTATTTGGTTTGAAAAATTAGTGAACCACAAGGAAAATTACTTAACAGAGTTAATTTGCATGCTTTGAAAATGATATAAGACAGACATATGTGATGCATTTAATGTTACGCTTCATTGTGCAACATTCCTCTTTTGGTTTTATGACGCTTGCTTCATTTCTGAAAAGTCACGTTATGTTTTAAACATGGCCAGCTCCATCCATGCATTTTCTTCTGCTTATCCGGGGTCGGGTCGCGGGGGTAGTAGCCTAAGTAGGGAGGCCCAGACTTCCCTCTGCCCATCCACTTGGGTCAACTCCATCGACTAATTTTGAACAGCTGGAGGCAGAACAAAGATGGGTTGGTCTGAGCCATTTTACAGAAATGTTTTATAAAAAAAATGGGTAGCACGGTGGCCCAGTTGATAGAGCTGTTGTCTCTCAGCAAGTCAAGTCAAGTCAAGTCATCTTTATTTGTAGCAAGAAGGTTGCCAGTTCAAATCTCGGTCCAAGACCCTTCTGGATGCAGTTTGCATGTTCTCTCTGTTCTGCGAGGGTTTTCTCCGGGTACTCCAGTTTCCTCCCACAGACCAAAAACATGCATGTTACACTGATGGTAACTCTAAATTGTAATGGTAAATGGACTGTACTTGTATAGTGCTTTCTATAATCAAGCCACTCAAAGCTCTTTACAACAATCTGGGCCTCATTTACCCATTCATACAGCTCTATACTAGATCTCTACAAAACTAATTGAACAAATCATTCTAAAGACACTAACCAGTGCTTTTTCACATTCATACACCAATGGGACACACATCGAAGGCAATGAGGGGTTTAGTGTCTTGCCCAGGGACACTTCGGTATTTGACTGCTGGTGGATTAGAACCCCCAACTCTTGCACTGGAGGACGACTGCTCTAACCACTCAGCCGCCCTATTGTCCCTAGGTGTGGATGAGTGGTTGCTTGTCTCGTTTGTCTCTATGTGTCTCTGTGATGGACTGGAGACCTGTCCAGGTGTCTA
The DNA here is from genome assembly GCF_014905685.2 of Nematolebias whitei. Classification (NCBI taxonomy): domain Eukaryota; kingdom Metazoa; phylum Chordata; class Actinopteri; order Cyprinodontiformes; family Rivulidae; genus Nematolebias; species Nematolebias whitei. Next base: position 4,048,803 of record NC_056510.1, on the reverse strand, counting down.
CCGGTCCCCCGCCTCTCGCACAGTGACTGCTGGATATGGGCACCAATGAACTCCGTGATCCGAAAAGGAAAAAGCGGGTAAAGAGGATGGACGGACGGATGGATGGTTTCGTGTATGAAACGAGGAACAAAGACATTTTATCACCACTTGCTTTTAACTAATATGTAAGTTAATAAAACTATATAGATTTAGAACAATGGCAGAATTCAGTTTAAGAACCAGGATGGGGAATATATTGAAGAAAATACTGTACCGGTAGTTTCTTTGGTTTGAGCTATTGTAAGGAGAAATAACCCAAGAGTGTCTGATTGCATCTAAAGCCTTTATATCACAATTGGCCTGGTAACTGGAAATGCATAATGAGAATAAAAGCTTCCTGTTATGCAAGAACACACCCTGCAGCCGTATTACAGCAATTCACCCACTTTATTCATTTTGTGCATAGTCACAAATACCCAGTAAAAGATTTACTTAATAGTTAAGTTAAATAGTAACATAAAGCTTTGAACTTCTTAAATACGGATGGCTTTTCCACTTCCAGGCATTCTTCACATCCAAAATCAGAGCTTTTCAAAGCCATTCTCCTCAAAAGATAAATGTGAAAAGTTGGCCTTTAGACGAGTGAATTAGGAATTTGATGTATGTGGGCTCAAACGGAGGCCAGGAATGTGTGGCAGTAAACAAAAATAACCTTTTCTTTTCCAAAGCTTTTTTTGTTTTAACTCATTTTTACCGTTTGGAGTAGAAGCATGGACTGACATAAATCTGTAGTGTAGACACTACTGATTCGACTCGTACCACAGCGCTTCATTACAATAACAGAAATAATTACTTGCCTGGTAAGTACAATTCTACAGGCATAATACATTTATCAACTTGATGTCTGGTCAACAATGGCTTGATTTATGGAAAACAGTGATGAATGATTACAACCAACACTTAAAAAAGTTACAAAGGTATTTATCTATCTACGTATCCATCTAGTATCTATCATTTAAGTTCAACCCCAAACTTTGATGATGTGTGGAACAATTGTTAAAACCAATTTTCATCTGACTATGAACTGTTGCATGAAGGATAAAACAATCAATCCCTGCACAGACTGAGGCGGTGTAATCTACGTCACAATTCATCGGTACTGTTTACATATACTTTCTTCTTGTGCAGCAAACAGCTTCATTGATTAGCATTGGGAGTTATTGGCTCATTTGCTTGATTACAACCTAAAGAAAGCAGTGGGCCTGCTTGGAAGTGCTGATTGCACATCGGCCGGCAACAAGCACATATCCGTCTGAGCATGAATGAATCCCTTTGCTTTTGCAGACTCAACAATTTGCCCTCACAGTGCGACTCTTATCAACCAGCAGGGAGGATGTGGAGGTCTCATTAGCATCACTTCCACTCTCTCTGTGGCACTGTCACGATAGACTCTGATCTTGCACTGTATTAAAAGTCAGTAGATGACAAGATGGAAACAAAAGAAAGAGATTCTTTTAGTTCAAGTGGAGCCTACACGTCTCTTTATGTGGAATTTCTCAGACCCTAATGGTGTTATAAATAGTAGTTTTCATAGTGCCAGGTACATGCACTGAATGTATTAATGCACCAAGAAAAGAGCTCTTTCACTGTAAAAAAAAAAAGATGCAGGGCTTTTTTGTCTGGATAGGCAGCACGTAGGAGGCTGCGCAGCTGCAGAAAGAAAAGCTTTGCAGAGAGTGGTGAAGGCTGCACAGAAATCTGTTGGAATCAGCCTCCCCACCATCACAGACATCTACACCTCCAGATGCAGGAAGAGGGCCACCTGCATCATGAAGGACCCCACTCACCCAGCACACACACTTTTTGCCCCACTCCCCTCAGGAAGGAGGTTAAGGAGCATTAAGTGTAGAACCACTAGACTGAGGAACAGCTTCTACCCTGAGGCTGTTAGACTCATGAATCTCTAACCAGAATAATCACTGTGAAAAACCATATCATGTTGCTGCTGATCTGTTTCATGTTGCTGCTGATCTGTTTCATGTTGCTGCTGATCTTTTTCATGTTGCTGCTGATCTGTTTCAATGTTGATGTGTTCCTGCGTGCACATCTGCTCACAGACTCATGTTCATGTTTGTGCTGATGTTCAATGTTTTATGTTATGAGTGCTTAGTGTATATTTAGTTGATGTTTTTCTTAGTTCATATCTTAAATGTTATTACTGTTTTTCTTATACATTTTATTGTTGGATGTAACTGGGACCCCGTGTACATAATTTCGCTCCACCACATGTACCACATGAGGTGCGAATGACAATAAAGAAACTCTGACTCTGACATAGACAGCCTGATTATATTTTATTGCTTTGTGAATTGAAAACCTCATGGATATCAGTCTTTTGTGCTTTGTTGCCTTGTTTTGGCAGTAGGGCTGCACGTGGATCACAATTTTCTCGTGCGTGAATTAAGATTAGGGATGCACCGATCCACTTTTTTCACTTCCTATATGGATATATGAGGTTTAGTATCGGTCTATACTGATCCGATACCGATCCGATACAGAAAACACAGTGCTGAATTAACTTAAAACATTTTTTTTTTTTTTAAACGCAGACGTAAATGTACTGAATTACAAATTTACTGAAAACTCTGCACCAGTGCAGCACACTTAAAACACATCAATAGTTTCACAAGCGTGATCAAACAAGTAAAAACAGCACAACCTTAATTTGTTCAGTTACGAGTATAACATCAAATGTCAAATAAATAATAATAGATACTGAAACTGACTAAATCAATAGGTTGACAACTTTGGTCAAACGTGAAAAAGTAAACTTCAACAGCTTCAGGAATTCTAAATATATTGTAAAATAAATAATAAAGGCGCTGAAATAAGAGGGAAAAACAATAGTTTCACTAACTTGGTTGGCAGATATTTAAAATAAACAGCCATCAGCTCCTGTCCTTAATCGGATCGGTCGGTCACGATACCCAATCGAGAATTTGTTTGATTTGTTTGGTACCGATATTGCAAAAATTCTTGATTCACATTGCGCATCAAAAAAACTATTATACAGTAATGCAGCAATATTTAGCGATGACCCAAACAAGCAAAGACATTGTCTACACTTTGACCTTGATTTGCGACTCTGACCTTGATCTTTATAAATAAATTTGACTTGACTTGATCTGAGCCAAACTGTGTTAGTATAATGCTGTTAGTATGACGTACCATGTGGTGTTGTTTCCTCTTTTTTGCTTTAAATGTTATCTTCAAGTACAGTACTAAATCCTAAAACTCTCCCAACAGAAAAGGCATGTTTCCAGACCAGTTACAAGGATTTCCAGTGAAGTGACAGAGTTGCATGACCGAACTGTCGAACCCAATAAAGGAATCAGAAATGGGGAGTTTTTGTCTGTAACAGTACATGAAGTTGTTAAAACATCTGGGACTGCGAGTGATTGTATGGTGAGTGAGTGAGCGTCTCAAAGCAGCAGGAATTAAAAACTTCACGTGAGTTGTTGTTGATTAGAATTGAGATCAGATCAAAATTGTAATTAGGTTTTTGCCAAGCAGAAAATAGTTTTTACTGTACTGCTTCTCATTTTTGTGGTTACTTTTAGTAAGGCCCATTATTATAAATATGAAACAACACAGCACTGAAGATTACACAAGGAATATGTTCAACTGGGCTGCGAATAAGGCGCGCAGCTGTTAATGAGGTGCTACAGCGAATGCTTATTTTCTAATTTGATGCCTCACTGGGTCCATCAAGTTTTCACTGAGCTGGCTTGTATTAGCTTAATAAACAAACTGAACTGCCATTTAAAATCAGAGCTGAGAGGGCCAGTCGTGAGCGCGCATCAGGGTTGGCACTGAGTCGGTGCTCGCATCTGCAAATCACATTCAGCCATGTGTGACGTCTTTTTTTTTTACTTGTTAAGGAAGGACCGCAATGACACCAAATGTACAGTAAGATCATGATTTTTTTAAATGTATTTATTTACAAAACAGTATGTTGTACGGTTTTACATAAACACGGGAGACAGAACTGGAAGTGGCAGAAATAAACATGTTGAGGGGAGACAACGATGGATAAGATTAGGAACGAGATCATCAGAGGTACAGCACAGGTTGACAACTGGGAAACTGGGAGATGAGGTTAGAGAGGTCAGACTGAGATGGGGTGGACATGTCCAGAGGAGGGACAGTGGTTTGGACATGTCCAGAGGAGGGACAGCGGGTAACAGCATTTCAATACAATGCTGTTATTGCGTCAATCAGCCCTCTGTGAATAAAAAGTGGCCATCAGGGCACTAATGACCAGTTGTTTGACTGATGGTCCTCGTTTTGCATGTGAATAACTAGTTTTGACTGTCAGCAGCAAACTGGTTGATCCACCATGAGTTGATGCTGCGGATAAGACTGAGGCCCTGTTTACACGATAACAACCTCTGGAAACGTAGAGTTTTTTAAGTGTTTAGTGGGTGTAACAAACAAAAATAGAGTGGGTTTACATGAAAACGCTGCAGTTTCCATGTCGGTAGTGTTGCCAGATAAGAAATTATGAAGTATAATACTGTATAATATTTTGACCTAAACTGTCATATATGCTGAGTAAGGGTATTGTAAGATGAGGTGTGTGTTGTGTTTGGTGAATGATGTGTGCACAGAAAACGAGGGGGTAAAATATATATATCTGGCAACCCTGAACAGGGCTCAGCTGTATTCATTGCACATGCATGGTGAACACATGAACGCTCCTGTGGACCTAGGGTTTTGCTGTTTTTGTCCCACAAGCTAATAACTCCAACGTCCACTCATGAGAGATTTCTCAACTATTTCCACAACTGAATAGCAGTTTTTTAAAGAATGAATTAATATTGAGCAATGAATTTTAAGAGTACTTTTTTAAAGTTTTAACAAAAATCCCTGTCATTCTTATGCCTGCTGAGGACACCTGACAACGATGCCAAACGTTATACGTCAGACACTTGTGCCTGTAAAATATTTTTAGAAGGTAAAAAATAATTAGATTTGTGAGGGTTTAGCTCATTCCCCTTTGTTGCAAAGCAAGTTTCTTGAAAAATCTGTTTCAAAGTGCCGTTTCTTTCTCCTTACTTTGCGCTTGCTGAAAGATCAGGATGCCCTCCCAGAAATGAATGAGCAAAAAGTTGGGATAGGGTTTATAAAGGTGTGAGGGAGGGGTGAATGCACGCCATCAATGCACTTATTTTTTAGATAACCAAACTTCATGGTTAAAATTCAAGACAGAACTTTAATAAGAAAAACTGCGTTCTTACCTGGCCATTGCCACTCCAAAAATACATCCACCCACTGTGGACCAGAAACCCACCCAGCCTGCATTCACCTGTGACAAAAGAAAGAAAATTGGGTGATGGGTAAAGGGAAGGTGAGAGAGGTATGACAGAGCAAGACAATGAGCAGAGCACAGAGTGTCTGAAGCCCGCTGAGACCTTTCAGTCACTATGGCAGCTAAATTGTTAAAGCTGACGGTGCAGCAGGTGTGTCCGGGTGAAGGACTGTTGTCCTTTCCTGTTTAGCCGAACGGAAGCCAACACGTATACTCCACCTAAAAGTCAAGAGAAAAACTTATATGGCCATGGAACTGCGACAGAATCCATAAAAAGCAAAGTATTTGATGTGTGACAGTGACACACTCAACCAATCAGTGTGAAATACCCAGAAGGAAACTCAAAGTCCCAAAGATGGTGTTGGTCTCCTCAAGGCCATAAATCCAATTGTACCCAACCCAACAAGATAGAAGAAGAGAGAGCAAAGGAACAGAATCAAAGGAAAGATCAGATGCTTTTTGCTTAATCACACTCTGCAGCGACATGTCAGGAAAGTATCTCATAAATAAAAGTGGACTGCCAAAGTTATCAAATGTAAAATGCATTCTGGCTCGGTGAGTGATGAATGTTAGAACGCTGTTACGTTTGATCTAAATGAACCTCCCTTCAGTCTTCCGTGGGGATCAGATTAATGGACCGCAGTAAAAACTTTACTGCATTCTGTCCTCAACTACAAAACAAAGATCAAAACATCTGAACGAAAGACATTACCAAACATCCACGCTTTAATATTTGCGGTTTATTTTTCGTATTGAGCCTGTAGAGATTTCAAAGGTGTTGAATTCTCGTTAGTTTGAACGCTAATTTAGGAGGCAATGCATAAACTGCTTTCAAAAATGTTCAAATTCTAAAATACAAATTATTATGTTCCGTGAGCTGGTGCGGAGTTAATTAACCGGAGTATTCTTAGAGCCTCAGAAGCCTGAGAAAGGGCAGATTTGAAGCTTAATCATTTCTGCTATGTGGGAAGTGAGTTAATAAGCTGAAAATGACTGAAGCTGTAAAAGGCAAAGTCTGAGCTTCAGTCTCTACATGTGCTTATGTTTGTTTTCTTTAATTGCCTCTCCCTATAAGCCATTTAAAACCAACAAAAAAAGATCCATAGCTTTATTTTAACAAGGTATTTTGCAGTTGACTCCATGTAATCTTAAAAAAAATCCACGTTTAATGGCGAAGGATGTGGTGACTATGTTAAATAGAAGGAGAGACTTGAAAGAAAAAATAGTGCCAGGAACTTGTTACATCTTTTTATGAATAAAAAAAGTTAATTAAACCAAAAGTATCTTGCCACATTAGATGAGCTTTCTGGGTCTTTGAATTCTAAATGGATCTCCATTAAAAAAGTGGCTACATGTGACTGATGAGCACAATGGAGCACCTGTTTCCTGGAGCACATTCATTATGGTGATGTTATGTGCTCGGTGATCCTGTCTGCAGGTTTCACATGATTCCCCTGCAGAGCTCCATGCTCTCAGACACCAGAGGTGCAACACTAAGAGACCCTTACATTATTCCAATCCCCTTAGTCTGTGGCTGAACAAGTTTTTTTGTCCCTTGCTATGGAGCCAAAATGAAGAATTGAAAATACCTCAGTTCATCCGTCTATTGACTCTTTGTTCATTTTTCCATCCAATCATTATCTTCTGCTTATTCCGAAGTCAGGTTGTGGGGCAGCAGCCTGAGCAAGGAGGCCCAGACATCTCTTTCCACAGCCAGCTCTTTGAGATTACCCCAAGGTGTTCCCAGGACAAGCTGGAGAGACGTAGTCCCTCCAGCTTGTCCTGGGTCTTACCCGGGGTCTCCTCCCAGTCAGACATGCCCGAACCACCGCGACTGGCTCCCCTCGATGTGGAGGAGCAGCGGTTCTACTCTGAGTCTCTCCTGATTACTGAACTTCTCACCCTGTCTCTAAGGGAGAGTCCAGCTCTGCAGAGGAAACTCATTTCAACCTCCTGGATCCACGATCTCATTCTTTCAGTCTCTACTCAGAGTTCAGGACCAGAGGTGAGGGGAGGAACGTAGACCTACCGGTAAACAGAGATCTTTGCCTTACAGCTCTTCTCCCTTTTCACCACAACAGACCGGCACAGAGTCCACAATACTGCAGACGCTTCACCAATCTGTTCATTTTTATATTGCTTAAAAGAATAGTTTCCTCAAATGATTGGGTCAAAAAGCAAAAGCAACATACCAATTTCCATTTTACTGTGTGGCTGCATTTAGAAGCAAGAAAGGCCACTATCAAAAATTAGGTTGTAACTAGTGACGGGATGTATGGCTCTTTGAAGGGAACTGGATCATGACGATCCGTTTGCTTCATAGACCTGTTCAATGGAGCCGTTCAATTTTGACAGTGACGTCATCACGTATGCTGTACATCATTATGTACGCCGTACGTACATGTACGATATGTACATGGGCATGGCCGTACCTCATGTTTTGTCAATCAGGAACCAACCTGAACTATACTTTAGGCTTTGTCCTAACTCCATCTTTACTCCATGCCCAATACCCAATGGGGCGTGGTGGCACAGAGGTTAGAGAAGATGGGCCTGTGATCGAAAAGTCGCAGGTTCAACTCCCTGGACTGACAACATCAAAATGTAGGTGGAAAAGTTGAAGCACCCACATCTGCCTCCACCCTCATTTGTCCCACTCTGGGCCCTTGAGCAAGGCTCCTAAGCCCCAAACAGGTCTCTCTTGAAAATGAGTTCTCGTGACTCAATGAGACTACCTGTATGAATAAAGGGTAAATAAAAAAACAAATAAAAATGCAACCATGAGGAAAACGAAAGGTCTGTGGTCAACAAATTGTTGCAGAAATTGTAACACAAATGAATAAAGAACACAATTTTAGATACAAAAGTGGAAACGGAACTTCTGAGATGGGTTTCTATTTAAAAAAAGGTGTCTTTTGACTTTTATACATTTTTGGGAGGAAAGCTGGGACCACTGTCTGATGATGTGTTAAAAACTGATGGGCAGGTATCTTTCAGTGATCGCTCAAACTTGCTGGAAGACTTGTTAGAAAAAATACTCTCTTTGTGGCACCAGCTCACTCTCCAACATCTTCCAGTATGCCACTTCCCAATCAGAAGATCCTTGTGTGGCTCTGTGCCTGCGCTCATCATTCCCATAATCAATCCATGCAACTTGTTCATTAATCTTGGTGCATTTCTAAGTTTTTTAGTGAAGCTTTACATCTTGGTGCACAGCAGAGAGAACATAGTCGGTATGACGCTTTCATGTTTGTGTCCTTTTTAGATGTTTTATTTGTTTCAAAGCTGGTTTGAATGGTTTCCTTCTAAAACACATTCGAGTTACTCTGTCATGGATGCATTGATTTCCCAATCCAATAATTAAAGAAGGCTTCAGCAGTATTATTGTCATCCAGTGACAACTGGGCTCTCCTGCTGCCTCAGAGCAGTCCTCGTCACGTCTCAATCAAACAGGGTGTCAAGATGAGGGAACAGAAGACAGTCCGTATTTTCAGAAAAACTTTGATGTGAAAGCGAAAAGCTGTCAAAGAATATGGAGGAAGAAATTAAATGAAACTCAGAAACAGAGATAAAGCAATGCTGCCGTATGAGTCAACTTCAGAAGAGTGAAAATATTACTTGACATCTGCAACACAGAGGTCAAACAGGAAATGAGGAGCATGAAGCAGCAGGTGGGCTGCAGAGGAATCACGGCTGCTGCAGGATTGGCCCAAAGGTAATGTAGCAATTATCTGCAGCTAAAAGGAAAACAAAGGTGCACTCGTCTGCTTGTTAGTACACTACCGTGTAATAAGGAATTACTTATTTGCACCAAAACTGACTACCGGTAATTAACGAAAAGCATGAGCAAATTTTTAGGAAGGGATAAATTGTTTGCTTGTGCTCGATACCTTGTGTTCTAGTCTAGCGCTTTCACTGCCTCTTCCTACATTCAAAAAATGAACAAGTCGTACACCGATGTCCCCCATCGCTGAAGGATTTGAATAGTAAATGTTTGTAGTTTTATACACGAGTGTTTTTCTGGACTGGAATTGAACAGGGAATAAGAATAAATCTTAATGGTTTTGGTACAAGATAGTCAAGTGGGAAGGAGTAACACTGTGTAGAAAAATAAGAGGTAGATTCTTTTTTCTTTAATTCTTGTTCAAGGCAGTGCAACGTGACGAATCCTTCCGAACGGAGGGAGAAATTGTATCCACCACCAGGCGCAATGGCAGAACCAGTGGGTGCCAATGGTGGCCTTGGCTACCATACATTAATCATTGGCCACCCACATCATTTGAGGAAACTTTACTTTTAAGCAATATAAAAACTAGAAAGCAGTTTTTCCTCAAATGTTTGGAGTGGCTGATTCTCTCTTGTAAATGAGTCCTCGAGGATCAATGGGATTAACCTGCCTAAATAAGGGTTGAATGAATATGGCTAGTCATCTTGGATTTTGACCTGGCAATTCCATTTAGCCATCCCACCTTTCTTATACCTAGACTGCTCTCAACCACCTGGAGCAAAAGGACTCCTACGTCCATATGCTCTTTGTGGACTTCATGTCTGCCTTCAACACCATGATCCCCCAAACACTGAGGGACAAACTACTCACACTAGGACTAAGTCCCTCCATTTGCAACTGGGTCCTGGACTTCTTAACAAACAGACCGCAGTCTGTGAGGATCCATAACTTCTCCTCATTTACCATAACCCTCAGCACTGGCTCCCCCCAGGGCTGTGTACTGAGCCCCCTCCTGTTCACTCTGCTCACGTATGACTGTGCACTTACCCATCCAGGCTGACATATTGTAAAGTTTGCAGATGAAACAGCGGTGGTTGGATGCATCACCAACAACGATGAGTCCAGCTACAGGCAGGAGGTGGAACACTTGGAGAGTTGGTGCAGGAAGAACAACCTTCACATCAATGTGAAGAAGATGAAGGAAATGATTGTGGATTTCAGAAGGTGCAAACACACCTACCCCCCCCCCCCCACCCCCCATACCCACCCCACCCCTCCAACATAGGAGGATCTGCGGTGGAAGTGGTCTCCAGCTACAAGTAATTGGGTGTGCACATGAACAACAACCTCAGCTGGAGCAACAACACCACCAGCCTGATGAAGAAAGATCATCAGAGACTCTACTTCCTCAGACGGCTGAGACGAGCTGGTCTGGAAAGCTCAGTCCTCACCTCCTTGTACAGGTGTGCAGTGGAGAGCATCCTGTGCTCCAGCATCAACGTGTGGCATCAAGGCTGCACAGAAGATGTTGGAGTCAGCCTCCCCACCATCACAGACATCTACACCTCCAGATGCAGGAAAAGAGCCACCTGCATCATGAAGGACCCCACTCACCCAGCACACACACTTTTTGTCCCGCTCCTCGCAGGAAGGAGGTTGAGGAGCATTAAGTGTAGAACCACTAGACTGAGGAACAGATTCTACCATGAGGCTGTTAAACTCATGAATCTCTATATTGTTTAGCATATATCTTGGATTCTTGTACATGGTTTCTTTTTATACTTTATAGTTTTGCTATTTTTGGGTGTAATGGGTCCTTGAGTGCACAATTTCCTTCCACCTCATGCACCACATGTGATGCGAATGACAATAAAAAACCTTGAACCTTGAGATGTAGGCACACGCCAAAATAGAAGTTGATACCTCGTTTATTTTTCCAAGTAATGATGCTTGCAACATTCACGGAAGGACAGATGGACGGACCGAGGGTATTTCCAACCCCCTCTTTTCGTAAAACAACAGGGGACAAAGTAATGAGCCACAACACATATGTTTTTGTAAGACATTAAAACACCTCCACACTGTTATAGAACAAACAGATATTTAGATGCAGTATATTAGCACCTCTCCACCTCACCATGTTATAAATGCTCCCCGACAGTGTCTTATTAGTTTTAAAGCATGGCTCCATTTTCTTTTGCCCAAGTCTTAAGTCACTTCATTTCACTACAACACAATTTTTTGTTCCTAATGAGCATGAATAAAATAAACTGGTGTCATATTTGATAACAAATAAAATCTGGGCGCAATCTGGCAGGTGCTTGGTTACCTCTTGTCAAAAGCACAAAGCAGAGGTGTGACAGGAAGTGTCTCAGTCTCTGCTCTCCTGAGTGTAATCCTCTCTACAGCAGCACCTGTCTGATGATAACCTTGAAAAGATGCTCCTTAGTCCATTGAAATGTGGCTGTGTTAAGAAGAGGATGATGCAAATCCTCAAGAGATTTTGTCTCTGACCTGCATGGTGCAAATAGCAAATCAAATTTATTGCTCAGTGGTGGACTTAAAGAGATGGTTCAGATCTTTTGAAATTAGGCTCTGTGGACAGGTTATGAAAAATTAATAACTTACCTGTTTAAGACAACTCTTTCAACAACCTCAGTTTGGAGAACGAGTTTAATTTGGACTGGATTGATGAGATAAAGGCTAGTCCAAGACCAAAGTGGATTTGTGTTGTGCAAGATGACAAGTAGCTCAGGGCTGCTGTGAGCTTGAAACAATTTATCTCACTATGAATAAAAAAGTGGACTGGTGACAGGAGACAAACACTAAGGAAATCCTTTGAAATCTAAAAGTCTTGTTTATTTGATATGTCCTCTTACCACAATCATTCCAAGTTGAATGAAAATTTAAAAAAAGGCATAGTCTCTTGTGCATGTTTGTAGCTTACCTGGCTGACATTAACTGGTGTAAGAACCATGTCCAGGACTCCCGACCAGCCAGCAATGACTCCAGTTGGGACTGCATAGGCCAGGGCAATCATCAAGAACCGGAAATTGCTAAAAGAAAATAAAAAGATTAATAACAATTAGGCACGAATGCACAGGTTTGACCAACTGTGCCATGAATGTCCCTTTTTCTGACAAAAGGTTTGGATAGCACCATCTAAACAAAGTTAAATCTTCCATATAAAGTCAGACAACTTGTGTACAATCTTATAAAAAAACAATCGTTATAAATAATTTCTCTGACGTTGAAAAAGAAAAAAGTTAAAAGCAGCAAATAACGTAATTTGAGAAACGTTTAATGGTGTTCAGCATGTATGCACGAGTAATGAATGTAAAATTTTTCAAACAGATGAACCCTGTTGAGTTCGCACATTCAGACGTTTTCTTAAGAAAATCACTGTGATTAACCCGTTAACTTCAATTAAACTATATAAACAGGCAACATCTTCCAGCTGTGATAATGTGCTAAAATACCCAGCATGTAGGGTTTCAGCCTTTTTCCCCACAGCTTCCTGGTTCCTGGGCGGCGCCCAGTGAGCAGCAGCTGATGCAGATCTTCCTAATGAGCTCCAGAGGTAAGGACTGCAGGAGAACCTCCTTCTTTGCTGGAGCATTGCACAACTCCCAGTAGTTGCTTGCAGCCATTGTGAATAAGTGCTTTGTTTTACTTACATTGCCTCCAGTAATCTGGTCTCCTGGAGTCTTGTGCTCTGGATCCCTTGTGAAGCTCCTTGTGCATAAAGGACCATGCTTACCTTCAGCTGCTCCGCTGCCGCTCCACCATCAGCCCTACTTCTTACCTCAGCCTGGAACCTGAAAGCCTTGGCTCTACGCGGCGTGGCCACCCTTGTTCAGGAAGAGATCGCCCCTCTAGTATCTAAAACATCTCTCTACGTTCCTGGACTCATCCTGTTCCCTCCCTCCTCAGGTGTTCCAGGTTCCCTTTGTAAATCATAGTAATCTATATTTCACTGTAAACAAATCACTGCAAATCATATCCGAGTTGGTTCCGTTACTCTCAGTCTGATTCCTTATTGGCTCTGACCACCTGATCGTGACACAGCGTCAGATACCAGATTTTGGCCGTCTAGGCTCAGGGCGACTGTCTAACTACCGCAGATAACCAGAAGCAAATATTTAATTTGTTATAAATGTATACTCTATGTACACACTGAGCTTTTGCTCTTAGGGTGTATAGCTCCTCTGAAATCAAGTCATCCCAAATGAAGTCAGTTGAAAACGCAACAAACCAATTTAATCACCTTTGCTCAATGAGGTGGCGTACTGATTTACAAATCAAAGCCTCGTTGCCTCAAATGAGGCAGTTAGTAACACTAAGCAACTGGAAAATGAGTCTTCTAAGACCCTAAGATTGTCTGGTTTTCTTGCTTTTGTTCTTTTTTTGTTTATGGACACTACTAACATATCTGGCATCGATATTTTACGATATTAATCCTTCGTGGAAAACACTTAAAGACCTATGTGTCTTCTAAAGTTCAAACAAATGCTATTTACAAAGGAAATTTCCTAAAAACACCTAACATGTACATAAAAGCATCGTTTCTGGAACAACATGCGCACCCTTTCCCTCTGTTGACAATGGTGCACCGAGGATTTTTAACTTTTCATTACGGAACGCCTCGTCTCAACAGAAAAACAAACGGGCTGCGTTTTGGCTGCAGATGGTCCATCTTCTTTAGCTACTTGGCCTTGGTCAGGGTATAAGGAGGGACGCCCATAAAAGCCCCCTGATAGAGCTCTCTCTGTTTCCCCCAGCACCTTTTTCATTAACCTTGCCACAACAGCACAAAATCAATATCCAAGCGCCTCTATCTTTATACATGATCTACTATAGACATCCAAAAGTAAGCGAGCTTCCTTTGTGAGTGGATGAAAAATTTTACCCCTTCACTTCTTGCCCATGACATAATGTTTCCAAACAAGTCTCAAAGCTGATGGTGTCATCAGCTAAGTGCTATTTGTCCTTGGCTAACCTAGCTGGAGAGTAATGCATCAAAAGGACAACTTTCAAATCTAAAATGAGTCTGACCAGGAAGGGAGGATGTTCGATACTCGCGCTTTGGACTGTGAAGTAACAGAAACTCCCAGGGTCATTTCGTCAGAATGATAATTTCACACAATGTTTAGACACATCCAGAGTTTTAATTAGACTGCTGCTGTGGAAGCAGATGTGAGCACCCTGAAGCTGAAGATCATTAGCATGAGCTCACACTCAGACAGGCTACACGGATGGTTGAATACATGATTGGACAGACGCCAGCCCTACTAAATGATTTGTCGGCTGGCACCTGCAATCTGTTTGCACAAATATAAGCTCACTACCTGTTCTTCAATTATCACACTAAACTAACCCAAACTAAAACCGAGCTGTGACGATTGGCGACTTCTTGGTGAACGCATTCCCGAGACATTCTCCAAACTGTCAAAATGTTCTCGAGTATCCTCAGTTTTATGCATTAAGTCTTGTTTACTTGAATTTTAAACTAGTTCAAAAAATTGTGCAACACATAGGCCTGTCGCGATAAACAATAAATCAATTAATCGCATGATAAATTAAAATTATCGACCTCATTTTCATTTATCGCCTTCATCGTTTCTTCCTGTCTCTCTCTTTCTACTGAAGACACTGGATGAAAAAAAGCTCAACTCCGGTGTTCTTCACTGACCCCTCCCTTTCTCTTTAAAATCTGTTTTAACCAAACAAAATCACATTTATTGATCGTTAAAAGCAGCTAAGCTGAGATGCTAAGCTACGAGCTAACTGGCCGACATGGGGAAAAAAACCTCCGTCTTGTCGAAGCTCCAAAAATTCACGGTTGAAACTCGTGCCTTCGTCTAAGAAGTTGTTTTTTCTGCAAAAAGAAGCTGAGAACTTGTTTACTGATTTTTTTATTAAAAGCTTTGTGTGAAAAATGCTAAAGAGCTCAAACCACACCGAGCGTACGCCATTTTGATAACCAAAGAGAGACAGCCCATGTCATGTCGAGGGGCCTCCCTCTAATTTTTCTTAAAGAGACACGCTGCTCGCTCCCTCACTATCCATCCTTCAGCTCAAACAGCCTTATACTGCCATCCAGGGGTCAAAAAAGTTACTAAACACAAAAATAAACCAACGTTTCTTCTTAAATTTGACAATAATGAATAATTATTGTCAAATTTCAAACAATATTATTGTTTATCACAATAATTTATGAGACAATCGTCCAACAAAATTTGTTATCGTGACAGGCCTAGCAACACATTTTCTCTCAAAGCATCTCAAACCCTTCTTGAGCATTATTTTGGCATGTGCAAGGAAACTCCCCAGTAACAGAAAACCTCTGAGGTGACAGTCTCAAATGTCCAGGTCTAAAATCCACTATGATTATGATTAATATTTTAAAAACGGACAACGATCTGCCTATCTTTTAATTAAAAAGTGTCATCGGGCAGCTGCCATGTGGGGAACAAAGCCTAACCTCTGCACCATGCGATGGACATAAAATAATAATTTTTAAAAAGTATCAATAAACACCAAAGAATAGTCAGTATTATTGGGAAAGCCTGACCAGCGCTTTCTTGAGATAATATTAAAATTATTCAAAACCGTACATTGTTTTCTTTTAATCCAGAAGGAAACGGTTTTCTGAGCTGTTAAGATGTAGAACTCGTACTAGCGTTAGTTACTCAGATGTCTAAAGATAAAAACAAAAGACGGGAGTAAAATTCCTGTTGAAATAAAGAAATACAAGAGAGCAAATTATGTTTTACACGGCTAAAAAAAAAAAAAAAATCCCGTCATACTTGTTCTTGAAAAGTTCCAACAGTTTTGACGCAGAGGAGTCAAAGCAGCCATGTTGTCCTGCTCTGCGTCGTGTCCCTCAAAGGCGCCTGACGCTGCTGAAATCAGATGCATGTTGCTCAAACAGGTCACTGGAAGGCTGCCTGTCTAAAGTGGAACACAACCCTCGCAGTGAGGCTGGCAAGTTAATGTGCAATGAACGGTCATCCGTCCAGAACCATGCGTTCGGTTGATTCCTGCTTGGTTCTTTTGATGTACGGGAGGGAACCCTTACAGGAGCTGGTCCGAGGAATGTGGAGAGCTTGGCACTCCAGTGGAGTGATTCTTACTGCAGGGAGAACCAGTGCAACCAGCAAAGCTGAGCCAGCTCCCTGTTAGCTATTGTCCAGCTTTCCGTCTCTTCCCTCCAGCCTCTATTCCCCGGCCACAGCCTCGTTCCTTTACAAGCCAGGCAAAAGGCAGAGCACTCGCTCCTCAGGCAGCGCCGTATCCTCGCAGCCCAGAGGATAAATATGGCCTTGATGGAAAGTGTGACTGTGTGTGCTACAAGATTATTTAGCTCCCCACACACACCCTTGTGTTTTTCTAGTGAAGAATGAAAGAAAGAAAAAACAGTAAATAGACTCCAGAGACATCCAGGACCTTAACAGAGCATCTATTTCTGACGGCACACATCAGAGAGAAAGGTCTCACAGCACGTGCGGCTGACCCTGAAGGTGTGGCTGCTGGGGAGGATGGTCTTTTTCTTTAACAGCAACTGGTATATTATAGTTCAGCAAATATTTAGGAAGGAAGGCAGAGGGTTTTGATTACAACCAAAGCAGATGGTGAGTGGCAGTCCCCAATTCAACGTCCCTCTACAGCGCTGGATTTTGTCACTTCGGCTCTCTAAGGCAGGAGGAGCCCAAAGCATCTGCACAAAATAAACCGAACTCTGCAGCCGCAGCAGGTCGAACGTCACCAGAAATATTTAAAACCATCAAACATAGCCACGCATTAAAGTCCTGTCAACACATCTGTTGCTGTGTATTTAAATCAAGGATCAATGGTAAGCATCCTAACGAATGCAGTGAGAGGATATTCCTCAAAGACCTTTCAGAACAGAGCCTGTGGTTTTACCTCAGAAGTCTGCAGATGCTGCTCCTGTAACTGAGTCTCTGGCTTGCTGCGGCCACACTAGGAGGAACCGGTGGGCGAGATGGGAAGTAGAGCAGCACGGCTGTAAAAAGCACCGCGATTGCAGCCAATTCTGGGGATAAAAAGAGATACGTGTGCGTCTGTGTTTATTTTCACTTTTTACAGAAACACTAAAAGCACTCAGGGCAATATGACATTTTAAAAAAGGTCAACGTGACACCTTTAAGTTTTCTGAAGATAGCTCCGAGATTAATTTAATGGCCGACTAGACAAGACAGTAGAATAAGAGTATCTGACAAAATTGTGCAATCTGGCAATCAATCTGAAGCTTTAGTTGCTTCTAAAAGAAGAAAAATAAAAAAGGAGTCGATTACAAAAACGGTAGAATGTACGGGGCTTTTGTTTTTTTAACTATGGTTTTTTGAAACTTCCGATTCACAAAACGTGTCTGCTCTGCCCTTCAAAAATTAATAATATTACCTTAGATTAAACAAAGCCGCTGCCTCGATCTATTACAGCATGCTTGTTTCTCCTTTCATCGTGCTTTTAATTTTCTGACTCAGTTAAGCATAACGGTCTCGGCAAGCTATTTTTCAGAGGCGCGGTTACAAGGATTATGACGGAGGCTCTTGGTGTTTGTGCAGAACTCTTGAATCCCTGTTGCCTGATTGTATTTCTGTCCCTTGACGGGGCTGACACGGTGTTGAAACGATGCGCTATTGATCCTCCGTGCTTACGGAGGTTCTCGCTTTCTGCTCGTACCTGCATACATAACGAGCTGTATTCTGCTTGGAATGGAGCTGTTGGAAAGCCCCGTCGCTGCCTGGGAGTCATTGGGAGCCGGAACGATAAGAGGTCCCACCAGAAAAGAAGCAGCGCCTCCCAAATAGGAGAAGAGTGTGGCCACGGCCGTTGCTGTTGCTCTCTGATCGGGGGCGAACCACGTGGTGGAGAGGAAGGGGCCAGCACTCATGATGGTTGGCCCAGCCAAACCGTTTAGAAACTGGCCTCCGTGGATCATCCTGTAACAGAAGAGGAAGAAAAGCCGTTTCAAATCAACAACAAAAAAACAACAAATGATTATGCACCAGTGTAAACTGATTAAGGTCTGAGTTTCTCCCACTTGCTGGCCTTCATCTGCACTGCGTGAGTAAGCAATCTAAAATATCATCAATAAACTAGTGAGGTTTTAAATGTCCTGATGCATGCTCAATAATGCAGGTAGAGCAATCCAACAAAGTTAAGTCAGGTCCTCTGGATGGATTCAATTTTTAAAAAATTGTTGAAACGTTTAATTTTTTATCCTAAGGACTTCTTCAGTCTGAGGAGCTGTACTAAACTCAGTCTTATAAATAGCACCTTCTCATAGTGGATCAACCAGTTTGATGGTGACATCCAGAACCAGCTGTTCACATGACAAAGGAGGACCATCAACCTAACAATGGATCCAACATTTTTCAGTCAGGTCATCTGGACAGTTTCTTTTTTTGTGCTGAAACGTTTCGCCTTCGATCCAGAAGGCTTCATCAGTCAAGGAAACGCACAACAAAACTAATTCTTCCCCCAACAACTTACTCCAAAGTGGAACAAACCAGTTCTGCTTGTGATAAGATGGTCTCTTTAGTACGCCCCCTCCTCCAATGCCGGCCCTCTTCCTTGTTGACAGTCTTGTCAAACTGGTTGAAAACAACAAAGTCCATGCTCAATCCAGATGACCTGACTGAAAAATGTTGGACTGTATACCTGGATTATTGAGCATGGACTTTGTTGCTAACAATGGATCATTAGCACCTGATGGCCGTTTGCTATTCACAGAGGGCTGAGTGATAGGAGCAATAACAGCATTATAAAAAGGGGACAGTTGGACATGGAGGCTCCGCCCCTGTTTAATGATGGACAGTTTCTCTTCACAAAGATGGCCTCCTTTACTCCTCTCTCAAACCATCTTTCCTCTCTGTCCAGGATGTGAACATCTTCATCCCTGAAAGAGTGACCTCTGACCTGGAGATGAGTGTAGACCGCAGAGTCCTGGCCTGATGATGTTGATCTTCTGTGCTGGTCCATCCTTTTGGCCAGAGGCTGTTTAGTTTCCCCGATGCATGAAGGAGGCCATCTTTGCAAAGAGAAACTGTCCATCACTAAACAGGGGTGGAGGCCTCCGTGTCCAACTGTCCCCCTCTTACAATGCTGTTATTGCTAGTATCACTCAGCCCTCTGAATAGCAAGTGGCCATCAGGGCACTAAAGATCGGTCGTTAGGCTGATGGTCCTTCATCATGTGAACAGCTGGTTCTGGATGTCACCAGCAGACTGGTTGATCCACTAGGAGAAGCTGATGTTTATAAGACTGAGTTTGTTGCAGCTCCTCAGACTGAAGAAGTCTTTTGGATAAAAGATTAAACGTTTCAACAATTTTTTTTAAATTTTTATATTTGAATCCGTCCAGCAGCACGGTGGCGCAACTGGTAGAGTTGCTGCCTCTCAGCGAGCAGGTCCCTGGTTCAAATCCCAGTCCGGGGGCCTTTCTGGGTGGAGTTTGCATGTTCTCTCCGTGCATACGTGGGCTTTCTCCGGGTGCTCCGGTTTCCTCCCACAGACCAAAAACATGCATGTTAGGCTGATTGGTAACTCTGAATTGTCCCTAGGTGTGAGTGTGTCCCTGTGATGGACTTGCGACCCGTCCAGAGTCTCCCCCGCCCCTCGCACAGTGATTGCCGGACATGGGCACCAATGACCCCCGTGACCCAAAATGGAAGAAGCGGGTAAAAGATAATGGATGGATGGATGAATTCGCCCAGTGGACCAGACTTAACTTTGTTAGATATCAAGGTTAAAGGTAAAGAAATGAAGACGTGCCGTAATGAGTGTACGATATAAAACTGAACGCTGAGGGACTGAAAACAAGACAATGAACTCGGGGGATTTGTGAGACAACTTGCTCTGAGAGGACCAAACTTCCAGTCTCAGTTTTGCACCTTGACTCAGCTGTGGGAGACAGATGTATTATGAGATGTCCCCTGATGACAACAGACCCCCTTCAACGCTCTCGGCCCCCCTCTCAACCATCTGACGGAGACAGCCAGCCGCAGGAGACAGCTCACGGCTGATTGATTGTCTGTAAGCTCAGTAAAGACACCGTTCATCCAGAGCGGTGGAAGCAGCTCGTGGGGGAAAGGGGCAGGAAAGAGTAAACGAATAAAGGGAGGCAAAGGGGGAAGTGTTACGCTAAATATGAGCTTTCGGTATTCAAATGTATTCACTCTGTTTTCTAGAAGGATATAAATTTGATCAATTGTGAAAGACGGTTAAATGTATTTGAAATACTATTTTAAGAGTCTGATTATGTAAACCATTTTCTGTTTAGGACGTGTTAACGTAAAGGGATGTTTAAACTGTCGCAGGTAGTTTGTCCAGTTTTCACAGGTATGGTGGTTCTTTGTTAATCTTGCTGCCCAGTGTCTCTGGGCTTCACAGATAAACACGTCGCAGCAGAACGTGGAGTTGTGGTCAGAAACCGACACATGGCAAAGTAACTTGTTCTCAAACCTGATGACGTCACAGCCTAACTGCACCTCCTTAATTTCTCTGGGGCCCCTACCTTTTCTTTTTATACATCCCTTTATTCCCGTGTTTTACTCTCATCTCTCCATCTATGGTGTGACCAGTGCCTGTTTTGTGTCTCTCTCAGTGCGCACCGTCACCAATTTCAGGGTTTCTGATCTGGTTCTCTTTGTTCTTGCAGGAAAGTTTCAGATGCCTCCTCATCCAGTCTTATGCTGTGAACGAGTGAATCGGATCGATGGATGCCGTGCAGGGACAATGCTGCATTTCCTCACAATTTTCTTTATAACTATGCATGACAGGTGATAAGAACAAGCTCTAAAATACATCTCTGTCACACGGTAAAGTGGAAATGACAGCGTAAGGCTATGGTAATTTATCATTCTGTTGTATTGTTGAACAAACAGCATGCTTTCGATTAAACAAACAAGAGTACAGCACACGGCACATCGTACACTCGTCAACAAACTATTACACAGCAACATATAGCAAACATCTTGAATAACCCTTGACCTTAGAGCTGGGTGATGAAAAGATTATACCGCATGCTGCTTAATGATGTTATAAAGGCGTATCAAGTTTTGGAAAATTGCCTTCAAATTAGAAGATCCTGACCATGACCTTGTATAACATTTGACCTTGATTTGTGACCCTAACCTTGGAGGTAAGGTGATGAAAAGTGTGCAACACTTTGTCTAGTGATGATGTGTGCAAAAGTTTTGTTAAATCATCTTGAGCAAAGTTACGGGCAGGACAAACACGAACAGACGGAGACTTTACCATAATACGTCCACCTTTCAATTGGCATATAATAAAGTGAGGCACCTAGTGTGCTTATAAAGAGTTGCACAATCTCACCACAAGTAGTAGTAACATTTCCCAAAACCTTAAAGGAATAGTTCAGATCTTTGGAGGTGGGGTTCTGAGGAAAGGCTACGATCAATTATTTATATATTTTTTGTATTTTTCATGATAAATAAAAATTATCGACCTCGTTTTCATTTATCGGCTCTATCGTTTCTTGGTGTCTCTCTCTTTCTACTGAAGACACTCGATGACAAAAGGCTCAACTCCGGTGCTCTTCACTGACCCCTCCCTTTCTCTTTAAAATCTGTTTTAACCGTTCAAAATCGTGTTTTTGGATCGTTAAAAGCAGCTAAGCTGAGAAGCTAAGTACGAGCTAAGCTAACAGGCCGACCTCGGGGGAAATACCTCCGTCTTGTCGAAGCTCCAAAATTCACGTTTGAAACCCGTGCCTTAATGTAAAAAATTATTTTCTCTGAAAAAAGAAGCTGAGAACTTGTTTACAGATTTTTTTTAAAAGCATTGTGTAACAAATGCTTTGCTCAAACCACACCGAGCATCCGCCATTTTGGGAACCGAATAAAGGAAAGAGAGACAGCCCGTGTCATGTCAAGGGGCCTCCCTCCCATTTTTCTTAAAGAGACACGCTGCTCGCTCCCTCACTATCCATCCTTCAGTTCAAACAGTCTTGTACTGCCATCCAGTGGTCAAAAAAAGGTACTACACACAAACATTAACCAATTATTAAATAAAAAAATACTAATTATTGTCAAATTTCAAACATTATCATTTATCGCAATAATTTCTGAGATAAATTAATTGCCCAGCATAATTTGTTATTGTGACAGGCCTAATCCCTGTGCATGTGTGTCTGTATGTTTATGTTGTTTTTGATGTCAGCAAAATATTTAATCAACTGGGCAGATTTTAATTAAACTTTCTAAAGTAAAGACTGGATGTACATCTACAACTGATTAACCGTTAGTCATTAATCTTTGGTGATATTCATTCCTTATTCTTACATGACAATGACTTGAGTTTGTCTAAGTAAGAAACATTATCACAATAATTTCAGCCCATAATTGTCACATACAATTACCTCCTTTTAAAAAGAGATAACATTATATATATATATATTGCATTAAATAGCAATATAACACCAAGGTTTCAAGGATTCAAACTGTTCATGGTGGTTTCTTCCTCAACAGCCGAGCTGAAACTATGAAACAAAAAAACTGAACTATTATTATTTGATCATGAAGAAATTGCTTCAGTATTATCTGAAGTTTGGTCAATACCCTCCCTCGCTGTCTAATGGGTCACATGATGGATGTGAACACAACATTATCTGTAATATGACAGGTGATGAGGAAGGATGCTCAAAGATGATCGGTCAGATGAGCAAACTTTACTGTGGCTGGAGACAGAGAGCAGAGGAATGGAGCACCTCTTTTCAACTAGTGATTCATCACCATTGATGAACCCCGTCAGACTGAATTTGATGGAGATGGAGACATAGAAGCCAGTGCTGTGGCAAAATCGTTGGACTGCTTCTGGTCTGCAAAGGCTTATAGATTCAATTCAGAAAAAAAAAAGTCCAACCCAATTCTACCTTGAAAGTGGTACCACAGCAATCATGATAGTACGGTCGCTTTGTCATTAGTAAGTGTGACTCCACTCAGCTCTCCTCTAATTGGTTCTTCTCAGGTTTAGGTGGACTGTCACGGTGACTTTTTTCTTGCCCTGTGGGCCGGATCATCCAAGTAAAGTGGGTGGTTTCTTGTAACGCCATCCAGCTCTTCAATCCTTTGATACGCCAATAAAGACAGAAAGGTCTGGACCTTGTCAGTGGACCATGGCACTGCTTTTGGAGTTTCCATACTGAATTAGAAAACTACCATACTTTCCGCTGTATAAGTATTTGGCTTATACAAAGCTGTGGCTAATTTATGGATTTATTTTTTTTTTGACGAGCTAACAAGCTCCCTGCCACCAAAAACATTTACCTTGGTCAAACCCAAGAGCTCATAAAGCTGCCCATTACATGTCTCTCTTGGCGGGGTGGGTCCTCATGACTCAATGAGACTACCTGTATAAATAAAGGTTAAAAAAATCTGACCAATGAAATTACTGACCACATCACAGTCGAACCAATGAAACGGGGAGGGGGAGGAGAGACTGGGGGGGTCCCTTGCATGTACAGAGCATGTGAGTCTCACATGTTCAAAGAGCACTTGTTGCTCCACAGAGCAGGAGGACAACTTGAAGATAGCGCTCAATGACTTCCCGGTAAGCTTTTTTACCAGCCGTGTTACAGGAACTGTTCAGAAAAAAAAACATTTATCGTACTGTATGTATTTGTGTATGTTACACGGCTTACATATGTAAAAAAAAAATTGTGTATATGTATTTTTTGTTTGTTTGTTTGTTTTTTGAGTGTGCGTGGCTTATACTCAGGTGCGCTCTATAGACTGCAAGTTACGGTCACTAACTAACCCACACCACAATGATCGTAGAGGAAATGACAGTTCAGATAATTTACATTTATTGCTGATATGACATATCAACCCCTTGCAGTTGGGGTTTGGGGGGGGGGGGGGGGGGGTTTGCTGCTGTGACAGAGGCAGGGAGGGGCAGGGAGGAGGATGGGGAGACCTTAGCATTTACTTACGGGCCAGTTCTGAGATGTAAAATAAATTTGAAGCAGAGTTTTGGAAAAATCTGTAAGACTTTCTATGTACGTCTGTAGTCATGAAGAATGGGGGGGGGGGGGTCCATATGATTTACAGAACATCCATAACCATGAACAAGATGGTCCCATAAACCAGGTTGAGTGGGGGTGGGTACAGGCAGTGGGCGGGCCCTTAACTGGTGCGGTGTGGTGCAGAACCAATGAGAGTTGAGACTGTGGCGAAGTGTCATAATACCCACAGTGGGTTCTGATCAGTGTTGCCAGGTGTACGATGATTATCGTATTTGTACGACAATTTTACCCTCTGTACGATCAATAATCCCCAAAAAAGGCCAAATATACGATAATTTGACCTTTTTTGGGACCTTGACATGATTTAACCTTTTTTGTTGTTATCTACCTGGATGATTGAGCCTACAAAACTTATTTTTTAATATTAAAAAGTAGTGGAAAATCCAAACAAACCTGACATTAACAAAAAGAAGCTGGAAAACAGCTAAAAGGAGCAGAAAAAGGTGGAAAACTGAGGAAAAATAAACTATTTTATGCAACAACAAAAAAAAGAAGCTTAAAGGAGCTGAAGGAACTTAAATTAGCAGAAAGAAGCTGAAAAGGTTGAACGAGAACAAAAGCTGAAATGAGCAGTAAAAGGTTTAAAACAGCACAAAGTGAAGGACGTGGAGAGCTTCAGTCATGATCAATGAGAAAAACATGGCTGAAGAAGCTAAACATTCCAAAACATAAAATGCACGAGCGCCAAAAGTCATCGCAGGAACACGTTGATTGAGCCGAACGTTTTAAATATGAATGGCTGAAATAACAAAAATGACTTGCTGTAAAATGTGCAAAAGAAAAACGGATCATTGATGTGAACGTTTTAAACAAGAGCATGAGGATTAAAAAAAAAAAAAAAACCTGACCTCTTAGCAAAGTCTAATCACTGATCCTGGTTTGAACTTTTAAAAAAATAAGCGTTCGTTTTCAAGAATCTTGGCGAGCGTTCGCACGCAAGAGGAAGTTCCTCCGGTCGGTGTTCGCACGTTTCCAGCTCCGTTTGAGTTCTGTAAACGCAGAACAAAGAGGCGCCTCTTCCTTGAGGGGTACGCACAAAGAAAAGTTGCCTTTTATCACATTAAACAATACGTGCAACAAACAGATCCCTTTGTTTTTAACCTATGAAGCCGGTCTACAGATCAGTGACGCACTTGAATGAACTGTGTATTTAGAGTCCCAGACTCCGTCCTCGCACACGATCAAAGCTCATTTAGCTCCAGAGTCTCCAGTTTATGAGATGCAGCTCATCCACAGCAACATGCAACTCAACAAAGCTTTAGTCCGCTGCTCCCGTGCTCGCTCACCTCCGCTGCAAAGGAAAGACTGACATCTTCTGGTGTGCCACGGAGCCACACGTACTCCAGGCTGCAGTTTATTAAAGCATGGCATCCAAAGCTGTGCATCGTTTATTACACGAACCAAAATGAACCGTTTCACTCCAACGTTCTGCAGGGTGATTAACGCCATCTTTGGTTTTCTCTGTGCTCGTTCTCTGAAGAGAAACTCCGAAGAGTTAAAGGTCATGTCCGCTGAGAGTAACTTTGCAGTGATTTTCAGCTCACACACCAAATACTGTGTGCTGCTGTACCGATGCCCTCAGGCGAGGCGACGCTCGAGCATGGAGACGAGGCTCAACTAGTCGTGACGGATAAAAGTCTTCGCTGGTTTCCACTTCTTGATTTTTATGAAATTCCATTTCCTCTTTGCAGTAAATGCCTTCTTGTCACGTGACAAAAAATATGTGAGTAAAACGCAGTGATTTGAAGGTAAAAACCAGACGCAGCTCAACCTGGGAGACAGAAGGAGGCGTTTTTAGGAAATGTGTAAATTCACATCATTCTGATTTCTGCAACTGTGGCTTATCAGCTCTAACACTTTATTATTATTTAAAACTGACCTGGAAACGCCTCTCAACATTTATCTACAGGTCAATATCCCACAGTTACCTTAATAAAAGTATATTTCAGATGCTTTGAAAAGGGGTCGTGTGACATGGTTTTAAAAACAAATATCTAACTTGTTGATAGCTGCTCAACCTTCATTTTCCAAAAGTCTAATCAGCATCAAGTCTGACCAGTTGTCATCTCAAATTAATCCAGTCTCTAGACTGTCACAGTGATCCATCCACCCATCCATCCATCCATCCATCCATCCATCCATCCATCCATACACACATACATACATCCATCCATCCACCCATACATCCATACATACATACATACATCCATCCATCCATCCATCCATCCATCCATCCATCCATCCATCCATCCATCCATCCATCCATCCATACACACATCCATCCATCCATCCATACACACATCCATCCATCCATCCATACACCCACCCACCCACCCATCCATCCATTCATCCATCCATCCATCCACCCACCCATCCATCCATCCATCCACCCACCCACCCACCCATCCATCCATCCATCCATCCATCCATCCACCCACCCACCCACCCACCCATCCATCCAGTCTAAAATGTCCTGTTGTCCTCCTCTAAATCCACAAAAACACAATAGAGTTCTTTCTGACCCTCTCTGTACTTCTCCATCAGCATCTTCGAAGCAAAAATGGCGTCTGTGGTGCTATTTCATGGCATGACACCATACTGCTGCTGAAAAAAAAAAAAGGTTAGTAGGCTCAGTCATCCAGGTAGATAACAAAAAAAGGTAAAATCATTTCATCTGGACCAGTTTCTTTAAGGGAGAAACATTTCGTCTTCATCAGTCTGTGGCCGGGCATCCAGATCTGTCCCAGAAGTGGCCTTCACTGTTTCAAGCCAACCTCCTGTTGGAATCTCAGAAGCTTTTAACACGTGCAAAAGATGCTCACAGTCAAGTCCAAGTCTTTCCTCCACAACTCTCTCCCAGATCTTAATTCGCTTTGTTTACATGTGCAAAAGTCTTTGACCGGACTGAAATGTTTTCAGATTAAATAATTCAAATGTATCGTTTACATGGGGGCGGTCTGTTCATGACGAGCGTTTACCTGCAGCGGCCTTTGTTCTGAACAGAAGTACTGACGTGCGCAGAGCGGTAAACTCTCCTGAAAAAACACAGAAGAAGAAGTTCTACTTCCGGTTTTCTTCCGCGATGAACGTAAACAAAGCTGAGCGGCAGGTTTTAATGACGGTGGAGACGTCGCTGCACTCCCTGACGGAGCTACAGGTAACGCAGGTCATTTTGAGCTCTTTCAAAGTTTCTAGTAGAAATGTGTCGCTCACCGACCAGTTTTACTTCCGGTAACATTATTAGCATTAGCCAGGCGGACATGACACAGGTCGCACGTGCGCAGTCAGGTCAGTTTTCGTGATTGGAAAAAAAATGAACATTTTTATTCCGAACGGCCGTTTAATCCGATTACTTGTGTCCATGTAAACATAGCCACTGTGTGACTCATCAACTTCATTCCCCGTAGTCGCTACAACTCTGTACATCACCCTCGTTCTTACAAATGGCCACCAGCACACTTCTCCTCCATTCCTCAGACATTTTCTCACCCTCAAATATGTTGTGGAATATCTGAGTTAAAAACCTCAAGCCTGCTCTTTGTTGTCGCTCTGCTGAGTTGTATCTCAGTATTTCAGTTACACACATGTAGTGCTGTATGAGCATCGTTGTACAGTATTAGAATGCACAAAGTGCAGAAATATTATGAGTTGTATTGTCAGCAGTAAGTAGCCTGGTCACTGAGCACAACTGTTGGCAAATCCAGCTGGTTTTTTTAAGCTGCAACTGGATTATGGTAAAGTCAATCCCTAAGTCATTCCTATCTCTGAGTTCTGGCTTCTGAGGTTAATTGAACGCAGCGTCACTTAAATTGGTCCAAACTGTAATAAAAAAAATTTAAGCTACAGGTAAGATAACATTTTTTAATTTTTTTTACTTTTCCATAAAACACAACTTCAAAATATCTGAACTATTGCTTTAAAATAAGTAGATCGCATCACTCTATCTCATTTCACTTTTTAAAATTCTGTTGGACGTTTGCAGCCAAGTAAAGATAACGATGAATTTAAAGCTATTGTCAGAAATATTTGAGCACTGTCAAAGCTTAAAGTGGTTTTACGTGAATAAACTGGACAATTGTTTCCTCTTGTGCGTTTATAATAATTAAAAAGTACTCATCAGTTCCTCATATGGCCTCAGTACATCACCTCTGAAAACAGACCAGGACCTCATGAGGCATCATGTAACTCAAGAATCTATACGAGTCAATCAACAGCCTGTGATAACAAGTCTGCACATGCAAACTTAAATAAGTTACCATGAGCTTGTGCAAGAGTGAAAGGTCATCCCTCTCTTCTACAGCCTACAAAAAGATTTTTATTGTCCCGCCCCGTCATGGAGCAAAAGGAGGAATTGCAAATCCCGTCCGTTTGTGAACGTTGTGAGCACGATAACTTAAAAAACAAGTCAGGTATCAACTTCCATTTTGGTGTGTGGCTACATCGCGATGCAACAAATTGCTTCTTTTGAAAAGTAGGTTGTCAAGTCAAAATCCAAAACGCCTGCTTCCATAAATATGAAAACCCTGTGAGCTGGATAAATTGAAAAATAAGCAACATTAAATTCCAAGATGGCCACCACCATATGTGTGTAAACTGACAACCCCATCATATGAGGAAACTACGCTTTCTAGTTCTTATATTGCTTTAAAATAGTTCCTCAAATGACTGGGGTGGCCAGAGAGATGGCTGAAGAATAATCTGTGCTGGCCTTGGCCACCACTGGTCTACCATTGTGCCTGCTGGTGGAGAAAATTGCCCCCTCCGCTTACCAGGATCTGTTACTGTGCGCTTCCTCGAACAGGCCAAAATAAATAAATAAAATACATCTGTTCCTATACACAGTGCAACTTCTACCCATTTGAATATCTTGCACCTTAAACATTATGGTTTACTTGCATTCCCTGTTCAACTCCAGTCCAGAAAAACAGTCACCTCAAAAACTACAAACATTCACTATTCAAATCCTTCAGTGATGGGGGGGGGGGGGGGACATCAGCGTACCGCTCGTTTAATTTACATCTGACACATGGGAATCTTTTCACTGCACTAGAACAGCGTTCTTCCTGCAGCTCAAAGAGATGAGGAAATGTTTTCATAAGCAGTTTGAGAGACTGGAGCCCGACAGACGTTTGGGGACCTATCGGTAGCGGCAATAACTGTCCCATTATAAAGACACTTCTAACTTTCACCCCTAAAATGCTGGGACTAGCGGTAATTGTACAATGTATCCAGCAGAGGGCGCGTGTCATGGCCGTTCACTTAAGTTTCACTTTAACGTTCAGCACAGACGAAGCAGCGAGCAATGTGTATTTTCCAGAACAGATCGTGGTAACACAAAGTTTGTTTTCTCAGTCATCCAGGTATATAACAACAAAAA